>NC_143585.1:126218440-126591440 GCF_048544385.1 Mastigoproctus giganteus
AGAGCTATATGGAAGTGTAGATTCACAGTAAATATGGAAATGTTAGCAGTTGTAGTGAAGTAAAAAGATGATCTCCACTACAGAAACAGAAATTTTCTACTCAAAGGCAAGCGAGAATGGGATACACTGCAGTAGAAAGGGTGCAAGGATATTTGCTGATGCTATCGAGGCAGAGTTAGGTGGGTCGGAAAACTGCTAGTTTGGGGATTTACAGATTAATAGATTAACAGTAGCCGTAGGCAGAAGTGGAAGTGATACTTGCATTGCTTCTATTGGAATGAGCAGCAACTTGGAATGTAAGGTGCTAGAGATTTCCAGGACTGCTGGGAGTCATTATGGAAAAGTAAATGAATGGGCTATGTTAGGGTAACTAAGAGTAAGAACAGGTGCATGTATACTTGCATGGACACTAATGCCAGGAGTTTAGTAAATAAATTTGATGAATTTGAAGTGCTGGTCAAGACATCAAAGGCTGATATTGTTGAGATATCAGAGATGTGGTGTCACAAAGACATAAGCAGTGCAGAATTGGAGTTTGGGGAGTACAGTCTGTACAGAAAGGATAGGAAGGGAGGAGGGATTATGCTGTTATTTAACAAATATACAAAATCTAAGGATGTGCATCCAGTTGACATAAGTGGACAGTGCAATGTTGAGTGAATTTGGTGTGACATAAGCACTGGAAAAGAAAAATTAAGAGTATGAATGTGTTATAGGCGTAATGACTCTGATGAGTACAATGAACAACTGTACAGAGAAATAGATTGGCCAGTAAATCTTATAATGGGGGATTTTAACTTTGCAGACTGGAACTTGTGGGTTGATTACTCTCGCACTAGCAAGAATTTTGTGGATTTATTGGATGATTGTTTTCTATAGCAGCATGTTTGAGAGGCAACTAGAAGGAGTAATGATCATAATCTGATTATGAGCAGTGATTATTCATACATTAAGAATCTACAGATAAAGGAACCACTAGGTGGAAGTGCAATGAAGTGTGGTGGCAGTGTGATGTTGTGTGATTTACTCAAAGATGTAACTACCATCTTTGAGTAGGGAAGGGTTTTCGTTATCTTAAAGGTGACTACAGTGGTCTCAGACAGTTTTTAAATTCTCTCCAATGGGCCCAACTGATTGTTACCAACAGCAAATTTTAAATGGGAAGCATTCAAGGAATTAATCTTGTAAGCTACTAGGCTTTTTGTCCCAACTAAGAAATACTGTTCAAGGTTTAGGCATAAATGGATGTCAGATGAATTAATGAGATTCGTGGCAGCGAAGAAAAATGCATGGGATACATATAAATTTTCAGGTGACACAGAAGACTATGGTAGATATAAGCTATTCTGTAATCAAGTCACAAAGGGGGTTAAGCAAGCGAAGTCAGATTATGAGAACTGTATGGCAAAGGAAAGGATACAAAGAAAAACAGCAAAGACTTCTTTACTTATGTAAACTCTAGAAGGAAGGGGATGAATCAGATTGGTTCTTTGATATTGGTGGTTTGATTGTTGATAAACCTGCAGAACCTATCCAGTTATACTAAGGGAAGCAGCAAAGGAAGTAAGCAAATCCTTAGCCATAATTATGAGAGCATCTTTGGAATCCAGTGATGTCCCCATGGACTAGAGATGCAAATGTGTTCCCAATTCACAAAGGTTGATCAAAGGGTGACAGAAGTAATTACAGACCTGTTAGTCCAACTTCTGTTCCGGGGGAAATAATGGAGTCACTGGTTAAAGAAGCACTGCATGATCATCTAGACAAGACAGCAGTTATAGTTCAGACTTAGCATGGGTTTGTTAAGTGGAAGTCTTGCCTGACAAATTTGATTGGATAATATGCAGTCACAAAGGAACTGGATGCAAAAAATAATTTTGACATTGTATTCTTTGATTTTAGGAAAACGTTTGATACTGCTGTACAAATTGGAGCAATATGGATTAAGGCAAGTTGTTGCTATGGATAAAGGGATGGTTGAATGGGAGAAGACAAGAGAATAGCAATTAATGGGCACTGCTATTCGTGGACTAATGTTATTAGTGGAGTCCCCCAGAGTCCAGTGTTGGGCCTATTGTTGTTTTCTGTATTTATCAATGATATTGATGAAGGTATATCAAGGTTAATGTCCAAGTTTGCAGATGATACGAAGGTTGGCAGGGTTGTTAATTACAGTACACTACTGCAACAGGATCTAGAAAAGTTGAGCAGATGGGGGTGAGATGTTGCAACTGAAGTTTAACATTGACAAATGTGAAGTAGTGCAAATGGGTAGCAGTGATGCTGGATAATGTACCAACTTTGTGGTATTACAATCAGGTTTGTGGAGAATGAAAAGGGTCTGGGGTAAATTGTGCAGTCAGATATGAAGTTTTCTGAGCAGTTCAGACAAGCTGCATGGTGTTGTCAATGATATACAGGAATTTTGCTAGCATGGATAAGGAGGTGATTGTCCCATTATATATGGGGGAATGATCAGGTCACACCTTGAATACTGCATATAGGTCTGGAGGTCTCATTTTAAGAAGGATGTAGAGCTGCTGGAATAAGTGCAGAGAAGGGCGAGGAGATTGGTGAATGCTACAAAGGGTTGCTGTTACTAAGAAAGGCTTAAGTTGTGCAAATTGCAGTGTTTGGAGACTAGGCAACTGTGAGGTGATCTGATTGAGGTGTATAAGGCCTTGAATGGTTTGAGCAAACTCAGTGCCGATGGGGTTCTTTCTCTTGCCCAGACTACTGACTTTAGGGGACATAAATCAAACTGAGGTAAGACAATTGTAGAATAGATGTGTGGAAATTTGCCTTTAGCCAGCAGGTGGTTGATAGTTTGAACAAACTTCCATCTGTCGTAGTGGAGGTCGACAAATTAAATAAGTTCAGAACTAGACAAGCATTTGGAGTGAATGGATTGGTGTAATTGGAAGGGTTTTTTGTTTTTATTATTATTTGGCTGATGCTATATAAACTTTCTTTCTTGCATCATATGCTAATGCTAATGTTCAAAAGTAAAGATCAAGATCCTCTGTGTTAAGTTCCGATATATTATAAAAGTACAGTGGGATATGAAAAGAAAATCTTCAGAGTTGTTATAGAATGGCTGTTATTAACATAACAAATTTGGGATGATATGAGAGGGCCTTGAATGTGTTGGTAAAACACCATATTATATCTGTTATTCTTAGCAGCATCTGAACTGCTCAGACCAGTTCAAATAGTGTGTTGTAGGAGAAATGCCTACAGCTCTTTAGGTTATTAAAAATTGTCTGGTCTACTGTATATAATAAATCAAAACCTCAGAGGACAGGCACTTGAATTAGTGCATGCCTTGAGGATGGAGTTGATTACCTTTCCATTATAGATCAAAAGAGCAGAGATGGGGGAACCCCTGGGGCCTCTGACAACTAACACTGCATAGATTAAGAGAAAGACTGAGTTAAAAGATTTAGCAGGAATGTTAGGACCAAAGTGCAAGATTAATTAAGAATACGTATTAATTTATAACAATGTGATATTTATTACTTTGGTCTCAACATGACATCTGCAGTCTTCGTCCATGGGCTCAGTGCCAAGCTTAGTGTTTTCGGGTTGTCAGAGAGTGAGTACAGGGTTTGTGGAGAGATTGAGAATAGCTTAAATGCTCTATCAGTACAATTTTTACCTTAGAGATAATCATGATTAACCATCTTGTACTTTAAATGATAATAACCTCTCCATTCTATTTGAAGACAGATTTTACAGGGCCATTCAATGAATAATTTATTTTTTCACAACATACCTTTATTAATCATCCATATTTTGATGGTTGTTTTCAACTTAAGTCCTATTTGATGAAGTGTAACTACCCCCAACATTTCTGCCATTCTTCAAAAAACATAAGTGTGGAAAAAAATTTTTTTTTACGTGTTTGAGAATCACCTCCAATGTCTTTACAACTTCTGATGACTGGAAATGTTTTCCTCACAGGCCCTTCTTTAATTTTGGAAATAAAAAAAAATAATCAGAGGGCTGCAGGGTGGATGAGGAACACATCTCACTCTAACTCTGGCTAATTACTCAATGACATTATGAGCAATGTGAAGTCTCACATTGTTGTGATGCAGCGTCCACCCACTTGCATGCAGTTGTGATCATTTGCAATGAATATAATCCAGCAAAGTGTGCAGTACAGTTCTGCAGTAAGGGCCTTTTACAATCGTATGATGTGGCACAACATGCCGGTAAAACATTCTTCGAATGATAAAAAAAAAGAGACGATCATAGCCTTTCCTTTAAAAGCTACAATTTCTGCTTTTTTTTAGTGTTGAAGATGAAAAGGCTTTGTTGCTTACTTTCTGGATCAAAATGATGAAGCCATGTTTCATCTGCCATTATCATCCATCTTCAGTAATCATCCACCATTTTCAGTAACTATCTGTTGTAACTCCTGAAAATTGCTGTTGCTCAGTTGTGAGTATCCCTGGAACCCAGCACGCACAAACAAATATTATATGCAAATGGTCATGGAGAATACTGTGCATACTTCCCACTGATTTCTCATCATCTCTGACAGTTGCCTTATTGTTATACAATGTTCTTCTCTCACAATCACAGAAGCAGCATTTATGGTTTCTGTGGTGACAGAGGTGGTTGGAGCTGCAGGACTGTTGATTTTTGTGATTGAATCACATCCATCTTTAAACATTCTAAACTGCCTGTGAGAGCTATATGGAAGTATAGATTCACCATAAGCCTCTTTTAATATTTCATACACTTCAGCCGATGTTTTATTGATATGGAAACGAAATCTGAAAGCAGCATACTGTTCCTAGCATGTCACGTTCATTGTTACATAAGCAAAACTGAACAGGCATAAACTTGACTGACTACCAAGGTCACACTGTGTGCATGAGTCAGCTGCACTGTTGCTGATGCAGCTTGGTTTGGTCTTAAATTCTGCACCTGAGCTAGAAATAGCAAGTACAGTTGTTCATGAAAAATTATGATCATTCTTTATTGAATAGCCCTTGCACTTCGGAGAACTCTGCCACTATGTTAAAAATGTATTTTGCTTTAATGTGAAAGAAAAAGTACATAGAAAGTTTTAAAAACTGGCTGAAAAAACATAGTGGAAGCCATTTTTTTTTTATGTGCATTTGAGAATCACCCCCACTGTCTTTTCAGCTTCTTCTGATGACTGGAAATGTTTTCTTTGCAGCACCTTCTTTAACTTTGTCAATAAAAAAAATCACAGGGTGCAATTTCAGGGCTGGAGGGTGGATAGGAACACATCTGAAATTAATGATAAGAATAACACTGTAGAAGCACATCATCCTGTGCTTCTATCTGCCACACGACATAAGCAGTAAGGCTCTTGATGGAGGTTGGAAGCAGCTATAAAATGTTCTGTGCCCAATTTTACTTTTATATTGGCTTGATATTTTAGTTTCTAATCCGTCATCATCTTAATTCATTGCACCATTTATTTCATAATTATTTTAAAAGTTCTGACCTCATTTCCATTGAGTTCAACAAATTTCTTTTATTTAAAATTTTTCTACTATTAATTCATCCCTTTTTTAAAATCCCCTACGAAGTATTTAGTCAAAATTTTTAGTATTAGCCATGTTTTTGCTACTCCCCTGACACACACAACTATCTAGCTGACTCTTAAATTTCCCCAAGCTGCATGCCTCACCTGCATCTTTAGAGCTAACTTATTCTAATAATTAATAACTTTTCTCTTTCACTGAAATTTATATTTGTGGTCCTTAGTTATTGAAACATTTTTAAGAGTGAAAAATTTCACTTCCATATAATTTACTAACCCACTTCTAAGAGCAGTATACAATCAATTACGCTCCCTTCTAAGGTACCTAGTAACCAAGAATGCATATTCAAAGTCTTTCCTCATACAGGCATGCTTTTACAGATTTTTCCAGTTGGGTTGAACCATTTCTAGAAGCTTGATGTCATTTTTAGGTGCACACTCTCAATACTTAGACACAGTATTCTAAATGTGGTTTTACAATTGCCTTATACCTTTGTAGGTACATTCAATAAATCAACAGTGGGACACTATGAATCTTCCTTTCTGCCTATCTACTCTGCTTGGACAGCTCTGTGTTTACCCATGTTGTTGTTATTTGGTTTTTAGGAGCATTAGCAACTAAGGCCATATTGCTCCATGATATGCGGTGGTCATTCCCTGACCTTTCCACATCCTCCGTATTTAGTGGTGACGGGCTCAAACCCCGGTCTAATCAAGAAGCTCGTGCTACGCACTGCTGCTCCTTCCCACCTGGCTACGGAGGCACCCCTTACCCATGTCATAACTCTCAAAATATAAGTCTATTCATAATGATAACTCTCAAATCCCGCTGCTGTTTTCAATCCATCACCATCAATGTGCAAGATATGAGGAGCTGTACAAAAGTAATGCTTCCTATTTTTTTCCTCAAAAAATTTAATTCCTACAACTTTTACATCAATTAATCCTCGATCATTAATAAACACACTATTATTTTTCCACAAAGTTACCATTATTTTCTATGTACTTCCTCCATCTCTGAGTCAGATGCTGTATTCCAATCCTGCCAAAGTCCTTACTCTTTCTCCGGAGGGATTTGCGAACATTTGTGCTTGAGCTGGTCATTGTCTGCAAACTGGGTTCCACGGAGTGCATAATTCAGCAGGTTGAAGAGGTAATAGTCAGAAGGCACAAGATCTGGGCTGTGAAAGGGGTGAGGAAGAACAGTGTGCCCTGGTTTTGCAATGGCCTCCTTCGGCTGGGGTGGGGTCATGTGTTGTCGTGGAGAAGAAGAACCTTGATAAGGATTTTGTCTGGTCAAACTCTATGCAGGCTTTCACTTTTTCAGTGTTTCTACATATCAATCTGAGTTGATTGTGGTGCGAAATTCCAAGAAGTCCACAAGCAAGACCCCATCTTTGTCCCATTCCCTGGGGCAGATGGAATCTATCCAGTTATAATGAAGGACGCAGCAAGGGAAGTAAGCAAACCCTTAGCCATAATTATGAGAGCATGCTTAGAGCTGGGGGAGGTCCCCATGGACAGGAGATGTGCAAATGTATTCTCAATTCACAAAGTGGGTTCAAAGTGTGACAAAAATAATGATAGACCAGTTAGATTAACTTGTTCCAGGGAAAATAATGGCGTCACTGGTTAAAGAGGTGATACAGGATCACCTAGACAAGACAGCAGTAATAGTTCAGACACAGCATGGGTTTGTAAAGGGGAAGTCTTGTCTGACCAATCTAATTGGATACTACGATGCGGTCACAAAGGAACAGGATGCAAAAAATAATTTTGATATCATATACTTGGAAACCTTTTGATACTGCAGCACATGGAAGACTGCTTTACAAATTGGAGTGGTATAACATTAAGGGCAAGTTACTGCAATGGATAAAGGGATGGTTGAGTGGGAGATGGCAGAGAATGGTAATAAATGGACGCTGTTATACGTGGACAATTGTTATTAGCGGAGTCTCTCAGAGTTTGGTGCTCGGCCCATTGTTGTTTTGTGTATTTATCAATGATATCGATGAAGGTATATCAGGTGTAATGTCAAAGTTTGCAGATGATACAAAGGTTGTTAAAGACAGTATGCTACTGCAACAGTATCTAGAAAAGTTAGGCAGATGGGCTGAGAAGTGGCAACTGAAGTTTAACATTGACAAATGCAAAGTACTCCATATGGGTAGCAGTAATCCAAGAGAAACATACCAACTGTGTGGTACTACACTCAGGGAGGTGGAGAATGAAAAAGATCTGGGGATAATTGTGCAGTCAGATATGAAGTTCTCCAAGCAGTGCAGATGGGCTGCAAGAACAGGTCATAGAGTTTTATCAATGATATATAAGAACTTTGCTAGCAGAGACATGGATTATCCCTTTGTATAAGGCAATGGTCAGGACACACCTTGAGTACTGTGTACAGGTCTGGAGGCCTCATTTTAGGAAGGATGTAGAGTTGCTAGAACAAGTACAGAGAAGGGCAACAAGAGATTGGTGAGAGGAACAAAGGAGTGCACTTACAAAGAAAGGATTAAGTTGTGCAAGTTGCAGCCTCTGGAGACTAGGCACCTGCAAGGTGATCTGATCAAGGTGTATAAGGTCTTGAATGGTTTGATGTTTTGTTATTTGGTTTTTAGGAGCATTAGCAACTAAGGCCTATTGCTCCAGGATATGCGGTGGTCATTCCCTGACCTTTCCGCATCCTCCGTATTTGATGGTGACGGGCTCGAACCCTGGTATAATCAAGAAGCGTGTGCTATGCACTGCTGCTCCTTCCCACCTGGCTACGGAGGTGCCCGAATGGTTTGAGCAGGCTCAATGCTGACGGGATACTTCCGCTTGCTCAGATTAAGAATCTGAGGGGGCACAGATTGAAATTGAGGAAAGACAGTTGTAGAAAGCTTAAACAAATTTAAAGCTGAACTGGACAAACATTTGGAGTGACCAGATGGGTGAAATGGGAAGGTTTTTTTTTTTTGGCCGATGCTGTATAAGCTTGCTTTCTTGCATCATATTCCTTAACTAATGCTAATACGCCACCATTCATCCACTCAGTGGAGCAGAAACTGTGACTCATTGGAGAAGGCCACCTGTTGCCACTCGGTGTGTTCAGTGTAGTATTGATGTGCAAAGTGACCTGTTGTTTGCAGTGAATGGCTGTCAGCATGGGTGCTGTCACCAAGCATCTGCTTCAAAGCCCAATGAGCAACAGAGTTTGCTGCACTGTTGTGTTGGACATCTTTCTCGTGGCACCACAGTTCATTTGGAACCGCTAGTTGAACAACAGTAGCGTGCCGATTGGTCCTGACCACCCGTTTCAGCCAATGTTCACCTCTGGGATCAATGGTGCGTGAGGTTCCACATTTGGCATGTCGGGTCATCAGAACTGTCCCATTCGTCCAGTTGTGATACACTTTGATGCAGCATGTGAGCATTTCACAAAGTCCACTGTTTCAGAAATGCTGGCACCCCTGGTCCAATAGCCAATGATCATGCCTTTTTCCCAGATCTGATAGGTCGCGTGCTTTGCCCGTGACAGAGGCCGTTACTGTGTTCCTGGATGCCGAACATCAAGCCTTATATGCTTGCGGTGTGTGGGCTTGACACGTGCGCTGTATGATTCGCTAGGCATGTGTGATGTCTGCATTGGGGTTGGTCATAATATTGTGACTGGATATATATATATTTCAGTTTTGAGCTTACAGTATATGTATTTCTTACCTCCTACCAAGTTTACGTTATGTGAATTCCATATCTCCTGTCAAGTTTAAATTATGTGTATCAAGTTAGAAAACTTGATACACATTACGTTGTAAATTCAAATGTTATGTTTGTAAATTCTAAGTAGTTATAATAGATAATAAATTTAACTAACTATTGCCAAAAATTCGAACTGCCGCGCCAGCTATTTGTGTAAATATATTTTCACCAAATCACCGATTCCAAAAGCTCTATGAATATTAATGTTTTGCATTATGGACTACATGATGAAGTTAAATTATTAAAACACATATGTAGTGGTATAAATTTTGAGTTTATAATCCTCTGCTAATACAGATTACACTGCTACAAGTCTAGAACTTTCAGTACCTGCTATAGCAATATGAAAAACAATGGCTGCAGAATTCAAATGCTCCTATCTATACAATGCCAGCAGAAGATTCAAGTCTAATCTCAAAAAGTATCTCCTGTCTTCTTAACCTGTAAAGCTCAAAAGAAAGAAATCCAAGAATTGGCTTTAAAGGAGCAAGTCCCTAAAGATTATGCAACTATTGTGAAGGCAGGTGGCTTAAATAAGCCTAAAGCTGCAATAATTACCACAAAGAATGTAAATCACAAGTGTAGTGAAGATGTGAAGGTAGATTTGATAAAAAAGGTAAGACCAGTCTTGCAAAATGTTAAAGTTTGTAATCTTAAAGCTGTGAGAGATAAGAAAGTTGTAATCGAAGCAGAGACGGACAAGGATATTGATGAGTTAATGCAATGTGAGAAATTCAAAGAATTGAAGTTATGTGTCGATAAAGTAAGGAAACAGAATCAAAGGTTTTAATATACGATGTGGACAAAATGAATTGTTAGAACAGTTATGGCTTAAGAATCTGAAAGATTACGGAGTAGATCAAAAACTATTTCAAGAAAGTTTAATAGTTATTTCCGTAAATAAAGCCAAGAACAAACAGTTAAACAATTGGATTCTACAGGTTGATGGTTGCATTCACAAGCAATTAGTGAATGCAGGAAGAGTATTTGTCCATTGGTCCGCTTGTCGAGTTCGTGACATTGTTACAGTTACACAGTGCTATAGGTGTATGGTCTATGGCCACATTGCTAAGTTTTGTAAAGGTGGCGCATGTTGTAGATACTGTTCGGAAGAAGGTCACTCTTATAAAGATTGTTCTAATAAGGAGAAAGTTCCTCGCTGCATAAATTGCTGGCGGAAAAAATTGCCCAGTGACCATACAGCAGTAGATCAAGTATGTCTTGAACATAAAAGGGCAAAGGAACTTAGTCAAAAACGAACTGATTATGAGTAGTGAAGAGTTCTTTCGATGGTAGACATGGATGCATTTCCTGAGAGTGTGCTGTGGCGATTGTCGTGGGCTTGACTTGAGATGATTGTTTTGTAAATGTATATAGTTCATGTTTCGGGAAGAGACTCAGTGTGAGACCAGTTTTGAAAGTCAGACAGTTGTAAAGTAAAAATTTTTAGAGTTTTTAACCTTCTGAATGAGTAGAGGTCTTCCTCCTCGAGGAAGGGGGAAACTGAAATCACATGGAATATTAATTTATTTCATGTGACGACAGGCTAAAGACCGTAAAAATTGTAAGTCATTTAATCAACAGAATGATTAAAAGATATTTTGGCTTAAATATCACAGTGATGATAGATCACTAAACTTAAAGAATTGTAAGATACCAAAAAATGTTAGTTATTAGCGCATATGGGCATATTTGCCTAGGGGGCACAATAGAGTTCTGTTGCTTATATGATGTCTTCTTAACCTTCAATCCGCACATGGTACTAAGTACTACAAGCTCTATTACCTTTTTCTGTATGGGGGTTATCTAAAATAATTGTATTATTGTTATTTGATTATTTGTATTTGAAAGATATCTGTTTTACTTTATAACTGCTTAAAACCTCTACTTTTTTTTCAGCTATATCCTTATCATTTATTAATAACAACAAATTACCGCTTGCCACCAGATGTTGATAGATGCCATTTAGAAGTAAGTAAATTATTTTTCAATACTTATTATTAATTTGACACATATTTATTGAGACTCAGGCCATTTCATGGAAAAAATAAGATTTACTTTTAAGAAGACTATAATATGTACTGATAAATTAAATTGCTAATAAATATTATGTGCAGGAAGGAAGATAATGAAAATCCTATCCAACTAACATTTAGCAGAGATAGTTTTAGAATAGAAGAAATGATTATTTGTTTATTGCATATTATATTTGTTTATTGTATATGTGGAAGAAATAAAATTAGGGATAAACAAATATGTTTGATTGCTGCAGAAATTTTAAGTTATGATAATACTAAAAAAAAACTTTATGCTTAAAGAACTACCCTATAAGTATAGGGTAGTTCTGAGAACTTTTCAGCAATTGTAAATATTTACAGTTATAGACAACTTGTTGTACCATTATGATCAGATTTTGAATGACAGTTGCCATTTTGCAAGGCAATAAAATTATTGTTTAATTGATTTTAATGTAATTTCAAAGAACAAGCAAGTCTGTAGAAAAGGTTTGTTTATTTTTATTTATTTATTTTTTTTGTTTTGTACACAATTTCCAATTGGTGCAAAAAAAAAAAAAAGAGGCTTTCTGTAATACAAACACTGATATCATCATCTCAGATCTACAATGTCAGTTTTAGATTTGATGTAAGGTGAAATATGAAGATCATCATCATCATCGGCCATTTTCAATCCACTGCAGGATGAAGGCCTCTTCAGCAACTTTCCAGTTCCTTCTCTTTTGTGCAATGTACCATTCTGTTATTTTCTTAGTCCATCTGACATCATGTCTTTGAGCTATGTGTCCTGCCCAAGACCATTTTAGTTCTTTTAGTTTTGATAAGAATGTCCTTTACTTGAGTTTGCTGCCTAATCCATGTGTTTCTCTTCTTATCTAACAGTCTGATTCCCAATATAATTCGTTCCATTCTTTTGGTGAGTACCCACGTTTCACTTCCATTAGTCATGGTGGGGAGTATACATTGGTTCATTATTTTACATTTCAGACAAACTGGGATATTTCTCCTCAGTATGTCACTATATTTCCTGAATGCTATCCATCCAAAATTTATTCTTCTCTTGACTTCCAGCAATTTATCATTATTACAGCCCAGATAAGTATATGACTCCACCTTTTCGATTACTGCTCCTTCAACGATTATATCCCTTTCTGTGGCATACTTGTTCATCATTACTTTTGTTTTAGCAATATTCATCTTTAGTACAAAATCCTTATTAACTCTGCATAACTGATTAAGGATCTCTAACCAAATCTTTGAGACATTTCATCAGACCATCATATGGAAACTGAAAATACAGTCTGAAACATGCTATAATGGAGATAGGTAGAAAAATTTTTTAGAAAAATAAAATTACCATATTTTCTGGACAATAAGACATACCATGTTTTTAATACATTCCCTGAATGTATTAAAAATTACATTCAAGGAAAAAAAATATTTTATTTCATAATTTGAAACAAAAATTCCCATATGCTTAATAAACAAATTTGTGTAAAATCATTTTTACTGATCATATTATCAAATGTTAATTATTTAAGTTGTTTTTTTTCTCATGTCATACAATTTTTATATTTGTTTATTTAGTATACAACATTTCTTGCAGTGATTGCGACTCGTCTTACCATGGACCTACTCGATTTCTGCTCATTGTTTGCGTAAAACAGCACACATCCTCAGTTTGTGCTTCTTGTTCAGTAGCGTCAGAATTGGCCTTTCATGCCATTAACAAAAACATACATTTTTATATAACAAGGCCAAAATGCTGTGTCCAACGTAATTACACGAGACTGTTAATTGCAGAAACTAAATCACACAAGAATTCTGTTAACATTCGTCTTCTATATCTAATCTCCAATTTGTGATCTTTTGCACACATGCACAAAGACAAATAATCACAGCATTTCACACGCATGTGTGAGGACAAATAATCTCTCTATTTAAGATTCAAGCTCACACACTCCGTAATTTTTATTCCTGTAATCATGTCACATGGTTGAAAAGCATTGTCTGCTTCAGGAACGAAAATCGTTTTCCAAAATTTACATTTAACTTTAACTGATTTTTTAATTAATTTTTTTAAAATTGTTTTTTGAATTTTAGTTAATTTTTGAATTGTGTTCAATTGATTTTTTACTGTAATCTTTTATTCGTTTTAATTTCTGGAGAGTATCGTACGGAAGTGTTCTATGTATCATATTGAGGTAAATTTCTCTTATTCTTCAACAAATTTAAATATAATGCATCAATTTTAAATATTAATTTCACCTCATCTCTGTAGTAGTGATTGTTTGTTGCATTAAACTTGATACTCGTGATCATGCATATGTAAAATAGTGCACTCGCACTTGTTTAACAAGAGGCGCTGAAAAGAGAAGTATAAAATAAGAAAATAAAGTAATATAGCAATGGCAAAAGGATACAGATTTTATTATTATTATCATTACTAGCCAAATGGTGCAAGGAAGCCTCAGGCTTATGGTGCACCAGCCAAAAAAAAAATTCCCAAGTTACCGAGAGAGAGAGAGAGGTCAGAAGTAGAAAGGAATCACTAAGAAAGAGAAGAATGATGATATTCAGCTCAGGACACTGGGTGCACCAAGCCCATACTCACCAGAGGTGAGCCCATATAGGCCTTTAATCACATGAAAAGAATTTATGGATCAAAAGGGAAATTTACATGTGTTCAGGTTGTTATGGTTTTTACAGAGATAAATATATACATACCTCAGTCCACATATATCACCATGTGCTATTTATTAATGATGCTTATTGAAATTAAATGATGTTCTTCTCTCTGTCTGAATGAAGGATCAGTTTATTCTGCACCATCAGATACAGTATGAATGCAACATAATGTGTTCACAATGTATAAGTTTTCATTTTTCCATATAGAATCTTCCTTTCAAGCAAAACACAACTTTTTTCCAAGTCCAAACAGATATGAAAAATACAGTTGTTGTTTTCTAAGAAAATTGGGATCTAAAACCAATCAAAATATATAGAATGAACAGGCTGCCAATAAAGGAATTATAAATAAACAGGGACTTCCAGAAAGTAGTGTTTGTCCATTTTAGTGAACTTGAAAGAAATGCTGCACCTTTAATGTATGATATTAGAGTTTAAAATGCATTATAAGGTGGTTCATAAAACAGTTATTATTAATATGGTAGCCACATATCTAATATAATTTTAAATAGGTTTGGTAATTTAGTAATAGGTTTAGTAATTTTGTAGTTTAGCAGAATTTAGATTTTTTTTTTTTTAATGTCGATTATTTTATAGTTATGTGTTTTCTTGTTATTAACAACCTATCTATCATTTAAGCAAATATTTTAGATCAATATATATTCTTTTCTTTTGTTAAGAACTATCTTTGTCTCCATAACAGAAACATCGTATATAGTCTTTTCAGGTTACCACGGAACCTTGATGTGTGAAACAGAGAAAACCTTACTCAACAAATTGCCAACTTGTATATTTAGAAATAAAGTGCATGCCACTGATTTATAATCATGGAGAAATGTTATCACATTTATAAAGTCCTGATAAGACATATGAATACATAGAAAACAACAGTTTATTGTAATCACTTTTTTTTGCATTAATTTAAATTCTGTAATATTTAAATATTATATTAAATTTAAATATTACAGAATTTAAATTAAATACTTAATTTAAATTTTGTAACATTCTGTAAATTTAAATTTTTGGAAACTATTTGGAAACAGAGTGGCCAACCAACCCGATTTAGAACTTCAAGTCTCACTTCCCAATAATACCATCATTTGTCCCAATAAGAGAGGAAAAACTGTTAATTTATTGATTTTATGTACTTTTAATTAATTCTTATTGTCATCTAACGGATGTGTTAAAAATTAATTCTAATAACAAGAGAAAAATGAGAATTGAGTAGAAATATTGAACATCAAAAATGTTAACTTAGATTTTCTTTTTGAAGAAATTTTAAGTATAAAGGCATTTTGTTCCTCTCTGAGTAATGAAGAAAAGAATATGCGTGTTGATAAAAAAATGGGTGCAATTTTTCTCAAAATTTAAGGAGAAAAATAATTTGTCTGAAATTGTAAGCTCCATATTAAGTATTCCACATTCAAATGCTTCATCAGAAAGAGTTTTCAGCTTAATGAAAACTGCTTGGCAGAAAGAGAGAAACTGTCTTTTATTAGAAAATTTAGAAGGTGGGAGAAAACTATAACATGTCCTGTTCAGAATTGTAAAACTTTTTAAAATTTTTGGAAGGAGAAGAAATTTTTGAACGAGCGAAATCTAAAGAAAAATATATAAAGTAAAAGTGTCTTCTTGCTATTTTTAAAATAACTGTTATAAATAATATTATAGTTTATATAGGACAAATACATATTAACAACAATCATATAATAAATAAATACTATGATTGAATGATTGATAAAAAAATATGTATTTTAATTGTAATTTTATATTTTTCTTTTACTTTTTGAAGGAAAAAATGCTATATTTAACACATTTTGTTTCAAGTTGTCCCACTTACAGATTTTCAAAATATGGCCACCCTGTTTGAAAAGCTACAGCTTAATATTCAGAGCCTTTGTTATTGATATTTTGGTGGGAACTTTGTAACTTTCATTTAGTAACTTAAATTTAACTTCTCTAGTGGTCAAAGTTTTGTCAAGTTTAATTTCTGTAATATTTTGTTAATTTAAATTCTCTAATCTTTCTAAAGTTAAATTTTTACTAAATAATGGTTGACTGAAGACCCCTCTGAGGCCTGGAGTTGGATACATAGTAATTTCATGCTTGCACCGACCAAGTAAAAGGACTTTGTTACTAAGCAAGGGAGTACACACAATAAAACATAAACTGGGAATTGACACAAGACACCCTGACCCCATTCACTAATGAACAGGGCTGAAGTGATATCATACTTGACCCTATGTACAAAGGGTACTAGGAAAGTTTTGCAATACAGCTTTGTTTATTTAATTTTTTCAAAGTAATTTCCTCTACATTCAATACACCTCTCCATCCTCCGAAACCAATCTTTAAACCAGTTCTGCCAAGTTTCACTAGGGAGTAAAGCACACTCGTTGTCCCAAGCCTGTAGAAGGTCCTCATCACTGGAAAACCGCCTCCCTTTTAGCTTCATTTTCACATGCGGGAACAGTGCAAAGTCGCAGGGAGCAAGGTCTAGACTGTAGGGAGGGTGCTCGAGAAGTTTCAGTCCTGTCGTGGTCAAATATTCGGTGCAGGCTTTGGTGCGGTAAGCTGGAGCATTATCGTGATGGAGGTACCAGGTGTCCATTCTTGACTTTGGCCGCAGGTTCTTCATAGATCCAATGACTTTAGGCAGGCATTGTTCAGTATACCACTTAGCTGTGACTGTCTTCTGCGTGTCCAAAACGACACGTTCCACAATTCCACTCGATTTGAAAAATACAGCTATCATTTTCTTCTTTACAGATCGGGATTTTCTGACAATTACGGGTGTCGTCATCATCAAAGACCCAAACTTTGTTTTGAGCCTTGGTCGGCAGATCGTAATAGTACAGCCAAGTCTCGTCACCTGTCACGATGTTGTTCACATACCGAGATTGTCCCTTATCAAACTTTTTTAACATCTCCCGGCACCAAGTCACACGTCGTGTCATCTGCTCTTCAGTCAGTTGATGCGGCACCCAGAGAGAACAAAGTTTCTTCACGTGCAAATGATCTTGCAGAATCGAACGAATTGCTGGTGCATTTAGGCCCAAAGTATCCTCTATCTATTGGTAGGTCACTCGCCTGTTTTCGTCAAGCATTTTCCTCACAGCAGTAACGTTTCCTTCCGTAACTGACGTTCGTGGCCTTCCCGGCCTCTCAGAATCCTCCAGAGTGAAATTTCCCCTTTGGAATTCTCTATACCACCTGAATATCGTTGTACGATGTGGACAATCATCATCTAGTGCAAGAGTCATTTCTTCTAAGCACTGGTCTATGGTTAAACCACGCACGAAATTATACCGCAAAACTGTCCTTATCTCATTTCGTGACCACGATGCCATCGCAAGCACTTTACACTCTCACTACTAATGAATAACTGAGCCCATCGACTTGGCGCGGCGGCTACTATGCACGTATGAACATGTCTCAACAAGCAGCTTCCTGTGATTCATTGTTGCGTCATATTGCAAAACTTTCCTAGTACCCTTTGTATTTATTTGTGCGTGCCGGTAACTTTGGAGCAATTGGTCCAACCCCTGTTCAGTAGTGACCCTGTCACCCCTTTGCACAATGTTGCAGCATTACCAGTTCACTAATGAACATGTGGCTTGGACACATGGCTCAAACGTTACTGGCACACACAAAGAAATACATAAGGTCAAGTCCGACTTCAGCAAACTCTCAATTATTGGGAACTATGGACATCAGGCATCATCCGCATCCCATTTTACCTTACTCTGATGGCGCCTCTGTAGCCAGGTGGGAAGGAGCAGCAGTGCGTAGCACACGCTTCTTGATTAGACTGGGGTTCAAGCCCGTCATCACCAATTATGGAGAATGCGGAAAGGTCAGGGAATGACCACCGCATATCCTGGAGCAATATGGCCTTAGTTGCTAATGCTCCTAAAAACCAAATAACAACAACCACCTTACTCTGTCGCACGGCATAGCAAGAATCCTTTGTGGCTACAACATCTGCACCGTTCAAACACATGGAAGGAAACTGAAATCCACATCCCCCCCCCTTAAAACACCGATTCTACCTCTGAAGCAGAGCAGGATCATTTACAACATACCCAGCCGGGACTGCGATGCAAGCTACATCAGCGAGGCCATGCGTCATTTGGAAGACCGGCTGAGGGACCACCACATCGCTATCACTAGAGCTGATGTTGCTCATTCGCTGCTAGCTGCACAATTTTTGTAGGGGGGGGGGACATGATATCATGCCCAACAGCACTAAAATCATGGGCTCCTCTCGCAATGTCAAGATCTACCATTGGTTAGAATCAGTGTCACCGGAAGTACAATTAACAGGGACTGCGGACAGGGACTCTCTCATAGTCCACGAGTTTGGGAGCCGCCTATGACGGCAGTCACCTACCTCAACCTTCTCCCTTCCTTCTTCTCTCTCTCTCTCCCTCCCTCCCTTGTCACCCTGAAGGCTTCCCACTTAGAATTTACTGTTGGTAACATCGTCAGTTGATCCCACTGTACAGAATTTAGAAACTGTCTGAGACCACTGTACTCACCTTTACAGAAGCAAAAACCCTTTCCTTTACCCCTGATGGTAATTATATCTTTAAGTAAATCCCACATCAGTACACTGTGATCACTGCCACCTAGTGATCACTGCCACTTTATCTGCAAATTCTTAATACACGAATTATCACTGCTGATAACCAGATCAAGAGTATTATCCTCTCTGGTTGCCTCTCGAACATGCTGCTACAGAAAACAATCATCCAATAAATCGACAAAAGTCTTACTAGTGTGTGAGTGACCAACCCACAAGTTCCAGTCAATATCTGGGAAGTTAAAATCCCCCATTATAAGACATTCTGATTTACTAGCCCACTATTTCTCTGCAATTGTTCATTGTACTCATTCGAGTCATTAGGCCTATAACACACTACTACTACTACTCTTATTTTTGCTTTCGTAGTGCTTATGTCACACCAAACTGACTCAACAGTGCACTGTTCATCTATATCAACTGGATGCACTTCTTTTGATTTTATGTTTTTCTTAATTAACAGCATGACACCTCCTTCCTTTCTATCCTTTCTGTACACATTGTACTCCCCAAATTCCAATTCTGCATTCCTAATATCACTGTGACACCACGTCTCTGATATCCCAACAATATCCACCTTTGATGTCTTGACCAACACTTCAAATTCATCAAATTTATTTACTATACTTCTAGCATTGGTATACATGCATGTATACCAATAGACCTAAACAAGCTTC
This sequence comes from Mastigoproctus giganteus, assembly GCF_048544385.1. Taxonomy (NCBI): domain Eukaryota; kingdom Metazoa; phylum Arthropoda; class Arachnida; order Uropygi; family Thelyphonidae; genus Mastigoproctus; species Mastigoproctus giganteus. The sequence goes on from NC_143585.1 coordinate 126,237,680, forward strand.
TAAAGAAGACCTAAACAAGCTTGTTTAGGTCTTCTGAATAAGCTTCCATGTTATGGTTTGCCAACTGTGTTTTGTAATTGGTTATCCAGTTTTCCCTCTGATTGCTCACTGAGGGTGATGGCTCTCTGTCTTCTAACTTCTCCACTAATGCTAGTGTCCACCAAGGTTCAGTTCTTTACCCCCCTCTTTTCCTCTTGTATAGTAATGACCTTCTGCCAGTGACTGGAAATCCTATCCATAGTTTTGCCAATAATAGCAAATTGGATTCCACTTTCCATTTTGAGAAACATTGTCCTGCCCAATCAGTTTCAACTTCTCGAATATCTGCTAGCAATTCCTTAAATGCCGATCTCCAGTGGATCAAAGACAGCTTAGTTGATTTCAATCCTTCTAAAACTCAGTCTTGTCTTATATCTCACAAAAAGGATTCTTCTGCTGCTATGCTTAACTTTGGTGACACTCCGATTTCTAGGCAAGATGATATATCTCTTTTGGGGATTACCCTGACTTCTAATCTCTCTTGGCACAAGCACATTATAAATATTACTTCCTCTGCATCTATAAAGCTTGGTTTTCTCTTTTACTCTCGGCATTGCTTTTCTTCCAAACAGTTGTTCACTCTGTACAAATTGCAAATCTGCCCTACCATGGAATATTGTTCCCACATCTGGGGCGGTGCCCCCAAAACCTCTCTCAGGTTTCTAGATTCCATTCAGAAGAGAGGACAATTAGGTTAATTAATGACTCCTCTCTAACAGAGTCTCTCCATTCTGTCTCATAGACATACTGTTTCTGCTGCATACCTCTTCTACAGATACTTCCATGGGCACTGTTCTTCTGAATTGGCTTCTGTGATTCCCACTCTCTCTCTCTCTCTCTCTCTCTCTCTCTCTCTCTCTCTCAAAACAGTCTGAACACGTGCTGCCACTAGCCAACATCCATTTACTGTTCAACTTCAAACTCACAGAACCAACTTTTCATCTTCCTCGTTTATTCATTCATCTGTCGTTTTCTGGAACAACCTTCCTTCATACGTATTTCCTAAAAATTACAGTGTACATAAATTCAAGTCTAATATCAACAAATATCTTCTTTCGTGTTCTCAACCCAAGCACGGTACTAAGTACTATAGGTTCTAATACCTTTCGTGTTTGGGGTTTTCGTAAAAAAATAAAAATAAATAAATCCCACATAAGTCCACTGTGATCACTGCCACTTGGTGGTTCCTTTATCTGCAGATTCTTAATGCATGAATAATCACTGCTGATAATCATATCAACAGTATTACTCCCTCTTTATGCTCCTTTAACATGCTGTAGTAGAAACAGTCATCCAATAAACCCACAAAAGTCTTGCTATTGTGTGAGTGACCAACCCACAAGTTCCAGTCAATATCTGGAAAGTTAAAATTCCCCATCATAAGACATTCTGATTTACTGGCTCATTATATTTAGCATTAGCATTAGTAAAGGCATACAATGCAAAAAAGCAAAGTTATACACCATCAGCCAAAAAAAAAAAAAACAACCACTTCCAATTTTTCCCATCCATTCACTCTAAAAGTTTATTAAATTCGTCCTTGAATTTATTTAAGTTACGAAATTCCACAACCTTAGATGGAAGTTTGTTTCAGCAACCTACCTGCTGGCTAAAGGCAAATTTCCACACATCTATTCTACAACCATCATTCAATTTGAATTTATGCCTCCTTAGGTTCATAATCTGAGCAAGAGAAAGAATCTCATCAGCATTGAGCCTGCTCAAACCATTCAATTACATCACTTCGCAGGTGCCTAATCTCCAGATGATGCAATTTCCAAAACTCAAGCCTTCAAGCCTTTCTTCAAAGAGCACTCCTTCGTTCCCCTCCTCAATCTTGTTGCCCTTCTCTGTACTCATTCTATTAACTCTACTTTCTTCATAAAATGAGGCCACCAGACCTGTACGCAGGACTCAAGTTGTGGCCTGACCATTGCCTTATACAAAGGGATAATCATATGCTTATCCCTACTAGCAGAATGATTGTATTCTATTGATAAGACCCCATGACCTTCTCTGGAAATCTGTCTGCACTGCTCAGAAAACTTCATATCTGACTGCACAATTACCCCCAGGTCTTTTTCATTCTCTACTACCATGGGTGTAGTACCCCATAGTTGGTACGTTTTTCTGGGGTTACTGCCAACCCATGTGCAGTACAGGCAGACTGGGCGGCCTGAATTCCAATATTTTAATTTTTTTAAATATAAAAAAATAATTGTTTCTTAATATAATATTTTAATTATACAAAATTATTCAATACTGGCTTATTCATATTACAGTAAATTTATTTATTTTTTAATCAGATGTTAAAAGGAAAGTAATTTTTCCTATTTTTATTATTTAAACCTAGTTTTAATGCAAAAAAACCCACAATAATGCAGACTCTGATGAGTAGGACAGTTAGTAGAATCTCCATCCTTCCCACACCAGGTGAAAAAGACCAGAGTTCGAGTCCCGTTGACGATGTTAGTAATTTTTATGGGCCTTTTTCACAATGTCACAGAGTTAGCCGATCTCAGGCAAGGGTGGCATGGTTTTTTCATCCCGGAAAGTTGGGTTTTTCGTTCAGTAATCAGAAAATAGACCTGAGAACACATGCAATTCACAGACAGTATACACGGAGCAATATGGTGTTAGTAGCTTATGCTCCTGAAACCCTACAATAACAATAATGCAGATTCACATTTAAAATGGTTCGCTTTGCTCTGAATGTGATGTCATATTGCCTAGAAGAAGATGGAAATACATGTGCACTAATGCAGTACATTACAAGTTGCAATCTGTACTAGAGCACAGTACTCTCTGTTAGTGAGTGGAACATTCAATAATTTCAGATTGTATCTCGGATGTAAGTCACGTGGAATAAATGCCGGTAATAAGTAGATTTGTTTCTATGTCTAGCTGTGCTTAGATCCTAAGCATCCTACATACTGGAACTGGCCAACCTTCCCGTGGTGTGGAGTACTCAGAAGCAGTTTTCCAAGTGATTGCTGCTCCTGGGTAGCCAAGTGGCTAGCACAAATGACACAACATGTACTAACTACACAAACCTTACACTACTACATGGTTGACCCATTTTTACAGTCTGTAAAATTACAGTGATACGAGATGGATTTGAAGTAACGTTCTAGGAGCTGTCCTTAACAATAACACGTCCACGTCACCAATGCCTTGCTATGCTATAAAAATTTGTGAACATTTCTTGGGATTCTTAGCCATTCATGATACTTCAGGGGAAGGACTAACAGAATCTATTCTAAAAATGTTAGAAACAAATGACATTGACCTAAGTAACTGCCATGGGCAAGGGTGTGATAATGGTAGTAACGTGAAAGGTAAACATAATGGGTACAAGCAAGAATTTTACAGGAAAATAGAAGAGCTTTTTATGTTCTGTGTGTTGCGCCTACTTTAAATTTAGTTGCATCTGATGCAGCACATTCTTCAACAACAGCAGAATTATTTTTTGGAACAGTACAAAGATTATATGCAATTTGCACTGCTTTGACCAGTAGGTGGGATATTTTAAAAAGGCACATAAAATTACTGTGAAATCTCTACCAGAAACAAGATGGGAAGGAAAGATAAAAGCTGTTGCAGCAGTACGATATCAGTACGAATTGCAAGAAGTGTTCTATTAGAACATAAAGTGAAATCATTTCACCTGACAGGTCATTCAATCCCATTTCTGTACCTCATACTACTTCACCTCTGCAAAAAGAAAAGCAAAGTGGTAAAGAAAATCCATCAATCTACTGCTATCACCAGCTGTAGTGAAGCACAAATGGATATAGTGAGTAAAGAGGATACTGATGAATTAATCCTGGAAATCTTTGTGGAATACTATATGGACAGAGGCCAACAAAAATGCTTTCCAAGGAGGATAAAGCCAAGGTATAGAAAAAGCTGTATTTAGCTCCTTGAAAGTCAAATTGATGGGCCACCAAATTTCATTCAATGGAGTTTTTGTGGACCTTGCCAGAAATTTTATGACGTTAAGTCTCTCCTGTTTAAACATGACCCAGTTGGACTTTGTTCACAAAAGGATATGTTTAAACAGGATAGAAAGTAACTTAGAACCTGATTCTCAGGAACTGTGATCATTTTCAAACCTGGGATAGGGGATTTCCCTTTGCACAGAGGATTCACCACTGTTGTGAGATTTGCTGAATGGGTGGTATGAGTTTCCACGAGTACTCTGGAGGTAGTTTCAATCTATATTGCAGTAGGGTTCCTCCTAACCACGTGTTCCATCTATTTACCACATGGAACTAACATCTCACTACAGTGTTTCTATTTTGATTTTGGATGACTTTCATGGCCACGTTAGCACTGCTCCACGTTGGGGCAGTGCCGATGTTAGTAGGCATGAGTAGGTCATTAAGTATATGCTTAATGTAACAACCTCTCTACTTGAAATATGGGGGCCAACGTGCAAACTGATATGTCTATTTATTTCTGCTTTCTTGCTCCCAGTGTCTACATGAGAAGCAGGTTGGTTGGTTGTTGTTGGATTTTATTTTGCCACAAAAGAATCTTTGGTAATATTGCACCTATTTATTAGTATTATGTGACAAAGACGTTGAAGTTTCTTAATTATATCTGGCTGAAATATCCATTTAGTTTTAAATAAGTAAATATATTTTCAATGTTGGAGTTATCGCCTACGATTTGTGATAAAGTTAGAGAATCCTGAATATTCATAGGGAGATGGAAGGCTGTTTGTCATGCCATGTAGTATTGTGGATATTCTATAAAGAAATGTTTCACAGTGAGTTGACAAGAACAGTGGGGACATTCTGGAGGACTAGTTTTCATGAGTAAGTACAAGTGTGTGAGATGTGTGTGTCCAATGCACAGTCTTGTTAGAATGACTTCTTCATGCCGATTCTTACGGAGACTTGAATTCCACATCTGAAGTTCATGTTTTATTTGAAAAAGTTTGTTTGGTTGATTTTGCCAGATTTGTGAGTGTTGAGAATCTGTTTGATGATAGGTCTGTAATCAGGATGTGGAACTTTGTTAGGTTTATATTTGTAGGATTCTTTACTGCTCAATCAACACTTTCATTACCATCAATGCCTGCATGCCCTGGGATCCAACAGAAATTAACTTGCCTTCTTTTGCTTTTGAGCTTGTATTTGAAGGATGGGATGTGATGTGATGGTGTCTGCTTTCGTTGGAGAGCATGTATTGCACTTAATGAATCTGTACATGAGGTGTTTCAGAAGAGGAGAGGATTCAATGTATTTTAAGGCTATTAGTATGACGAATAGCTCAGCAGAATAGATACTGCATTCATTTGGAAGTTGGTGTGATATGACATTGTGTGGAAGGATCACTGCAGCACCCACTTGAGTATGTTTGTTTGTTGTTTGGTTTTTAGGAGCATTAGCAACTAAGGCCATATTGCTCCGGGATATGCGGTGGTCATTCCCTGACCTTTCCGCATCCTCCATATTTGGTGGTGACGGGCTCGAACCCCGGTCTAATCAAGAAGCGTGTGCACTTGAGTATCTGATTTAGAGCCATCTGTATATATTTGAAGATATTCAGATAACTCTGATGAGCAGACTGCATGCATCTGTTTTATATTGACATTTGCCAGTGCTTTTCCCCACTGTTGAAAATAATTGTCACAGTCAGGTATGAAAGTGATGCTATTATCCTCATATAGATTGTCAAAGCTTAGGTCCCATTTTGAAAACTAGTTCTTTTAGTCATATCCCAGCTGGTTTATTTACTATGGGTTTATTGCTGTAGAGGTTCTCCCACTGTGGATTGAAAAGATACTGCCAAGTTGGATGATGAGGAAGACTTCGGATTTTAATGGCATAGTTTAATAGTATTATTTGCTTCTGGAGATACAGTGAAGGCTCATGGGCCTCTGCATATAAGCTTTGTACAGGCGATGTTCTCTATGCCCCTAAGGAAATTCATAAGGCACTGTGATGTATGGAATCAAGCCATTTGACTCCATAGTGCTTTAATCAGATCTAGTCTTGATCTGATTAAAGCACGGTATAGGCAAAGTAGTGTGAACCGATCATCTCCTCACATTATTGCAGAAAGAACTCTGAGAATATTTAGTTTTTTAGACAGATTGTTCGGAAGCATTTGATATGTTCCAGAAAGTTGAGTTTTTTATCGAAAATCAGGCCAAAGAAACGAATACTATCTGCTAGAGGTATCAGCTGGTTTTCTAGTCCTATTTCTGGATCTGGGTGCAATTTTTGCTTTCTATAGAAGTGTATAGCCATTCTTTTTTATGATATTCTGTTTTTTGTCCACTATTCTATTTTTTTAACTGCACTTTGTAATTGCAAAACATGAATCATGTTTTGTGAATGGCATTAAAAAAGGCAACGTCATCTGCATAAAGGAATGTTTCAACTGTGTTCGGTAGGTCTTTTGTAATAGAATTTATTTTGATTGCAAACAAAGTTGCACTCAGCACTGAACCCTGAGGAACTCCTTCTTCCTGAGTATATGTTTGTGACAGATTGTTTTGATACTAAGATTGGTAAGTGGCTCACAAACCAATGTTGCGGAGGTCATTCAGAATGCCATATTGCTAGGTAGTGTCCAAGACTGATCATAATTAGATGCTAATTCCTTAGAAAAGCATTGCAAATATTTGACTCTGCTTTTATCATGGGGTCCAGTGATGATCTATTTTTTATGAAAGCCATATTGATTTATGTTTAGTATTTTATGTTTCCAAGAACCAGGTTAGTTAATTGTTCACAATTTTTTCCAAGGTTTTCCCGAGGCAACTTGTTAGAGCTGTTGGTCAATAATTTGTGGGAATTGTATGGTTTTTGCCAGGTTTGGGGAAGGCAATTTACAAGGGAGTGATGCCAAGAGTTTGGATAATAGTTTTCCATACAAATTATATTGTATATATATGAGTAATGCCTTCAGAGATTTTTTACTAAGTTGTTGTATCATTTGATAATGAATGCCATCAGGTTCTACAGCACTCTTCCTCAACTTCGCCAGAGCATTTTGCAGTTCTTCTATGTTGAAGGGTGGCTTATATGGGAGATGTTGGCTGGTAATAAAGTTTAGCTTGTATTTTTCAGCTACAGATTTAGTTTTCTGAAAGGCTGGAATGTATGCTGATACATTGCAAAAGTAGTTGCAAGAATGTGATTTCCTTGGAGTTAGTGATATCTTGTCCATTCCAGCTTATTGGCAGGTTGGTACTAAAAGAAATTTTCCATTTAAAGTTTCTTGATTTTGTTCCATACAACACGGGTATCTGTATTTTTGTTAATTGTGGAGGCAAAACGTATCCATGATTCCTTTCTACTCCTATGCCAGATATATCTGGCTCTAGCTTTTTTAAAATTTATGAGATTGATAGTGGTGGGATACTTTCGGCAGACATTCCAAGCCTTATTCTTCTCTCTTTTGGCTATACTGCATTCACCATTCCACCATGTTGTGGCATGTTTATGATATTTTCCAGAAGACCAGTGTACTGTAGCTTCAGCTGCCATTAAGATTTGATTTGCGACATGATTTACAGCATTGTCTATAGGCTGAGTGATAATTGTTCATCTGTTGTCGCAAGTGTTCCATATTTTGTCCAGTCAGCTTTATGGAATCTACATCTTTTTTGGCCATCGTGATGTGAAACATCATTCGTTAATATTTTGCAGACCACAGGGAAAGGGTCGCTATTCAGGGGATTATTCAAGATTGTCCATTCAATAAGTGAGTATAAGGCTAATGAACATATGGAGATGCCAATTTCAGAGGTTGTTCCGGTAGGCAAATGGATGTATGTCTCGACTTCAGTATTCAGAAGTGAGAGATTTTGCTCTTCCAATAATTTTTCGATCAATTTTCCCTGTTTGTCTTGGTGGTGAGATCCCCACAGGGGGATGATGTCCATTTATATCACCCATGATAACGACCAGCAGTGGTAGCTGGGTCACTAATGCTTCAAGATCTGCATATGCATACTCTTGATTTGGGGGAAGGTTTTTGATTTGATTTGATTTGGTTTTTTATGGCGCATTGGCAGCTAAGGCCATAATGCGCCAAGTCAAATTTTAAAATGCTTTTAAATATTTTGGTAGCCAAGGCTACCACGTCAAACATTTGTGTTAAAAAGGTATAATAGTAAAAGCATAAAACTTAGAGCTTTGTATAAAAATTAATAAATTGTAAAAAATTAAAGACGTCAGACATATTGTGTCTGTCACCTATAATCTGACTGAGTGTAAATGGCTCAGTCATATTATTAAAAGCGGTAAAATACAAGCGTCGGGCTTCTATAAAAACAGGACATTCTATTAAAATATGACGAACGGTTAAAATAACATTACACATCACGCACATAGGTGGGTCATCCGCCCTCAGCAAGTAGGAATGAGTTAGATGACTATGACCTATGCGGAGCCGAGCAAGAACAACTTCCTCTCTTCGGACCCTGTGTAGACTGGACTGCCATTGCGAAATTACAGGCTTGATTTGATGTAATTTATTTGTGGTCTGTCCGTGCCAAGAATCTTGCCATTGGGAAAGCAGTTTAGAACGTATTATTTGCCTGTAGTCTGTATAGGGGACTGACAGGCAATGATTATCCAGGGAAATGGCTGATTTGGCAGCAGCATCAGCTGATTCATTTCCCCGGATCCCAATGTGGCTTGGGATCCAGCAAAAGCGAATATCGAATTCTAATTCCACGAGAGAAAAAAGAATCTGCTGGATCCTGGACAGGATCGGATGAGGGTTAAAACCCACCGATACCAGAGCCTGTAACACGCTCGATGAATCGCAGTAAATCATATACCTCTGGTAGTCGCAATTTTTAATGTGATCTAGGGCTGTTTGTATTGCATGCAACTCTGCAGTATAAATGCTAGTTTCTTGTGGGATCTTATAGGATATTGTTTTGTGAGGGAACACAACAGCAGATCCCACATGACATTCTAACTTTGAGCCATCTGTATAGATTGGCAGAAAGTCAGAATACTGCTGTCGATGTACTGCAAAGAGTTGCTGGTAGACAGATGGCGGTGTAGTAGCCTTCTCCCAGATCTTAAGGGAGAAGTCGCAAGTTGGAAAATGAGCATGCCAGGGTGGAAAGAACTGCCTTGGTGACTGGGCAACATTGTCTACCGTCAAGTTCAGCTCATTCATTGGGGGAAGGTAAAGTGAGACCAATGAGAATGTAAACTGTACTGAGACTCGTAATGCAACTGCTTCCAAAGATGTTTGTAGTTGTAGGCATTTACATGGAATTCTGGAGTTGATTAGAATAGCCACTCCCCCATGTGCTTCACTGGAAGGAAATCGATATTTTCTGTAACATAACAGTTCACTGCTATGTTTATTGTGGAGTTAGATTAGTTTCTTGAAAGCTGACACCTACTGGCTGATATTTATTAACTAAGTCACGAATGTCATCGATGTTACTGCGGAAACCTTGACAATTCCACTGTATTATTGTACGCATTATATTGGCTTTGTATTTGTACCTTTTTTTTTGTGAATGGTGGTCTGCTTATTTCGTTCAGGCTTTTTATTTTTTTTTAAAGAAGTATAGACGAGTTTCCATCTCTTCCTTAGCATGTAGTTCTAAGATCAGTTCCTCTAGCTTCTTTTTTGTATGTATCCATGTGATCATGGATAGGGTTTTTGTCTTCTCTATCTTTTGCATTTGTGAATGGCTGGGGGGCAGAAGATGCATCTGGCGGAATTGTAACTGGTGCGTTGATGGCTTGATTGGAAGTTGTCATTGAGAATGACATTACTGATTGAACGAGCCCAATCAGATATAGAGATGTTGGGAGGGACTATAGCATTAGTTTGAACTGCAGTAGTAGTGGTGGTAGCAATAGCACTTATCTGTTTTTGTTGGACAGTTGCCACGTATGTGCATGTTACTGTAATTGGTGGTATTTGTTTCTTTACATCAAGATACATAACCTTATGTTCAGTTTTGTATCATATTTCACAGTCTTTGGAATAAGCGGAATGATTGCAATTTAGCACTGTAAAGACTGTGCAGAACATTCAGTATGGATATGATGTTTAGACTCAGATGAAGCACATACTGCAGTCACGCGACATAGTGCATGTGAATGCCAAATTTATGACATTTGAAGCATCTGATAGGGTTTGGTCTATAGTCAGACACAACAGTTCAAATAGCTGGCTTTTACAGAATTTGGTGGATTTGGCAAATTGAAAGTTAGAATGATGGTTCTGGTTGGAAGTAAAGAGCCATCCCTTTTAATTAGGATTCTCTTGACCTGAATAATGTTTAGCTCTGAGAGTTCTTGTTTAATTTCTTCCTCAGATACATGTAGAAGATCCCATTCTGTTATAACTCCTTTTGGGTAGTTTAAGGTGGCATGAAGTGACTTCTATGGGAGTTCTTCCAAACGTTTTCAATTTAAGTAACTTCTCAAGCGTGCTTGTGTTGTTTCAACAAGCAGGTCACCTGATTTTAGTCTGCGAACCATTTCTGGTGAGCTAGCAGCATTCTCTAAGCATTTCTGGATCGAAAAAGGAGAGAGCTTGCTGACTGGCTGATCAGTCAAGGAATGTATTATAAGGAGGTGAGGCCAAATATTCTGGTCTGTATCCTTCTTTTGTCTCTTACCATAGGAAGGGTTGTGATCTTCCTGCTCTCTAGAATGTGATGGGGCATTGATCCTGCAAGAGTCATTATTGATATAGTCCATCTTTGCTCCTTTCAGCCCTTGGTGGATTAATTTTTCTGTCATGGTTTCCGGCCCTCCCACAGGGAGGCAGGAGCAGTGCCTGGTGTGACCAAGCAAAAAGTAGTGGGTGTTAGTAATAAACTATGAGGAAGAAAGAAAGGTGGCTTGCCTTAATTGCTCTGTACAAGTACTTTTGTAACAAGAGCAGTTGTGAAATAGATTTCTTAACGACAGGAACATAAAAGAACTGTAAATCACACTGGAAGCACAGAGAAATTGCTCGGTCACAATCGCTTGCCACCTATGGCTATGAAAAGTAGATGAAACATTTTTGGGAGTGTTATCCCAAGAATGTTTCAACACTTGAATGAATTGATTGGATTGCCTACAAATACCTTTAGTCAATGTTATGGCTTAGTCTACAAATATTTTTAGTCAGCTGTAACACTGACTAAATCCTATGGTGACTTACGGTTTGGACAGGTTTTAGTCAGTGATGCAGCAGCACATCACAAAATGTGCAATACATGCAATGACAAGTAAAATTCCACAAACATCTTTGTGAATTCCATCTGATCCAAAACTGTGGTGGACTAATGAGTGCATGGTAGCTAAGAGAGCATAAAACAAAGCATGGGGTCACTTTTGACACTAGTTCACTAAAGAAAGTCTTATAGCTTTCGAATGCCTGTGTCCAAGAATGACATTCCAAAATTTGGAACATTATGGTTCCTTTTTCAGAGGATAAATAGTTAAAAAAAAAAGTTAATTAAGATATCTAAATAGTATAGAATTTTCTGAACACAAACTAAAGAGAATGAGGAAACAAGGAAGATATTGTCCAACTTGTCAACTGGACTCAGCTGATACACTTACAACACAAAATCACGAATAACATTTTTGGGCGAAGGTAAAGAAAGCCAACACGAGAAACATCGGATAACTTACGCGGAAAATTAGTTTCCTGATACGGCACTCTAGCGCTGCTCGCTCGGTAAACAGACAGTAGGTGTTATCGGTCTGGAGCAAAGTCAAGAACAATATATTGATTGACAAGTAGACGTGGAAAATGATGTGCTGATTGGTGCATGAACACAATACATGATAACATTGGTTTAGTATCACTTTAGTAGCACTAATGGTAACTTGCCCTAATAAAAAAAAAATACATTTTTTTTATGACTGTATTTTTATTTTTTTGTGCAATAATATGCCCTAATGGTGATAAAAGGTCAGGTTACCTCCACTTGAATCCCATGGAGCTTGAAACCCTCCTGAAATGGAGGGGGTAACTTAACCTTTTTTCTTTAGAATCATGGTGGACTAGCGCATAAATTGTTTATTAACAAAATATTAATTTTTTATTACTGTATTTTTATTTTTAAGGTCAGATTACGAAATATAACAAAAAATAAAGAAACCTTTTTCTTTTTTCGTAACCAAACCTAAATTAACAGTATAGTAAAAACAATAATGAACTCCAAAAATTTGCTTTTAATAATGAGAAAAAAACATAATGAAGAACTTAAAAATTAACAGAACGAAACTTTTATTAATTTAGTTTTCATCAATAAATCAACCGTTTTATTTTCCTTACAAATTTCTTCCATCTTTAAAAGATTCATCGCTACTATTACCTGTTTACCGTTCATCACAAAACTGTTATGCACTGTTCTTTACTCATAAATACACATTATAATGTCAACCAATGACTACACAGTAGTTTGTCTGTCACACCCACCACCAATCATTTCATCGTTTGCCATGCCTACCTGTCAATCAATATATCCTTCTCGATTTCGGCTCCAAATCGATAACACCTACCGTCTGTTTACCAAACAAGCAGCGCTAGAGTCCGTTGTCAGGAAACTAATTTTCTGCGTAAGTTATCCGACATTTCTCGTCGTTCTCATGTTGTCTTTCTTTACCTTAGCCACTTTTTGTAGTACTTTTGGCACAGTCTGACACTTTTGCTGAAACAGGTTCACTGATGATTCTAAATTTGTCTTTGCAAAACTAGTATTATGAAGATAAAAATTCCAGAGAGAAATTCTAGAAATAAACTGACTTCTAGTAAACACAGAAAATAGATAAACAGCAAACCAGGTGGTGGTTTTGAATGTGTTAAATGTCTGATATATTGTATATATCCCTGTCTTCAGTTAAACACAATATTCTTTATTCAATATTAAAAGGTATATGCATAAAGATATATGCATATACCTTTTAATTATTTTTTTAATTTAATTATTTTAAAATATTTTTTTATTTTAATATTTTAATTATTTTAAAATTTGATTTTTTTTTTTTTTTAAAGAAAGACTTCTTTGCTGGTTTAGTTTATTTACTGTATCAAGGTTTAAGTATCCTTCCTACATTCTTAATTTTCAATTGTAGCAATATTTCTTTTTTCTTTTGTACAGCGTCACTTATCAAATGATGAGTTTCAAGCCATTTTTCACATGACAAGATTGCAGTTTTATCGTTTACCAGAGTGGAGGAGAAATGAGCTAAAGAGACGAGCTAGGCTCTTTTAAGAAACAAATCAATTACCATTAATGGTGCAACATTTGTAGTTTTATATTAGTTTCTTTGGAAGAATTAAGTTTTTAGCATTTATGCCATATTAAAACTTTTAAGTTCAGATATTAAAATTCATATTAAAAAAAGTAGAGAAGTTTTGTGTGTGACTAGTCAGATTTATTTTGTTAATTATGTGAATCTTTAATTGTGTAATAGAATTTGGTATTTCACCCTATATATTTTTTGGATAAGCCATCACTTAATCCAAATTCATTTTATTCTGTCACAGTGTGGTATCCTTCATTTTTATATATATATAAAAAAATTCTCTTAATGTGAACTCTCCTCCTTTACATCAGTAAGAGTAAAAAAATTTCAAATTATAATTAAATAATGAAATCCAATACAGTACATTTGTCATCACATGAATATGCAAATTTTTAGCTGATCTTTTTATATTTATACATCTACTAACTTTTGTGTATATTTTTTAAAGTGTGGTTATTTTTTAATACATATCTATGCTGAAAAATAGAAATATAAATTTTATAATACTTATTATATATATCTTATATTTAGTACAAACAGTTGTACCTATATATGGAAACAGTGGTATTCCCATTAAAAAAAAAAAAAAAATCCCACCTATAGTTTTTTTCTATAAGAAATTTACTCGGCACACTGCATGTCACTAAAATATAATTATATAACAAATCTAACATCTCAGTTCTGTTATATTTGTTATATAATTTTAATTCACAATGAACTAATATGTAAACACCTAACAGAATTTTACATTGATAAAGAACATTAAACTTTTGCATATAGAAAGTATTACTCTCTGAACAACAGATTTGTTATAAATCTTTTTTAGCCCCTATTTTTGAGATGCAATTAGGTGATACATATGCATTTTGGGATTTTGACCTTCAAGTTTACAGTTTATGTATAGTTTTGCAAATATTTTAATTGTCTTACTTGGAATTTTTATAATCAAATTGTACTTAATAGGATTGCACTATTATATCTAGATAATAAAATTAAATTCAATTTATTAAACCTTGCCTGCATGTTTAATTTTCCAATTTGAATGGTTAAAATCATATTAGAGTTGAACACTTGAGGGAATATTTTTCATATTCAGAACAAAATTCACATTTACAGTCCTCGTAGAGCCATGATTACGTGAATTAAAAGTGACACTTATTAACACTGTTTATCTAAAGTACTCTAATTGCTGTATCACTGAATTCCAGTACTGAAAGCTACTACTGCTTTCAATGCTGGAATTCCTCAAAACCAAAACCAGCATAGCTAGCAACTGCTGGCATCAGAAAGTGAGTTTTTTTAAATCTGTATTTTGGCCTTGAAATTAAATTTCAACTTAACATACATTTTTTATTAAGATACAGCGATAAGATTGTTTATCACTAGCGTATGCTTTCAAACATTAGAACATCTGGATTTTTGTTTGGATTATTGATAATGCCACTAACAGATTACAAATGCCTCAGGGAAGATATGGATCTTAAATATTCTTTTGAGTAGCATGATGGGTAGCTATATCAAGAAATGGAAATTGGTGAAATAATGACCACTTTAACCTGCATGAAGTGTAATCTGCCTTTCTTAAAGAATTACAGATTATTCTTAGACATTTTGTGGTACTTTCTGAACTACTTCTTCAGTGACTGTAAAGACAGCTTAAATAACTCTGGTAAATTATGATGGCTTCATATACATAGAATTGTTAATATGATGAGAAATTTTTTGTTAATATTTATTAGCCTTCAATAATTATATGTGTAATTGATCCTGAGTTGGTCAACAGACAGCTATTAGTAAACATCAGGTAAAGATTAAATTTAGCAGTTTAATTTTTTTTAAAATCTATTAATAATTTAGTTAATAAAATTAAATTTAAGTAAATATATAGCCATGAATACTTACATTCTTTATGCATTGATGTGGTTAATGCTGTCCACACCATCAGCTTCACATACAAAGACAATGGTTTACAATTAATTATATTTATGTGTTCCATACTCTACTTTCAAACAAAGAATTTTTTTGCAAAACTCAGGTTAAGGTATCACGAGGACAATCATAATTTAAAGAGAATAGGAGTTTGAATGTTATAGGAAAGACATCTGTTTGGCTGCTAATCTTTGTGGGTGGGTTCAAGATTATGTTAGTGGGGGGGAAGATGAGAGTGTTTTTTTTTCAAGGTATAATTGTTATGGTTTGTTTGATTGTTTTTTGCCTATTGTAATACTCTGCTCTGCTCTTGAAATCATGCATGTGGTTAATATCTAACTTGCGTGCCTTTGTTTCAGTTAATATTGTTGGTTATGCCAATAATGAAGGATTCTTTGTGTAGTCTGCATTTCCTGTACGTGTCAGTGGTTAGAACAGAGGCGTTCTTGAAATCCCACCGGTGATCCTCATACCAGATGTGGAATGCAGGATCTGATTTTGTTATTATGCCATGGATTATGTCATATTTATGTTCTTTAATTCTTTTGAATAATCTTCTACCTTTGCACTGTAAAGTTTGCCCAATATATGATTTTCTTGGCAATCTTTGCATTGTAAATTACACACTGGGTGTTTAGTGGGAGGGAGGTAGGTAGTATTAGTAGTGGCAAATGATGCAAGAAAGCAAACTTATAAAGCATCAGCCAAAAAAAAAAAAACTTTTCCAAGGCACCTGCCCATTCCTTTCAATGATTTGTCTAGTTATTCCTTGAATTTATTCGCACTACCCACCTCCACAACAGAAGGAAGTTTGTTCCAACAATCAACCACTCGCAGGCTGCTGAAGGAAAACTTTAAAACATTTATCCTGTAACCATCCCTCAATTTGAATTTATGTCATCAGCATTGAGCTTGCTCAATCCATTTAAAGCCTCAAATACTTCAATCAGTTCACTAATATGGTGACACAGATCCCTGATACTCTTTTTTTTCTTGTTCTTTGTCAGATGAGAGTACTGAAATATCTATCTTTTTCTTTTTAGTGTTTTTGTGGGTATCCACTGTTTCTAAATATTCGGGAAATTCTGTTGATTTCTTTTTTGAGTGCTGATCGCTGCATAGTCAGAAAGCTCTAAGAATTAAACTTTATAATAGTACTGGTGTCAGTTGGTTTCCTGTATATTTCTATTAGGACAGTAATGGCAGTGTGCTACTGCAACAGGATCTAGAAAATTTGGGCAGATGGGCTAAGAAGTGGCAACTGAAGTTTAACATTGACAAATACAAAGTACTGCATATGGGTAGAAGTAACCCCAGAGAAACGTACCATGTGGTGCTACACTTAAGGTGGTAGAAAATGAAAAAGACCTGGGGGTAATTGTGCAGTCAGATATGAAGTTTTCTGAGCAATGCAAACAGGCTGCCAGAGCAGATCATGGGGTTTTGTCAATGATATACAGGAATTTTGCTAGCAGGAAAAAGGAGGTGATTGTCCCTCTGTATAAGGCAATGGTCAGGCCACGCCTTGAGTACTACATACAGGTCTGGAGGCCTCATTTTAGGAAGGATGTAGATTTGCTTGAGCGTGGACAGAGAAGGGCAACAAGATTGGTGAGGGGAATGATGGGATCCTCTTACAAAGTGAGGCTTAAGTTCTGCAAATTGCAGCGGCTGGAGACTAGGCTGCGAGGTGATCTGATTGAGGTGTATAAGGCCTTGATTAGGTTGAGCATGCTGAATTCTGATGGGATTCTTCCACTTGTTCAGATTATGAATCTAAGGGGGCATAAATTCAAATTGAGGAAAGACAGATGTAGAATAGATGTGCGGAAATTGCCTTTAGCCAGCAGGTGGTTAATTGCTGGAACAAACTTCCATCTGTCACTGTGGAAGTTGATAGCTTAAATAAATTTAAGGAGGAACTGGACAAACATTTAGAGGGAATTGTTTTGTAATTTTTTTTTTTTTTGGCTGATGCTGCATAAGCTCATACACTTGCTTTCTTGCATCACATGCCTCTATTACTGATTCAAATACCCTACTAAAATATAGTATAGTATACTACCCTACTATAGTAAATAAATTTGATGAATTTGAGGTATTGCTCAAAACATCAAAGGCAGATATTGTTGGGATATCAGAGACGTGGTGTCACACAGATATAAGGGATGCAGAACTGCAATTTGGGGAGTACAACGTCTACAGAAAGGATAGACAGGATAGGAAGGGGGGAGGGGTTATGCTATTAGTTAAGAAACACATAAAAACCAAGGAAGTGAAGCCAGTCGACATCGCTGGACAGTGCAGTGTTGAGTCAATTTGGTGTGACATAAGCATTGGGAGATCAAAATTGAGAGTAGGAGTGTGCTATAGGCCTAATGACTCTGATGAGTATAATAAGGAACTGTACAGGGAAATAGAGTGGGCCAGTAAATCAGAGAGTCTTATAATGGGAGATTTTAATTTCCCAGATATTGACTGGAATTTGGGGGCTGGTTACTCACACACTAGCAGGGCTTTTGTGGAATTATTGGATGATTGTTTTCTACATCAGCATGTTCGGGAGGCAACTAGAGGGAGTAATACTCTTGATTTGATTATCAGCAGTGATTCTTCATGCATTAAGAATCTGCAGATAAATGAACCACTAGGTGGCAGTGATCACAGTGTGCTGAAGTGGGATTTACTGAAAGAGGTAACTGCCATTAGGGGTAAAGGGAAGGGTTATTGCTTCCGTAAAGGCGACTACGATGGACTGAGACAGTATTTAAATTCTATACAGTGGGACCAACTGATGATGTTACCAACAGCCAATTCAAAATGGGAAGCATTCAAAGAACTTATCTTGGAAGCTACTAGGCTTTACATACCAACTAAGAAATATTGTTCAAGGTTTAGGCCAAAATGGATGTCAGATGAACTAATGAGACATATGGCAGAGAAGAAAAATGCATGGGATACTTACAAATTAACACATGACACAGAAGCCTTGATAGATACAAGTTGATATGCAACCAAGTTACAAAGGAGGTTAGGCAGGCGAAGGCATATTACGAGAAATCCTTGGCAAGGGATGCAAAGAAAAACAGCAAAGAGTTCTTTACTTATGTAAACTCTAGAAGGAAGGGGATGAATCAGATTGGTCCACTTGATATTGATGGGTCAACTGTTGATGATCCTGCTCAGGTAGCTAACAAACTAAATGAATATTTTGCATCGACATTCACACATGAGGAGTTATTCAGCAAGGGGAATGCCAGAGGTGTATTCAACTCTAGCAGTAAGCTACAAAATCTTGAAATAACTGGGAGTAAAGTGGAGGAGAAACTGTTGAAGATAAACACAAGAAAGGCACCCGGGGTGGATGGGATCTATCCAGTTATATTAAAGGAGGCAGCAAAGGAAGTAAGCAAACCCTTAGCCATAATTATGAGAGCTTCCTTGGACTCAGGGGAGGTACCCATAGACTGGAAATGTGCAAACGTGACCCCAATTCACAAAGGAGGATCAAAGGCTGACACAAGTAATTATAGACCTGTGAGCTTAACTTCTGTTCCAGGAAAATTAATGGAGGCACTGGTTAAAGAAGCACTGCAGGATCATTTAGACAAGACTTCAGTTATAGCTCAGACACAGCATGGTTTTGTTAAGGGGAAGTCTTGCCTGACCAACTTGATTGGATACTATGATGCAGTCACAAAAGAACTGGATGCAGGGAATAACTTTGATATTATATACTTGGATCTTAGAAAGGCTTTTGATACTGTTGCACATGGAAGACTGCTACACAAATTGGAGCAGTGTGACATTGGAGGCAAATTGCTGCTATGGATAAAGGGGTGGTTGAGGGGGAGAAGACAGAGAGTGGTAATCAATGGACACTGCTCATCGTAGACTAATGTTATTAGTGGAGTCCCTCAGGACTCAGTGTTGGGTCCATTATTGTTTTCTGTATTTATAAATGATATTGATGATGGTATATCAAGCTTAATGTCCAAGTTTGCAGATGATACAAAGGTTGGCAGGGTTGTCAAGGACACTACTGACACTATGCTGCTGCAACAGGATCTGGAAAGGTTGAGCAGATGGGCTGAGAGGTGGCAAATGAAGTTTAACATTGACAAATGTAAAGTACTACACATGGGAAACAGCAACCCCAGAGCAACGTATCAACTCTGTGGTACTACACTGACAGTGGTAGAGAATGAAAGGGACTTGGGGGTGATTGCGCAGGCAGATATGAAGTTCTCTGAGCAGTGCAGACGGGCTGCAAGAGTAGCTCATGGAGTATTGTCAATGATATACAGGAATTTTTCCAGCAGGGATAAGGAGGTGATTATTCCCTTGTATAAGGCAATGGTCAGGCCACACCTAGAGTACTGTATACAGGTCTGGAGGCCTCATTTCAAGAAGGACGTAGAGCTGCTGGAACGAGTACAGAGAAGGGCAACAAGATTAGTGAATGGAACAAAGGGGTGCTCTTACGAAGAAAGGCTTAAGTTTTGCAAAATACAGTGTCTGGAGACTAGGCACCAGCGAGGTGATCTGATAGAGGTGTATAAAGCCTTGAATGGTTTAAGCATGCTCAATGCTGATGGGATTCTTCCTCTAGCTCAGAAAAATCACCTGAGAGGGCATAAATTCAAATTGAGGAAAGACAGATGTAGGATAGACGTGCGGAAATTTGCCTTTAGCCAGCGGGTGGTTGGTTGGTGGAACAGACTGCCATCCCTTGTGGTGGAGGTTGATAGCCTAAATAAGTTTAAGGCTCAGCTGGACAGGTATTTTGAACGAACAGAGGGGTGAAGTGGAAGTGGGTTTTTTTTTTTTTTTTGGCTGATGCTGCATAAGCTTGCTTTCTTGCATCAAATGCCTCTACTAATGCTAAAATGCTAATGCTAAAAATCCAAATAAGCTATATTGAAATTGTTCTCTACATCCAGCTCTTAAATAACTGTGTCAAAATAGCCTACTAAGTTAGTTAAACATGATTTTCCCTGAACAAAACCATGTTTTGTGTTCAGAATGCCATATCTAAGTAAATGTACCAGAATGCCATATCTAACTAATTCTCACCCCTAGTCTCGCAGTCTTTATCAATGCCTGAAAGATTTTCTGTACTAGTGAAGTCAGACTAACCAGAGTATAGTTTCCAACTTTGCTCCTAGAACAGTCTTTATGTATTGGTGATATGTTGGCACTTCTCCAATGTAAAGAAATCTCTCCTGAGTTCAGAGATGCCCTCATAATTAACTTCAATTGTTCAGTACACTCGATGGTGACCTCCATCAAAATTACTGGTTATGCTATTAACTTTATGCTCAAAAGTTTTTCTAATAAATAGTCATCTGTAATTTCGAAATAACTAATTTCATATGGCTCACCTTACTCACAGTCTCATTTCAGCATGAATCGTCTTTCTTCAGTAAAGGCATGCAACGTACCTGTTAATTCATCAGTTGGGTTGTCTAAGACTTTTCCATCTACTGCACAAGGGTCCAATTGATTTGCTTTTTTATTCGTTGTATTCACATATGTGAAACTTCCTTGTCTTTATTCTTTAGTCTCTTAGCCAGTGCTTTCTCATATGGAGCCTTGGCTTCCCTAATCTTATTTGTGATACTATTACAGATCAACTTGTACCTGTTGTGGGTTTAGTAGTTTTCATCACTCTGTAACTAGCTTATGCTATATCTTTTTCTGTTCCATATGACCGGTCAACTCTATAGTCACCCATTTCAGAATCCTCCTCCGAGATTTTCTTAATGTTATGTATGCACTCATGGCTTCTGTGATTTTTGCTTTAAAGGTATTCCATAATTCAAGTGTATTTGCCCTCAGTCTGCAAATCACCCAATTAATAGATGCCATCTAGTGCCTTAAACTCTCAAAATTCCTTACTCTGAAATTAAAGCTCATGCCTTTACCTTTAACTACTCTACTGCAACAGCTTTCTTCATCTTCCACTCATGCTGTGCGATCACTATCTGCCAGTGATTACTGTATTTTAAGCCATGTGATGTCATCTAATTTTGAGTAATGATGAGGTCAAGAATATTCTCACCCCTAGTATTATCTCTGACATGCTGGTATAAATAATAATCATCTTCTTTATTTAAAAAAATTTTTCCCTAAAGTGAGTTCCCCTCCCACTTATTCCAATCAAATGGTGCAGATTGAAGTCACCCATAATAAGACATTTGTTCTTTTGCTTATTCCATCTGCATGTAAAGACTTTAGTCATACTCTTCACAATGTTCTGGTTTGTAAATTACAGGAATCCCTTGATTAGCACAAGACTCAAACTAGTGCGGTTTATATTTCGCTACCAATTTTCGATTAGCACGAATCAAAATTTCAATTAGCGCAGTATTTTGGCTTGGCCTAAAGAAACGAAGTTGGTTTATGTTTTAATTTCAAATCGCATCATAAAAGCGATTTGAAATTAAAACCCATCGAGAAGCATTATCGAGAAATAAACAAAAACGAACGCCAGATACAGTATGGGAAGCTAGTTTGTTTTTCTACCATAAGAAAATAAAAAGAAACGGATTATTTCAAATGTGTATTATTACAACAATTGAAATATTTTCTAACATTATGCACTCTGAAGGACAACCCCAGGAGCTCACATCTGGTGAGTATGGGCTTGGCACACCCAGGGTCCTTAGCTGGATATCATCATTCTTCTTTCTTGGTGATTCCCTTCTACTTCCGACTCTTGTTTTCTTTCTCTCTCTCTCACACATGAGTCATGGTCTGAAGTAACATCCAGCAATATGAGAGCAGTTTCGAAGCATATTTTGCCACATTGCGCAAATCATTTCTGTAGTTTCACTCATGTCAACACTGTTATTGATGTCTGAGTTTGGTAAATAAATTTGATGAATTTGAGGTATTGTTCAAAGCATCAAAGGCAGATATTGTTGGGATATCAGAGATGTGGTGTCACACAGATATAAGGAATGCAGAATTGGAATTTGGGGAGTACAACGTCTACAGAAAGGATAGACAGGATAGGAAGGGGGGAGGGGTTATGCTATTAGTTAAGAAACACATAAAATCCAAGGAAGTGAAGCCAGTCGACATTGCTGGACAGTGCAGTGTCGAGTCAGCTTGGTGTGACATGAGCATTGGGAGATCAAAATTGAGAGTGGGTGTGTGCTATAGGCCTAATGACTCTGATGAGTATAATAAGAAAATGTACAGGGAAATAGAGGGGGCCAGTAAATCAGAGAGTCTTATAATGGGGGATTTTAATTTCCCAGATATTGACTAGAATATCTGTAGTAGTGATTCTTCATGCGTTAGAATCTGCAGATAAAGGAACCACTAGGTGGCAGTGATCACAGTGTGCTGAAGTAGGATTTACTCAGAGGTAATTACCATCAGGGGTAAGGGGAAGGGTTATTGCTTTCGTAAAGGCAACTACAATGGTCTGAGACAGTATTTAAATTCTATACAGTGGGACCAACTGATGATGTTACCAACAGCAAATTCAAAATGGGAAGCATTCAGGAAACTTGTCTTGGAAGCTACTAGGCTTTGCATACCAACTAAGAAATATTGTTCAAGGTTTAGGCCTAAATGGATGTCAGATGAACTAATGAGACACATGGCAGAGAAGAAAAATGCATGGGATACATATAAATTAACACGTGACACAGAAGCCTATGATAGATATAAGCTGGTCTGTAACCAAGTCACAAAGGAGGTTAGGCAGGCAAAGGCAGATTATGAGAAATCTTTGGCAAAGGACGCAAAGAAAAACAGCAAAGAGTTCTTTACTTATGTAAACTCTAGAAGGAAGGGGATGAATCAGATTGGTCCACTTGATATCGAAGTTTCAACTGTTGATGATCCTTCTCAGGTAGCTAACAAACTAAATGAATATTTTGCACCTACATTCACACATGAGGAGTTATTCAGGGAGGGGAATGCCAGAGGTGTATTAAACTCTGGCAGTAAGCTAGAAAATAACTGAGAATAAAGTGGAAGAGAAATAATCTTGTTTGTTTGTTTGTTTGGTTTTTAGGAGCATTAGCAACTAAGGCCATATTGCTCCGGGAATATGCGGTGGTCATTCCCTTGACCTTTCCGCATCCTCCGTATTTGGTGGTGACGGTCTCGAACCCCGGTCTAATCGAGAAGCGTGTGCTACGCACTGCTGCTCCTTCCCACCTGGCTACGGAGACGCCAGAAATAATCTTGTAATAACTGAGATTAAAGTGGAGGAGAAATTGTTGAAGATAAACATAATATTCCATCCACCTGCGGTGGATGGAATCTATCCAGCTATGTTAATGGAGGCACAAAGGAAGTAAGCAAACCCTTAGCTCTAATTATGAGAGCTTCCTTGGACTCAGGGGAGGTACCCATGGACTGGAAATGTGCAAATGTTACCCCAATTCACAAAGGAGGATCAAAGGGGGAGACAGGTAATTATAGACCTGTTAGTTTAACTTCTGTTCCAGGGAAATTAATGGAGGTACTGGTTAAAGAAGCATTGCAGGATCATTTAGACAAGACTTCATTTATAGCTCGGACACAGCATTGGTTTGTTAATGGGAAGTCTTGTCTGACCAATTTAATTGGATACTATGATGTAGTCACAAAGGAACTGGATGCAAAGAATAATTTTGATATCATTTATTTGGATCTTAGAAAGGCTTTTGATACTGTTCAACATGGAAGACTGCTGCACAAATTGGAGCAATGTGGCATTGGAGGCAAATTGCTGCTATGGATAAAGGGATGGTTGAGTGGGAGACGACAGAGTGGTAATTAATGGACACTGCTCTTCGTGGACTAATGTTATTAGTGGATGGACCCAACACTGGTTCAGTGTTGGGTCCATCAGTATCATTAATGAATACAGAAAACAACAATGGACCCAACATTGGTTCAGTGTTGGGTCCATTGTTGTTTTCTGTATTCATTTATGATATTGATGATCGTATATTAGGCTTAATGTCCAAGTTTGCAGACAATATGAAGGTTGGCAAGGTTGTTAATGACACAAATGACAGTACGCTGCTGCAACTGGATCTAGAAAAGTTGAGCAGATGGACTGAGAGGTGCCAACTGAAGTTTAACCTTGACAAATGTAAAGTACTGCATATGGGAAGCAGTAACCTCAGAGTAACATATCAACTGTGTGGTACCACACTGACAGTGGTAGAGAGTGAAAAGGACCTGCAGGTAATTGTGTAGGCAGATATGAAGTTTTCTGAGCAGTGCAGACAGTCTGCAAGGGTAGCTCATGGTGTCTTGTCAAAGATATACAGGAATTTTTCTAGCAGGGATAAGGAAATGATTATCCCCTTGTATAAGGCAATGGTCAGACCACACCTTGAGTACTGTATACAGGTGTGGAGGCCTCATTTTAAGAAGGATGTAGAGCTGTTGGAATGAATACAGAGAAGGGAAACAAGATTAGTGAATGTACCAAAGGGTTGCTCTTACGAAGAAAGGCTTAAGTTTTGCAAATTATAGTGGCTGGAGACTAGGCACCGCCGAGGTGATCTGATAGAGGTGTATAAAGCCTTGAATGGTTTGAGCATGCTGAATGTTGATGGGGTTCTTCCTCTTGCTCAGAATAATCGCCTGAGAGGGCATAAATTCAAATTGAGGAAAGACAGTTTTAGGATAGATGTGCAGAAGTTTGCCTTTAGCCAGTGGGTGGTTGATTGCTGGAACAAACTTCCATCTGTCATTGTAGAAGTTGATAGCTTAAACAGATTCAAGCAGAACTAGACATACATTTGGAGCGAGTGGATGGGTGAAATGAGAAGGTGTGTGTGTTTTTTGGCTGATGCTATATAAGCTTGCTTTCTTGCATCATGTGCCCTTGCTAATGCTACCTTGACTATTTGATCATTTAAATGTAAATAGGCCTCCGGATTGACATCTGGAGGCCTATTTACATTTAAAACAACCTTTAAAAGTATTTGCTTTGTTTTGTCAACAGATATGGTTAGCTTATGAATTTTACACCAATCGTCTAAATCTAATAATATGTCATTGGCAATGTTTTCTAATTCCAAACGAGAATTACCAAAAATGAGGATTGCTAGATAATCGGGATAAGCCACTTTAATCGCACATTATCGTGTCCTCGATTAAGCCATTCATCAAGTAGAATTGCCCAAAACACTGGCCGTAGGACCGAATCTTGAGTACAACCTCTAGTGACTACCCGCATCACTGAACAATCTCCAGAGGAAACCACTAAGCCTCTATTTCCAATATAACTAGTTATTAGCCTATATAAAGGGACAGAGACCCCTGCCTCCCAGAACTTTGCCACCAAAAGGTGTCAAAGGACCTTTTGAAGTCCATGAAGAGGCCAAGGACATACTTGGTGCGAGAAAAATCTATGGAATCCAGCAAAAATTGGATGGCATCAATAGTAGATTTTCCTTTTCAGAAACCAAATTGAGATGCAGCCATGAGATTTATAGAAGAGTATTTGACCAGGAAACGTTTCACAATTAGTTATTCAAGAATTTTTACCAAAAAGGACAAAAGTGCTGTTGGTCGATAGGAAGAAGGGAAATTTTGTGGTTAATTGGGCTTTAATATAATTTTTAAATTGGCCAATTTGTAGGATTAGGAAACAGACCATCTTTCAAGCAAGCATTAAAAAGATTGATCAACAACATGGGTTTTTGAGTTTCCAAAATTTTTTCAAAACTGCTTCTAGCAAATCCAGACTTGGACATTTATTTTTACTAATTGATTCAATAGCCTCAGAGGTATTGAACAAAGCCTTCTCTCCTGACCCAGAATACATGATGTGCACCATTCTGAGGTTTGTTTGTTTATTATTTTCCGGAACAGAAATATACTGATGGATTATTACATTTAGTATAGCTTCGATAGATTCAACCCAAGAAAGAGAGAGAGTGTTTACATATTGTAAACTCTCTGCACTCATTTGTAGGGAGACTATGTCATTAATTAACACACAGATGGGGCCTCAAGTATCGCCATCAATAGCCCTCTGATAAAAAATAATACTGTGTGCTCTCGGATTTCTATAGGAACATAAAGCAGTTTTCAGTTGATGCCTATACTAATTGGATACTAATGTGATCACAAAGGAACTGGAAGCAAAAAATAATGTTGATATCATATACTTGGATTTCATGAAAGCTTTTGACACTGTTGCGCAGGAAGACTGCTATACAAATTGGAGCAGTATGGCATTTTGGGCAAGTTGATACAATGGATAAAGGGATGGTTGAGTGTGAGACGACAGAGAGTAGTAATCAATGGAGACTGCTCTTTGTGGACTGTTATTAATGAAGTTCCTCAGGGTTCAGTGTTGGGCCCGTTGTTGTTTTGTGTATTCATCAAAGATAATGATGAAGGTATATTTGTCTTAATGTCCAAGTTTGCAGATGATACATGGTTGTTGACGACAGTATGCTACTGCAACTGGATCTAGATAAGTTGGGCAAATGGGCTGAAAGAGGCAACTAAAGTTTAACATTGACAAATATGTTAATATGTAGCAATAACCCCAGAGTAACGTATCAACTGTGTGGTACTACACTGGCAGTGGTAGAGAGTGAAAAGGACCTGGGGGTAATTGTGCAGACAGATATGAAGCTCGCTGAGCAGTGCAGAGGGGCTACCAGAGCAGGTCGCGGAGTCTTGTCCATGATATATAAGAATTTTGCTAGCAGGGACAAGCATGTGATTACCCCATTGCACAGGTCTGGAGTCTTCATTTTAGGAAGGATGTAGAGTTGCTAGAATGAGTACAAAGGGCAACAAGATTGGTGAGGGGGACAAAGAGCTGCTCTTATCAAGAAAGGCTTAAGTTCTGCAAATTGCAACACCTTGAGATTAGGCACATGCGAGCTGATCTGATTGAAGTGTATAAGGCATTGAACAGGTTGAGCAAGTTCAATGCTGATGAAATTCTTCCTCTTGCTCAGATTAAGAACCTGAGGGGGCATAGATAAAAATTGAGGAAAGACAGTTGTAGAACAGATGTGCAGAAATTTGCATTTAGCCAGTGGGTAGTTGATTACTGGAACAGACTTCCATCTCTTGTTGTGAAAGTTGATAGTTTAAATAACTTTAAGGCTGAGCTGGACAGGTATTTAAAGAGACTTGATGGGTGAAATGGGAGGGGTGATTTTTTTTTTTTTTTTTTTTTTTTGGCTGATGCTGCATAAGCTTGCTTTCTTGCATTGTATGCCTCAACTAATGCTAATTTGTGTCCACAAGCACAAAAAGTCACTTCCATAGCAGACTGTTGTCTGCCTCAGGCATATGTACATGGTGGTGAAGTATGCATATAGGTAATCATACTTATGAAATTCAGCAAATTTGTAGATAATATAAATTATAATTCACTAGGTATTTATTTAAGCAGGTGCCATGAGTGAAATTTATAAACAAAAGCATGTCTATATATTATACCTATTTCCAATTTCATTTTACAATTTGGACCCATTACAATACATATTAGAATTCACAAAGAATTTATTTTAGCAAATTCAGCATTAGACATGTTTCAATAATAAAAGTTATCATATTTTAATATCCAAAAGAAATATAACATCATAACAAAATTATGTAATAAAATTTCTAATCAACGTTCTATTGTAGCTGTGTGGTTCACTTAATTATTAAATATGTAGCCTGTAACCTATATAGCTATCCTGGAATACAAACAGAAGATTATTTATTTATTATATAATTTAGACTAGGTATATGAGTCAGTTGCCACCTCTGCCCCATATGTCAACTCTCACAGGTTAACATGTTCACTGCCTTTATACATATAAGCATCAAACAGCATTAGAAATGTTGTGCCATCATGTATATGAGCTTAAAACATATCCTAGCATTATGTCTTAATGCACAGGAGCAGTGATTCTTAAGCAGTTAATAAATGAGTGCTGTAAAACTCAGTATTGGCACACTGACTGAACACTTTGCAGTAGCACTTGGTTTTTGTTTATTTCTTGCTTGTAGTGATGTAAATTTATGTACATAAATAAACTTTCACTATTAGCTATGAATTCCAAACCTTTACTTTTCAACCATTATTCATGAATTTTTGGAATGGCATGGATGTCAGAATATTGATGTTTTTCGCATTCCGAAAATTACAGTAAGTCGTATGTACTCTCAAATATCAGTGACAATGAATGTGTTAGAATTAGTTAAACTTATATGAAAAGATAAGTGCTATTATTTATTTATTTTTTTACTTCTGCAAGCTTCATATGCCTATGCTCCTTTACAGAGTACCACTTATTTATACATGTTACATAATAGTATATAATTTAGTTATATCTCATATATATAAATCTCAAACAATAAATATAAAATTAAGTTCCCCTCTAAGGGGCTTAGAGGGGAACAGGTATTCTGTGTGTTATCAGAATCTACACACAGAATACCTGTGTGTGGATCGATCCCATGTCTTTCTATTACAGAAGATTTAGGAGAAGTCCAGTTGGCCTGCCTCCCTAAAATCCACTCATGCACACCTTCTCGATGGTAAACCCCGTTACGTCACTTAGGTGGCAACGAACGTGTAGAGTGGTTCTCTTCAAGACGCCTGCTCAGCGTGAAGAGGAAAAGACCAAACCCTCCAGAATATGACAGCACGATGAAACAAATGGCCCTCAGTCCCCAGCGGCTTTCACTCCCCCTCTTACAGCAGCGAGAGGATCAAAGTGGAAGCAGAGGGTGCTAAGAATCTCTGGGTATGACCAGGCTGCCATGCACGGAAACTGAACTTGGCCTGTTATAACATAAGATCACTCATCGTTGAAGACAGGATATTAGAGCTGGAAAAGGAACTAGAAAATGTGAATTGGGATATCATTGGTTTGGCTAAAACAAGAAGAAGAAGCAGAAGAAATGAATCACTTATAAGTTTATCAAGTGGAAATCTGCTGTACACCAATGGAAACAGTGAAAGGAGTGAAGGTGGAGTTGGCTTTCTGGTCCATAAAGATATAAAAAACAACATTTTGGAATTCAAAAGTATATCACCAAGGGTGTCAAGACTAATACTCAAGATTTCTAAAAGGTACAAGCTAAAGGTTATGCATCGACATCGAGCCATGATGATGAAGAGGTTGAAGAAATGTACACCGAAATTGAGTCCTCTAGATGGGAAGAAGACCCACTACACTATTATTATGGGGGACTTCAATGCTAAGGTTGGAAAAAGACAAAACAGTGCAGAAAGGGGAATTATAGGAAATTTTGGAATTGGTGAAAGAAATGAAAGACTTGTGGAATTTGCAGAATCTCAAGGATTGTCAGTAATGAACACTTTTTTCAAGAAAAGGGTTAACAGAAAGTGGACATGGAAGAGCCCAAATGGATTAACAATTAATGAAATCGACTTCATCCTCACTAACAGAAGATATATCGTGAATGATGTTACTGTCCTGAATAAGGTAAATGTTGGAAGCGATCACAGAATGGTAAGATGCACACTTGATATAGATGTAAGAAGGGAAAAAAACTGACTCAAGTAAATAATATGAAGGTCTTTGAGATAACAGAAGAGAAGAAAGAGCAGTATGTACTGGAACTTAAAAACAAGTTTGAGCTTGGTCCTGAACAGACTGCTCAGGACCAAGATATCGACGAGGAATATTACAACTTTCTGAAAGTGATAAAGCCCAATAAACCTATAGGGAAAAAGAAATCCAAAGAAGAAAAAATTAGTCAAGAAACACTTGTAATGATGAACCGAAGGTGACAAATGAAGAGCAAGATAAACACTGACAAGAAGAAAATTGAGTATACTGAGTTATGCAAAGCCATTAGACAGTGAGGACATAAGAAGATTTAATACAAGAAAAGTAGAACAAGCATTAAGGGAAAACAAAGGACTTAAATCAGCAGCCATGAGCAGTAATACAGAAAGACAAATGATACTGAAACTGAAGAATAGCGATGGTGTACTTATAAATAGCAGAGAAGGCATAATTCAAATAGCAGAAGACTACTATAGAGAATTATACAAGGAGCGAGGGAATGATGCCAGCAGTGGGGAAGATGGATCGCAAATGAGCAACACATACGACATACCCGATATTCTTCCTGATGAGGTAGAACAGGCGTTGAAGAAAATGAAGAATCAGAAAGCCCCGGGGGAAGATGAAGTTACTGTAGAGTTCTTAAAATTGGGAGGAAAAGACATAACACAAAAACTGGCAAGGCTCTTCACAAAATGCATTAGAAAAGGTGACGCCTAAGCAGTGGAATAATGCAATCATAGTTTTGCTGCATAAGAAAGGAGTAAAATCAGAAATTGGAAATTATAGACCAATTAGAAAGAATACTTGATGAAAATCAACCGAAAGAGCAAGCTGGCTTTAAGATAATACGTGAAGGTGATCCATAGTTGAGAATCTCAACTATGGATCACCTTCACGTATTATCACAGCTAATGGAGAAAGCAAATGAATGTAAAACACCATTATGGCTGGCATTTGTGGATTATGAAAAGGCATTTGACTCCATACATCATAAGGCAATGTTTCGGGCACTGGAAAGACAAGGCATAGATACCCCATATATTATGATTTTGAAGAAAATATATGAAAACGCTACCTCCTTTATTAGATTAGACAAAGACAGTAGCAAATTTAAAATCGAGAAAGGAATTCGACAAGGAGAGACAATATCTCCGAAGCTGTTTACTGCTGCCCTTGAGGAAGCTTTCAGAAGATTAGACTGGTCGCAGAAAGGAGTCATTGTGAATGGAGAGTACTTGCAGATGACATTGTGGTCATAAGCAATGTGGAGTCATATACTTATCTGGGACAAGTTATTATCTGTAATAATGATAAATGGCTGGAAGTCAAGAGAAGAAAAATTTTGGATGGATAGCATTCAGGAAATATATAGTCACATACTGAAGAGCAATATCCCAGTTTGTCTGAAACATAAAATAATGAACCAATGTATACTCCCCACCATGACTTATGGAAGTGAAACTTTGGCACTCACCAAAAGAATGGAAGAGAAGCTGAGAACTACACAGCGAAGGATGAAATGAGTTATATTGGGAATCAGACTGTTAGATAAGAAGAAAAACACATGGATTAGGCAGCAAACTCAAGTAAAGGACATTCTTATCAAAACTAAAGAACTAAAATGGTCTTGGGCAGGACTTATAGCTCGAAGACATGATGACAGATGGACTAAGAAAATAACAGAATGGTACCCAAGAGGAGTTAGAAGAAAACCTGGAAGACAATGGCGGAGATGGATAGATGAAATTCATGAGTTGCTGGAGTTGCTGCACTTCATCCTGCAGTGGTTTGAAAATGGCTGATGATGATAAAATTAAGAAATTTAATAAAATTAATTAATACTTACATAACAGTGTATTTGGTTATTAAATTATAAATTAATAATAGGACACATTATGATATATAAATATATCAATATTTCAATTCCTTAAAGGAGATATACTAATATAAAACTTAAAATTTATACAAACCTTCATAAATGTCATAAGATTGTGAATTTTTGCCCAAGGGAATATGTGAAAATATTTAATGTTTCAGAATGATTTCAATGCTGTGTGTGTTACCCACGGAAACGTCTGCATTTGATACCCCTGTTTCAGACCAATTGATTTTATAACTTCAGTATTACATTTGGGGCTTTGAATTATTGATTATATTACAAAAAATACAATTAATAATAGTATATTTCTTCCTGCAGAAACTGATAATCATATTTCCTAGATCAAAAATTACACAAGTGATCAGTGCTATTCTTGAAATACGTGCAATTGTCCAGAATTCAGTGTTGCGTTTGATTTTTCTGGCATACAATACAGTGACTGATGTAACGTTGCAATCATTGTAATTTGGTCAGGAAAATATTTAAACTGATGCACCATAGTTGTCATTTGAACAGCAAAGAGTGGGTCCTTCTACATGGTTGTTTCAATACCACCATGTAGAAGTTATTTTCAGGATGATTCACAAATAATGTGATGTACAGGTGGATTAAAGGTTCACCAATCAAAAACATTTTTTGCATGTATAAAACCACTAGCCCCAATTTTAATTAAGCTTGGATTCTATTTTATAAATCATATTAATTGTGGCTAAAATATAAAATCACTACAATTTTTAAATGAATTTTTCATGAATATTTTTAATATTAAAATTGAATTGACATACTTTACATAAACAAATTACATGTAAAAATGGAATATTGATTAAAAAATCTGCTATTTAATATCATTTAAGATTTTAATATTGATGTACATCTGTAATCTTGAATTTTGCTGAATTTGCTAACAAATTCTCTGATTTATATTATAATAGGCCTAAAATTAATAAATAGGTTTAATAAGTGACTTCACTTTGGCATTTTGCTTAAATAATCTGTGAATTAATTTAATTTTTACATTAATAAAAATTATATCAAACATAAAAAAATACTTTTATTATTATGAAAATATATTTTTTAAATGATACATTAAAATATATTAAATATTTTTATTTTTTCGTTTAATATAATTTTTATTATATTGTACACTGTATCTCACATTAAGTCAGATAAACTTGTCAACAGAAAACTAAATTATGTGGATGCCAAAATCCAAGGACATTTTATTTTTGCTCTCCAAGAAAAAAACAACTGTATCTCACAACTTCATGGAAAGTAAATTTTGTTATCTTTGCAACTTGCCACCTGCATGTTAATAATGCATTCTCCACACTCATTTGATCAAAGGGAAATCACAGGAGTTTACTTTTGAGGAAACAAGCGAAAAAAATAGCACTTTAAGCTACTTTTCATGAATGGCTCTTTGTACACATGTAAACCTACACTCATTGTGCTGGATTTTTCACCGGACAAAAATTCAACACAATGTGCCGGGTGTAAATGCACCTTTAGAAGTTAAAAGTATACAAACTTTTCTTAGCTGTTTAATTGAAATTTTTTTCTTCCATACACTACTCAGATTCAATATATTATTTGCAGATTGGCATATGTTTTCTGATCAAGAATATCGTCATTCAACAAAGAATCAGTTATCGTGAAACAGCCACTGCAATGGTGGCTCACATATTAGTGATACCATTTGTATAAAATATTTGCAACTTCACAATCTAAAGAGAACATTATCATCAATGTTCTCTTTGAATTGATACATGCTAGCATCAACAATACTGCTAGCATGTAACAATTCGGCCATGCTAGCATCAACAGTAATGCTAGCATGTCTGAACTTTCTTTTGTCATTACTGGAGGAACTAGTTTCTTCAAAGAAGAAAACTGAAGGCAGAACGTATAAAATTATGTGATGTGTACTTGAGCAGGAGATTATAAGTGCAAGGATGCAGAATTTTGTGCTTGTGGAAACGGATGACTTTTTTGGATTTTTTAACTGTCTTTTTTGATTAATTAACATATTAAATTTTGTTTTACAAATAGTTTAAGATAGTCTTTGTCACAATCGTTAGCTTACTTTTAAATTTAGCTAGTGATTTTGTAACTTATGACACTATTTGTACCGCTATTGTATTGGTGTTTTGGAGCGAATATTAGCATGTCATAAGGAGTGCAGAGAATAGTAGGGTTTCAGCTGTAATAAATAAGTAGCTCAAAGGTTCTAATCACTTGTTGGGCATATATCTCTTTTGTGTTTAGCTAAGGAATTTTTAATTTTTAGCAAGGACATAACTAATTTAACATCGCAATCGTTATGTTATGCTATACCATATCTTAACTTGATAGTATAATACATATCACTACATTTAGGAATCTTTTAAAATAGTGTAGTATTGTCAATTAATCAATTAAATTGCATTTAAATGGAAATCATGCCAGAGATTAGAGCAGCAAAGCAACAGGCACAAAGTAGCAGGAGTGCTGTGGTTAGGGGGAGAAATGAAGGGGGTAATTCTCCAACACATCAAAGCCTAGAGAAATGCGAAACTTGTGAAATCTTTTCAGACCTTTCTCAAACAGTAGCAGACCTTTCTCTCTCAAATCCAGCCAGAGAGGGTGAAGAAATTAGGCGGCAACTCAGCATTCTGATGGGCATTTATAATAGTTTGTAGATTAATATAGATGCCCTTGAAGGAATTAAAATGGGGCCCATCAAGCTGTCAGCTGACTAACTCAATGCCAATCTTCAATACAGAATGCACTGGTCCCACATGAGATAGTTATTGTCAGTGACTCTACTGTCATGGAAACAGAAAATATGTTGTGCAAGAAGGATAGGTGGAAATGGACCAGGATATTTCTGCCAAGGGCAAAAGTAGATGATGTTATAGAGCAGATGTTATCTTTTAAGGGCACAAAACGTGATAGTGTTGTATGCATTGGCACTAATGATATTAAGGGTAAGAGATCTAAGGACTTACTTATCAAGTAAGTCCTTACTTTTTGCCAACATAGTTGGCAAAAAGTTGTGGGTTATGACTGAATTTGAAAGTGTCTGCAATTCTGCCCAGACACAATAGGAGGGAGTATATGATGAGGGCCTTGTCAATCAATTCAGCCCTGGCAAGAATCTTTCTCTTTTGAAAGAGATTCTTGCATTGCTATTAATGGTACATGCAGCAACCAGGGGTTTTAGGCCCTTCTGTGGGTCATCATGGAACAAATGAATACATGGGCTGTGTTAGAGTAAATAAGGGTAAGAACACGAGCATGTATATTTACATGTACACTAATGCTAGGAGCATTGTAAATAATTTGATGAATTTGAAATACTGATTAAGTCGTCGAATGCAGATGTTGTAGAAATAGCAGAGACATGGTGTCACTCAAACATAAGAGATGCTGAATTGGAATATGGAGAATACAATGTATACAGGAAGGACAGACAAGACGGGAAATTTAGAGGGGTTATGCTTTTAGTTAAGAAGAACATTAAATCTAAGGTAGTGCATCCAGTTGACTTGGGTGAAGAGTGTAATTTTGAGTTAGTTTGGTGTGATATAAGCAGTAGGAATGTGTTATAGGCTTAATGACTATGGTGAGTATACCAAATAGCTACACAGAGAAATATAAATGAGCAATAAATCAGAATGTCTCAATGGGGGTTTTAACTTTCCAGATTTGACTGGAATTTGTGGGTTGGTCACTCACACACTAGCAAGACTTTTGTGGATTTCCTGGTTGACTGTTTTCTACAGCGGCATGCTAGAGGCAAGAAGAGGATACAATACTCTTGATCTGGTTACCAGTAGTGATTCTTCATGCATCAAGATTCTGCAGATAAAAGACCCACGGGGTGGCAGCAATCACAGTGTACTAATGTGGAATTTCGTTGAAGACAACTACTGTCAAGGGTAAAGGGAAAGGCTTTTGCTTTTTGTAAGGGTGGCTATGGAGGTCTCAGACAGTTTTTAAATTGTGTGCAGTGGGACCAACTGCAGAAGTATTCAGGGAAGTAATCAAAGAAGCTACTAGGCTTTTCATACCAATAAAGAGATACTGTTCGAGGTTTAGACCTAAATGGATGTCAGATGAACTATTGAGACACGTGGCAGAAAAGAAAAGTGCATGGAATGAATATAACTTATCAGGTGTTATAGAAGCCTATGACAGTTATAAACTAGTCTGCGATCAAGTCACAAAGAAAGTTAGGCAAGCTAAGACAGATTATGAAACGTCTCTGGCAAAGAAAAACTGAAAGACTTCTATGCATGCTTATATTAACAGTGGAAGGTTGAATCACATTGGGCCACGATGTCTATGGGTTAACTGTTGATGACCTCCTCAGGTTGCAGACAAATTGAACAGATAATTTGCATCTACATTCACACATGAATTCTTTAGGGAAGGGGACGCCAGAAATTTATAAAACTGTTAACAAGGAACTAAATGACTTTGTGAGAACTGAAAGGAAAGAGGAGGAGAAAATGTTGAGGATGGATATATAAAAAAAGGCATTCTTGGATTCAGGGGATGCTCCAAATGGACTGGAGATATGTGAATGAATCATTAATTCATAAAGGGGGATCAAAAGGCAACACGAGTTATTACAGACCTGTTAGCTTAACGTCTGTTTCAGGGAAAATAATGCAGGGCCATTTGGGAAGTATGAGGAAATTAGAGTGCAATCATAGCATGGATTTGTCAAGGGGTGGTCTTGTCTAAGCAACCTGATAGGTTTTTACGATGTAGTGTCCAATTAACTGGATGAAAAAAATAATTTTGACATCATATACTCAGATTTCAGGAAGGCTTTTGTTTGATACTGTTGCACATAAGAGACTGCTGTACAAATTGGAGCAGTGTGATATTAAGGGCAAGTTGCAGCTATGGATAAAGGGATGGTTAAGTGGAAGAAGACAGAGTTGTTATTATTGGGCACTGCTCTTCGTGGACTAATGTCAGTGGAGTTCCCAAGTGTTCAGTGCTGGGTCCACTGTTGTTTTCAATATTTATCAATGATATTGATGAAGGTATATCAGGTTATTGTTTGCAGAAGATACAACAGCTGGCAAGGTGACTAACAATAATGAAGAATGAAAAACAGCTGGGGATAATTGTGCAGTCAGACATGAAATTCTCTGAGCACTGCAGGCATGCAAGATGAGAGCTCATCTGTTTTGTCAATGATATACAGAAACTTTGCTAGGAAGGATTAGAAGATGATTATCAATTTGTATTAGGCCATGGTTAGTTGCATCTTTGGTACTGTATACAGGTCTGGATGCCTCACTTTAGGAAGGATGTAGAACTGCTAGAACAGGTGCATAGAAATGCAACCAGATTGGTGAAGGGAACAAAAGAGTGCTCTTACATAGAAAGGCTCCAATTGTGCAAATTGTAGCATCTCGAGACACTGCACTGCAGAGAGATTTGACTGAGGTGTTTAAATATTTGAATGGATTCTGTAAGGTGAATATTAATGATATTATTATTCTTACACTTCCTAAGACTACACACATAAATTCAAGTTCAGGAAGAATGGTTGCAGGATAGATGCACAGAAATGTGCCTTCAGGTGGCGAGTGGTTGATTGCTGGAACAGGCTTCCATCTGTTGTGGAAGTGAATGGGCTGGATAAATTTAACGAGAATTAGACAAATTTTTGCAGGGTACAGATGAGTGAACTGGTTGTTTTTTTTTTGTCTTTTTTTGTTGATGCTATATAAACCTGCTTTCTTGCATCATTTGTCATTATTACTACTACTACAAGTAATTACAGACCTGTCAGATTACCTTCAGTTCTAGGGAATATAATGGAGTTACTGGTTAAAGAAGTAACTCAAGATCATCTAGACAAGATTGCAGTTATTGTTCAGACACAGCATGGGTTTGTTAAGTGGAAATCTTGCCTGACCAATTTGTCTGGATACTACAATGTGGTCACAGGAACTGGATGAAAAAAATAATTTTAATATCACTTACTTGGATTTCAATAAAGTTTTTGATACTGTTGCACATAAAAGACTGCTGAATAAATTGGTCTGGAGAGTAGGCACCTGCATGGTGACCTGATTGAGGTTTATAAGGTCTTGAAAGGTTTGAGCAAGCTCAATGCTGATGGGATTCTTTCTCTTACTCACATTATGCACCTGTAAACATTAATTCAAATTGAGGAATGATAATTGCAGAACAGATGTATGGAAATTTGCCTTTAGCTAACAAGTGGTTTTACTGGAACAAACTTCTATCTGTTGATGTGGAAGTTGATAGCTTTAGTAAATTCAAGGGAGAACTATACAAACTTTTGGAGGGAATGATAAGTGAAATATAAAGGGTTTTTTTTTTTTGCTGATTTGTATAAGCTTGGTTTCTTGCATCATATGTCTCTACTAATATTAATGTTAATTTTCAATTTGATTCTATTTCTACTGTTCCTGAACTTTTGTTTCTAGCCTTAATGTTAACATCTGCCATTATGAGGCAATGGTGCAAATACATCATGCCTATTGTTTTCAATATGTTTGTCCTACTCATAAACATGAAATCATACTCCCAGTGGATAGAGTTTATAAAATTTTACATTTGGCTTGGCTCCTTTAGAAAGATTCGTCAGGTGATTCAAATTTCATTAAAATAGTCAAACAGAAATCAGACAATTATAATTTTTGTTCATATATATCATATAGATATCATATCATAATGCTGTAACTAAAATGCTGGAAATCTGTTTGTGTCAGTGTATAATTGGATGGGAAAAATGGCAGAGATGCACAAAAAAGAAAAATTACCAGTTTAACCTAGCACAAAATTGCTTCTTAAAGAGCTCCTTTTGTTATCAACTTACTAAATACAGTAAATTCCTGTTATAGCGCTTTTCAGGGGACAGGTCCCAAAAATAGCACTTTATGCCACTTTTTATTTTCTGTCAATATTTTGATAGATAACATTGATTTTTCATTTTTTGTAGTGTTTTTGTAGCAGTGGATCTTAAGAATGAAAAAAAAATTATATTAAACTAAACATATTGTGAATATTATATACATGATAAAGTTGTACTAACATAATATTAATAATGATGCCATTAATAAGATTTATTGTTGCTATGCTTAAAACATATAAAGGCACTAGTCACTGAAATTATTACATCTGGATTTAACCTTTAAAAAACATCAATATATAAGCACAAAAACATTTCAAATGGTAACACCATAGCTGTTAAAAAAAAAAAAAAAAAATACATGACACTTCATGGGACCAGAAAAAAAGGGATCCAAAGGTAAGATAATATAAGCAGGAGCATTATAATGGGAGCTTGCTGAATATAAATAAATTATTACTACAGGTATAATTAAATGGATTATTACCACAGGTGTCTGGAGACTAGGCACCTGCGAGGTGATCTGATTGAGGTGTATAAAGCCCTGAATGGTTTGAGCATGCTCAATGCTGATGGAATTCTTCCTCTTGCTCAGAATAATTATTTGAGAGGTCATAAATTCAAATTGAGGAAAGACAGATATAGGATAGATGTGCAGAAGTTTGCCTTTGGCCAGCGGGTGGTTGGTTGGTGGAACACACTTCCATCCTTTATTGTGGAAGTTGATAGCCTAGATAAATTTAAGGCTGAGCTGGACAGGTAGTTGGAACGAACGGAGGGGTGAAATGGGAGCGTGTTTTTTTTTTGGATGATGTTGCATAAGCTTGCTTTCTTGCATCATATGCCTCTACTAATGCTAATCATTACTATTCTATTAATTGTAAAAGATCCATTTAAGTTCAATTTAGCCAGGAAGGAAGGAAATAAAGTACATTTACAAAAAATTGAGTGAGTGAATATTAAGTTGTGAGACATGTACAATGAAGTGAAAGGAACTAGTTTTATATATTAGTAATTAATTGGTAAAAGTTATTTGCATTACATTACACTTCTATTAATCATCAGAATATGTTACTAAATATGCTCCTTGCAGCAATGACCATGTAGGAGAAAATGCATCTTCAGGCCAGCATACAAGAATAAAAGCGAAGTTTCCTGCTTTCATTCAACAATATATATATATATATACACACACTGAGTGATCACTGAATTATGACCACCCCTATGAAATCTGAATGTGACCCATTGACCACGTGAGGTACGAGAGTGTGGAGTTAGTCGACCTACGTAGCATAGATAAGGTGTCAGTGGTTCAGTAGGTAGTAAAATTCCGAGCATGATGTGTAAATGGAATGATTTATTGGACTTTGATAAAGGACAGATTGTGGGTGCTTGACGAGCTGGTGCCTCGATTTCCCAAACGACTGAACTGGTGGGGTGTTTGAGAGCCACCATAGTTAAAGTGTCCCAGGCCTGGTGCCAAAATGGTCAAACAACGACCTGACAGCAAAACTGCAAAGGTCAGCAAAAGGTTGACGAGCACCGCAAAAGGTGAGCGCCGGGTCCGACAACTCGTACAGGCGAAGCACTGTTGAAGAGTTGGCTACCCAATATACTTGCATTATGGGCTATACCAGCAGACAACCCCTACAGCATCCTCTCCTAACCAAGGTTCATCAGCGTAAAAGACACCTGGTGCAAAGAGCATGCAAGTTGGAATTTAGAAGACTCGAAGAAGGTGTGCTGGTCGGATGAGTCATGTTATTTACTCCACACCGTGGATGGTCGTGTACGGATTTGGCATCAACAACATGAGGCTCTTCATCCATCATGCATGGTATCAAAAGTGCAGGCCGGTGGAGGCGGTTGTATGGTGTGGGGCATGTTTCACTGGCAGAAACTTGGACCCCTGGTGCATGTGGAACAACGTATCACTGGTCTCTGCTATCGTCAACTGCTTGCTGACTGTGTACACCCCACTATGTTACACTTTTTTCCAAATGGTGATGGTGTCTTCCAAGATGACAATGTGCCCAGCCATCGGGCACTTGTTGTGCAGGAATGGTTTGAGGAACACAGTTCTCACTTCCAGCATATCGATTAGCCTCCAAACACCCCCGATATCAATCCCATAGAACACTTGTAGGACACTATAGAAAGGCATATCAAGCATCTGGATACACCAATCACCTTCATACCGGTATTGCTGACCGCATTACACATAGCTTGGTTGGCCATACCTCCCGAACACTTCCAACATCTTGTTGAATCAATGCCACGCTGGATAGCTGCTGTACTGAGGGCAAAAGGAGAACCTACAAAGTATTAGGTAGGTGGTCATAATTCAGTGATCACTCAGTATATATACTGAGTGATTCTTGCACTACATACTGAGAGAGCCCTTGCACTACATCAGTATATATATATATATATATATATATATATATATATACTGAGTGATCGATGTGTGTGTGTGTGTGTGTGTGTGTGTACACACAGACTATCATAATTCAACACCCCTCCCTCCAATAACATCAGTTATTATTATGTAGTGTGGAAGACAGAGCACATCTAGTCGATATAATTAAACAGTACCATAACCTCCCACCAGCCCTTGCACTACATCAATTATTATCTAGTATGAAAGACTGAGAACATCTAGTTGACATAATTAAATAGTAGTGCATATATTGGTTCATATTATTGGACTGGGTAGCAAAATAGAAGTTGGGTATTATGTAAAGAGTAACCTTATTTTTGGCAATAGCATGGTTGGCTCTTCACTAGATTTCTTGGTGCTGGGAGTGGGGAGAACTTTTGTTTCTATTTGATATCATGCAACTGCTAAGCAGATCTGAAAATGAAAACAGTCAGTGTTATTTTATAATATAGTCTAAATATACTAGAAAATTACGGAACACTACATAGTAGAGAGTAAATTATTTTGCAAAGATAAATTTGATATAAACTTGCACTTTAATTCAGCTTTCTTTTTAGGATTGCATTTATTGATTGCTCAGAGAAGACGAAGGGCTTTAAAACAGACACTTTAACTGATAATGGTTCATTAATGTATGGCATATTACTAGAATTTCCTTCTGACACTGATGGTGGTAATTCTAGAATTTCCATCTGACACTGGATGGTGGTAATACATTGTATTGTCACATTTTTAATATTCATAACCGTGTTCGTAACCTTGTTAAAATGATTACTGCATCATAATGACATCATTTAGACGTTAATTTTAATTGACAAGCCAAGTTTTTTAACAGAAGAATATCATTTCTTAATTAGCTGCAGCCTCAGTAATGATTTAATTTAATCATTAAACAGGCAAGCCTTGCCCACAGCACAACTCATACATTGGTAT
Organism: Mastigoproctus giganteus; assembly: GCF_048544385.1. NCBI lineage: Eukaryota > Metazoa > Arthropoda > Arachnida > Uropygi > Thelyphonidae > Mastigoproctus > Mastigoproctus giganteus. Next base: position 126,279,576 of record NC_143585.1, read on the forward strand.
GGTTTCTTTTTAAAGGATGGTGATGATTTTAAAATGTCCACTTAAGTTTTGGCACCAAAATAGCAAAGAATATTTTCCTGAAAAATAAAGTTTGAGATTCAAATAAAAACAGCAACTTCAGTTTTTTTAAATTGCAGGATACATGACATCTTATATCAGAGGCTATTATATGTATGATTTAAACAGTGGCATAAAACATTGGCCATTCTTTTTTTTTTTTTTATTTCTTGCAAAATGGTTATTTACATTTATAAATTTAGATAAACACTTTAATGAATATCACTATATTCAAAAATCAAAAATATTTCTGTCAATTTTTTAGCACCTTGAGGAAAATAAGTTCAGCAGAATGAGTTATTTATTTTTACATGGATCATGCATGAAGATATTAATCTGAATTTGTGCATATTAAAAACAACTAATAATAATAAAACTGTAACCCTCTTCATTATATATATTTTACTTCATTTCATTTAGGGAACAAATCAAATAAAAAATATCCATGCTACAGCAGAACTTAGTTAACATACTGGAATGTTCTCTGTGACTAATAATTCAGTTTAAGAGAATACAATTTTGTACAAGATAAAAATTCATCGCAAATTTTCTGCCTATACTTCAAGATTTATAAGTAATATTACTAGAAGGAACTTAACTTCACACTTTTAAAGAAATGTGAAAGGCCATAATTCCAAAAGTCAAAAATACGTCTGAGACATTTGATTTTGGAACAAACACACACACACACACACACACACACACACACACACACACACACACACACACACACACACACACACACACACACACACACACACACACACACAATAACACTGGGTTGGGGGGGGGGGGGACAAGCAAGCAGATTCCACTGTAATATCTGTCTGTACAATTATAAATTACAAGATAGACATGTAAAATAGCATGGTGGTTTTTTTTTTTTTTTGGTTTTTTTTTATTGAAAATCTGTTGCAGTATATATCTTCAATTTCAATGTAGAGATTATTAATAATTAAACTAAGTTTATTTTAATAACGGAAAATTGCAATGAACATTTTCTTGCATTATGCAGGAACGCTCTCTCTCTCAAAAAAAAAAAAAAAAAGAAAACAGGAACGCTCTCTCTCTCAAAAAAAAAAAAAAAAAGAAAAAAGAAAAAAAAAAAAGCTTTATAACAAATGAAATGTTCATTCCCTTTTTATTTACCTATCCATTTGGTCCCTTCAAAATGTATCAATACCGAAATCAAATTACAAACCCTATTATTTGTATGATTTGAATTGAGTGGCATTTCTTAAGTTGGGGAAAATCGATGAGGGCTCCCTATTGCTTATATTTGCTTAAATAAATTCAAAGGAAAAGAAAAATTTTTGAGAAATTCAATATTATCTGAATCAGTGATCGAAATTTAAAGAATACAATATTCATAACAGAAAACACAAAAACAAATCAGTCAATAATATTTTGAAACATTCTACAAAAGTCTGAACTTAAAAATTGTACAATTTTAAATTGTAGGAAAAAAAAAAAATTTAATTCTGTAATATGTACATATGTTCTACAATTCTTGTATTTACATATATATGAAATTTCCAGTTAAGCTGTAACTTCTATCTGATTATAGTACTGGGCTTCTTCACAATTGGAGAGGTTTTAACAAAGCCAGTTAGTGGAGGAGGCCCTAGAACTGGTGGCATTTGCTGCTGAGTTATTCCGCTTTGAGTATTACTTTTGGCTAAGTCAGGTACAGATGGGGTTAAAGTACTTACAGTATAAACTTCAAAATTATCTGATACTTTATTTGGAGAACCATGAGATGAATGGGAATCTACTTCAGAGTTACTTGTATTTAAAACTGCCCGAATGCCTTGCAATGCATATATTTCTCTTAATATCATTAGCACTGTATCTTGAGATTCCCTAACAAAAAACAAAAATTCCAAATTATATTTTGTATTACACACTTAGAAGTTATAGTATGTCTTAAAGTACTGTTTTATTGGACTAAATTCAAAAAATAGCAAGGGCTTTTTTCAGTACTCACCTTGATCGATCTGCAATTGTTATGGTTTGAATGGCAAGAGGTGACTAGCTTTAAGGTGATTGGTTCTTAAATTAAGGGGTGGGTAAATAGTAATTATAATGGAAACGGGATTAAAATATGCGCAAGGAAGTAGAAGTGCACTAACTTCGTCCTTGGTTGTCATTAAATTGGGTTAAAATTCAGATTTCACAGTCAGATCTCACATTTCAGATTTCACAATCAGATCTTCCAACAAATATTTGGGTTACCCATGGGTTTGGGCACTCTGCTCCCCTTTCCGAAATTTACTTAGCCACAGTCGAAAATAAAATCCTACAACCTTACCATTCTGAGATAAAGTTATACATGTGATACACCAATGATGTACTTTTAATAGGAAACAAAACAATTTTAATATAATTGATAACCTTTTTACAAAATTCAATTCAATTCAAAATAGACTTAAATACACACTCGAAATAGAAACCAATAAACAAATTAATTTTCTCAATCTCACCATATATAAAACAGGTACTAAAAAAGGAACTAAGATCTATAGAAAACATACACACACAGGGAAATTCCTACATTTTACATCACACCACCCTTTCAACATAAAAAAAATCCGTTCTCTATAACCAAATCTACAACGCCATTAAATTCGGCACCTAACAAGACGACCTATCCAATGAGTTACAATATCTCACAAAAAAATTCATAGCCAGAAATTACCCTCCAAAATTAATCCAACATACCATTTCCATCGCAAAAAATAATATTAGTAACCCCATAAAACACATCATAAATAGTAAAACAAGTCTTGTCCTTCCTTATCATAGTAATCTTGCAGGACAATTTCGGCGAATATTTGCAGGTACAGACACTCTTATTTTTTTCCACTTATAACAAACTCGGTTTTCAATAAATATAAAGAAACATAAATATCCAACAAGCGAAATGAATAATATTATTTATTTAATAAAATGTCAACACAATTGTAACGCCTATTACGCCTATTGTGGTATTACATTGGTAGTACCACAACCAAATTCGGTTCAACCCAATCATCCAATACCAGAGCATACTATCAACTACGATAGCTTCAGAACTCGACAATTTAGCACTGAACTTACTTTACATGCCCACTCCAACAACCATACTCCCTTAGTTGACTCAGCTGTTACCATATTAAAATTAAAAAACAGTTACAAAATTTTACAATTCGAAGCCCTCATTATAGAATGGTTTCGTCACCACTCCACTCCGATCTAAATATTATAAATGCGAAACTCCCCTTCAATCTTTCTCTGGTTTGGAATCTCACCAATCTGAGATTCCCGCAAGTAACAAAGTGCATCACGGGATTACAAAGTTCTTCTTAAATACAGTACGCGTTCCCTTTTCATTTAACTTGCCAACTGAAGACGTTTTTTAACGAAAGTCCTTCGTCACGACTTTTGGCTTATCCACTATTTAGAATCCCAATTTAACCCAATTTAATGACAACCAAGGACGGAGTTAGTGCACTTCTACTTCCTTGCGCATATTTTAATCCTGTTTCCATTATAATTACTATTTATCCACCCCTTAATATAAGAACCAATCACCTTAAAGCTAGTCACCTCTTGCCATTCAAACCATAACAATTGCAGATCGATCAAGGTGAGTACTGAAAAATTAAGCCCTACCTATTTTTTGAATTTTGTATTACTTAAAAATACAATTCAGAAAACTCTTTGTTATCTGGAAATGGAAGAGCCAGCAGCTTCATGCTACTGGGACAATTACAATCATATTTGGCAAAAAAATAAATGTCTTAATCAGAGCCCATAAACAAAGAAACTTCTAAAGGTCTTGTTGTTCCTTGGGTGTAAAGTAGGCAACCAGGACAAGAACTGGGCTACACACACTACCTGTTCATCAAAACTCAGAATGTGGGTGGATGAAAAGGGATGTTTTATGCCTTTCGCAGTGTCCATGATATGGAGGGAGACAACAAATCATGTCACAGACTGTTACTTCTGTATAGTACCTCCTATTAGAAAAGGGATGAAATTAAGAAAAAGTGGACAGTGATGTACCCAAATATACCATCTGCAATTTGTTCCTTGCCTCACTGTGAAGTACTACCTATTGCTGAACCACCAGACCATTTTTCTGTATACTCTGATGAAGATTAAGACACTGATGAACATAAACTTGATATACACAAAGTAGTACAGCAGCTGTCTACTTCAAAGGTATCCACCATTTTGTCCAAACCTTTATCCTTTTGAACCACATAAAATCACAGAAAGTGAGCATAATGACCTCATCAGGCATCTTAAACTGCCAAAGAATAAGGCAGAGCTTTTGGCCCCGAGGCTAAATCAATGGAATCTTCTACATCATTCTGTGAAAGCGAGAACATCTTGTACTTGAAATAAAGACTATGATAAATTCTATCAAACAGAATGTGAACTCACTGTTTGTAAGGATGTTGATGGTCTAATGGTAGCAATGAACACGGGGCACGTTCCCAATGAATGGCGACTATTTATAGACACTTCTAAGGTTAGCCTTAAGGCTGTGTAATTACACAAAGGAAATATGCTGCCTTCAATACCTCTTGCTTACGTCGTCCACAAATAAGAAACATCTTAGGGGTACACTATCAGAAGTATGAGTGGCAGATATGTGGTGATTTAAAGGTACTTGCCATTTTATTAGGACTACAAAAAGGTTACTCTAAGTATTGTTGCTTTCTCTTCGAGTGGGATAGTCATGCCAAGGATATGCACTAAGAGAAGAGGAGTTGGCCTCAATGAAAATCATTAACACCTGTAATGAAGAACGTAGTATTTGAATCTCTGGAGGAGGTTCAAATAAAGTTTTGCTTCTACCACTCCACATCAAACTACGGCTCATGAAAAATTTTGTGAAGATTATGACAGGCACTTTCTTTGTTTCACAATAAGGCAACTTTTCAAAGACGAAGAATTTGAATGTGCCCTTAGTTACAGCAAGGAATCAGCATGGAAAGCCTTTCGAAATGTTTCAACTGGTTTTCTAGGAAATGTTAAAGCCGGCAATTACAGGTAGCTTGTGGAAGATCTCATTACTTCCTATGAAAAATGGGTGCAACATGTCAGTGAAGATGCATTTCTTGCACTCACACCTGGATTTCTTCCCACCAAACTGCGGTGCCATCAGCGATGAACATGGTGAGTGCTTCCATGAACACATTGCAGCGATGGAACAAAGATACAAAAGCAAATGGAGTGCCGCCATGTTAGCTGATTATTATTGGATGGTGAAAAGGGATGCTCCAGAAGCTGAATACAAGCGAGGCAAAAAGGTCCCGTGTTCGACACAGGTATATTCATAGCTACATCTTACTGCCATATAAATAAAAAATACCTTGTATAAATATAAAAATCTACTTTTTTTCAAAAACAAGAGCCAATTTTCCATTTTAAGCATTATTTCTGTGTTTTAGCACCCCAAATCTATAAAGTAAACTTACTTTCATGCCCATAACAAGTTATGACCCAAAATTTGTTGTTCAGTGTAATTTATAAGCATCACAAGCATTTTTTTTCTCTGCCACCAATCTCATCAGGTCACCTGACATCCATTCAAGTTTAACTTACAAACCTCTAAACAGTAGTACCTTTTACCTCTACATCTGTTTTTCCTTAATTTGAATTTATATCCCCTTAGGTTGGTAATCTGAACAAGTGGAAAAAATCCCACCAGAATTCAGCTTGCTCAATCCATTCAAGGCCTTATACACCTTAATCAGATCACCACGCAGGTGCCTAGTCTCCAGCCATTGCAATTTGCAGAACTTAAGCCTCTCTTGGTAAGGAGATCACTTCATTCCCCTCACCAATCTTGTTGCCCTTCTCTGCACACGCTCAATAAAATCTACATCCTTCCTAAAATGAGGTCTTCGGACCTGTACGCAGTACTCAAGGCGTTGCCTGACCATTGCCACAGAGGGACAACCACCTCCTTTTCTCGGCTAGCAAAATTCCTATATATCATTGACAAAACCACATGAACTGCCCTGACAGCCTGTCTACATTGCTCAGAAAACTTCATATCTGACTGCACAATTACTCCCAGGTCTTTTTCATTTTCTACCACCTTAAGTGTAGTACCACACAGTTGGTACGTTTCTCTGGGGTTACTTTTACCCATATGCAATACTTTGCATTTGTCAAGGTTAAACTTCAGTTGCCACTTCTTAGCCCATCTGCCCAAATTTTCTAGATCCTGTTGCAGTAGCACATTGCCATTACTATCATTAACAACCCTGCCAACCTTTGTATCATCTGCAAACTTGGACACTAAGCCTGATATACCTTCATCAATATCATTGATAAATATACAAAACAACAGTGGACCCAACACCGAACCCTGTGGAACTCCACTAATAACATTAGTCCACGAAGAGCAGCACCCAATGATTACCATCCTCTGTCTTCTCCCACTCAACCATCCTTTTATCCATTGTAGCAATTTACTCTTAATACCATTCTGGTCAAATTTGTATGATAGTCTTCCATGCGCAACAGTGTCAAAAGCTTTCCTGAAATCCAAGTATATGATATCAAAATTATTTTTTGCATCCAGTTCCTTTGTAACCACATCATAATAACCAATCAAATTTGTCAGACAAGGTTTTCCCTTAACAAACCCATGCTGTGTCTGAATTATTGCTGCAGTCTTGTCTAGATGATCCTGCAATGCATCTTTAATCAGTGACTCCATTATTTTACCCGGAATAGGAGTTGAACTAACCGGTCTGCAATTACTTGTGTCACGCTTCAATTCCCCTTTGTGAACTGGGGACACATTTGCACATCTCCAGTCCGTGGGGACCTCCTCCGAGTCCAAGGATGCTCTCATACTTATGGCTAAGGGTTTGCTTAGTTGCTTTGCCGCCTCCTATAATATAACTGGATTGATCCCATCAACCCCAAATGCCTTTCTTATGTTTAACTTCAACAATTTCTCCTCCACTTTGCTCTCTGTTATTACAAAATCATTAAGCACCCTGCTACAATTTGATAACCTTCTGCCATTTTCAAACCTTATTAACTCCTCATGTGTGAATGTAGATGCAAAATACTCATTCAGTGTGTTTGTTATCTGAGCAGGATCATCAACAGTTGTACCATCAATATCAAGTGGACCAATCAGATTCATCCCCTTCCTTTTAGAGTTTATATAAGTAAAGAAATCCTTGCTGTTTTTCTTAGCATCCTTTGCCAAAGATTTCTCGTAATCTGCCTTCACCTGCCTAACCTCCTTTATGACTTGATTACAGACTAGCTTATATATATGGCCATAGGCTTCTGTGTCGCCTGATAATTTATATGCATCACATGCATTTTTCTTCTGTCACGAGCCTCATTAGTTCATTTGATAACCATTTAGGCCTCAACCTTGAACAATATTTCTTAATTGATATGAAACTTTTAGTAGCTTCCACGATTAATTCCTTGAATGCTTGCCACTTATAATTTGCTGTTTGTAACGTCATCAGTTGATCAGAATTTAAAAACTGAGAACACTGTACTCACCTTTATGGAAGCAAAAACCCTTTCTGTTACCCCTGATGGTAATTATATCTTTAAGTAAAACCCACATCAGTACACTGTGATCACTGCCACCTAGTGGTTTGTTTATCTGCAAATTCTTAATACACGAATTATCACTGCTGATAACCAGATCAAGAGTATTACCCTCTCTGTTTGCCTCTCAAACATGCTGCTGCAGAAAGCAATCATCCAATAAATCCACAAAAATCTTACTAGTGTGCAAGTGACCAACCCACAAGTTCCAGTCAATATCTGGGAAGTTAAAATCTCCCATTATAAGACATTCTGATTTACTAGCCCACTCTATTTCTCTGTACAATTGTTCACTGTACTCATTCGGAGTCATTAGGCCTATAACACACTCCTACTCTTATTTTTGCTTTCCCAGTGCTTATGTCGCACCAAACAGATTCGACATTGCATTGTCCACCAACATCAATTGGATGCACTTCCTTTGATTTTATGTGTTTCTTAACTAACAGCATAACCCCTCCTCCCTTCCTGTCCTGTCTATCCTTCCTGTACACATTATACTCCCCAGATTCCAATTCTGCATTCCGAATATCTGTGTGACGCCACGTCTCTGATATCCTAACAATATCTGCCTTTGATGTCTTGATCAACACTTCAAATTCATCAAATTTATTTACTATACTTCTAGCATTGGTATACTTCTAAGCATATTACTTAACCGATATCCCAATATTGCAACAAAAATTACTGAAATATAGTATTAGGGGAAAATCAATAAACTTTTAGCATGTTATATCACCCAAAGAAAAATAATAATTGAAGTTGAAAATACAAAAGGAAAATCATATAATATAAAGAGAGGAGTATTCAGGGCACTCATGCAGGGCCTATAATGTTCAATATATATATAAATGACATATCTGAGGTAATTAAGAATTCCTTTATACAAATTTATAAAGGAATTTATGATTGGAAAGAATTTAACAAAAACGACTAATGATTTACAGCAGGATGTAATACATTTGCAAACTTAGCTACATGATAATAAATTAGCATTCAGGGTTGAAAACACAAAATTTTTGGTAATTAGACCTCATCAAATAGTAGATAGTCATCCTTCTATTAAATAACATAAACGTGAATGCCTTCATGATCAGAATTTTCAGAATTGCAAATGTCAAACTGTGGTAGAAGTTTCAAATCATTGTTACCTTGGGTTGTGGATTGACTACAGTCTAAGTTGGGCAATTCATATAACAAATTTGTACAAAAAAATGAGACTTTATGTGTACTTTTTTTACTACATTAAGAATAAGTTAAATCTTAGAACAACAGTTAACTTATATCATGCATTGGTGGACTCCCAACTCAATTATTTAGTAAATGTATGGCCATGAGCAAATATAACTGAAATAAGGGTAATAAACAACTTAATTAACAGGATTTTGAGACTTTTAATGGGAATAAACATTTGGAATGCTAGGCACCTGTGAGGTGATCTGATCGAGGTGTATAAAGTCTTGAATGGTGTGAGCATGCTTAATGCTGATTGGATTCTTCCTCTTGCTCAGAATAATTGCCTGAGAGGGTATAAATTCAAATTGATGAAGGAAAGTTGCAGGATGGATGTGCGGAAGTTTGCCTTTAACCAGCAGGTGGTTGATTGCTGGAACAAACTTTCATCTGTCGTTGTAGAAGTTGATAGCTTAAATAGATTCAAGGCAGAACTAGACAAACATTTGGAGCAAGTGGATGAGTGAAATAAGGGTTTTGTTTTTTTTTGGCTGATGCTATATAAGCTTGCATTCTTGCATCATGTGCCTTTGCTAATGCTAAGTATAGATGTTTTGTTGCTGTGTTTCTGGCCACTTGGCTATCCAGAAGCATAAGTCACCTGGAGAGAGAGAGATGAATCTGCGTACTTAAAAACACCACGGGAAGGTAGGCCACGAGCCGTCTCAAAAGACTCTGACCCACCTGGTGTTGCCAGAAGGCGAGTCAGGATCCTCTGGGTACCCATTCCAGAGGTGGGGGGGAGAGGAAAAAAACACCAGTGGTGAGGTTTAAAAAACTTAATAAATAAAAAAAGAAAAATTAATAAATAAAATAAAAAAATAATAAAATTAAATTTAAAAAAATAAATAAAAATTTAAAAAATATAAAAAAAATTAAATAAATAAAAAATGGCAGATGTTTCGTCAAACCTATAGTCAAGTTGCTCTAGGTGTTAGTTGTCTTACAACTTTATTCCTTCTCCTCTCAAAGACATTTTTAGCCAAGTTCTGTAAACCTGAAAAGTCGAGACATCGATTAGTAGGTTAGGCTCATTTCCAGGAGAGAAGTTATAAACGTCTGACTTAAGAATATCCCTAATGTCCTCAATACAAGTGACAGGAGAACAACACAACTCCAGGTTTCAACTTTGCCACAAAATCAACAATCTGTTGTTGTTAATCCAAATTTAAACATATTGTCATTAAGGGATCAGTGTCCTGTAATGATGAAAGATGTATACCGATCATTTCAAAACTGTTTAATTCATCAGGAATGTCACATCTGGTATGAAGAACTTAGTTACAATTCCCTGGGAGCAAGTGTCCAAGCGAACCAGCCACTCATTTATTAACTCATTTCAACAACATTGTCTTTCTTTGTCTTTACTATTATTGAAGATAATTCCAAGAAAATTAGCAGAAATCTTTTTCTTTAATCTGAAGCAGAAGGTGGCGTGAATTTCCCTGTTAATAAGGGAAAAGTTGAACAGTGGAAAGTGGGCATACCAAGGTGGAAGGGGCTGCCTTGGTGATTGCACAACATTGCCTACCATGATGTTAAGTTCTCTGAGCAGCTCTTGGACATGAATACCAACGAGATGGTTGGACGTCTGATGGTTGTTATAGAGGTTTTCCCATTGTGGTTGGAAAACAGATGTCCATGTACAGTTTTCTGGCAGGGACTTCAGTTTAAAAGTATATTTTAGTGAAAATTGCTTTTGTCAAAGCGACAGAGACTGCTTTGATGTATAAATTCTAGATAGGGGATGTTCTAAATGCTCCAGTAGTAGGGCAGATGGCTTGAGGGTGAACTGGGTCTAACCACTGCAGTACACTGTTTCTAGCACATGAGTACACTTGGGACCCATGATCTAAATTAGATTAGGCAAGTGCATAACAGAGGCAGAGTAAAATGCAATGGCTACCTCCCAGTTATTAGAGGAGATGGAGTGTAAGATATTCAGCCCCCTTATGCACTTTTGTCTATAGTTCATGGATGAGTGGTAAGAATGTCAACTTATTATCAAATATGAGCCCCAAGAATTTTGTCTCCGGTGCTACTGGAATGATATTTTGTCTGAGCTTGAGTTCTGGTTCAGTAAGGTTCCATTTGCAACAAAAGTGTATGAAAATAGTCTTCCATATCAAAAAAATATCGACACCAGGTGCTCACATTTAAGGAAAGCATCTTGAATAGATGATTCCAACCTTATTAAATGGTCGTGTGTTGACCTGTTTTTTCGGAAGGTACAGTGGATTCTGGAAAGGAGGTCATTTGCTTCCAAATACCACATGGACATTGACCATTCTTTCCAGGATCTTGCACAAGCAGCTTGTCAGGGCAATTGGGCAATAATTGGTCAGACTTTTTGGACCCTTCCCCTGGCTTGGGGAAAAGAAAGCAAGATTGCCTTATGTCAGGAGTCCTGTAATTGATCTTCAAGATAGATCCTGTTGTACAGAAGGAGCAGCCAATCCGTAGATTCAGATGAAAGGTGTTTAATCATCTCATAATGGATGTCATCTTGCCCGATGGCACTTGCCTGGGATTGAGATAGTGCCACTTTCAGTTCCGACTGTGTGAAAGGCTGATTGTATGCCTCACAGCTGCTTGAAAACAACTTCAAAAATGCTGCTTTTCAGCTTTTGTTTTAAAGCCAGAAACTCGGGAGGGGGGGTAAGATGTCTCAGCAAACACTTTAGCAAATGCCTCCCCCCCCTAGAGTGTTCGCAATCGCAGTTGGGTCTGCAATTGCACATTCATTATGTTCCAGGATCGATGTTGTGTATGATGTGTATCTGCCCTTCATTTTCCAGACTATCTCAGGTGAGCTTAGGGGATGTAGTCTGGGTGATGGAAGATGTGAAGCAGATTCATGATTCTGACTGGACATCTAAGGTAATGTACTTTGGCACGTTCGTGTTTGAAGGCTATTAGATTAACTGTGGCAGGATAATGACAAAATATCCCCAACGCCCTGTTTTGAGAATTTCTTGCCTGTGCATTTTCATCATGTCACGTGACAAGTGTATATGAATGTTCGTGTCATGTATGTAGCATTTTTGTGTTTTTTGATGTGATAATTTTCTTTATTCATGCAGCGTACATGATTAAAAACCGTATTGCCACTTAGAGGGATCCTTCCCCTCACATCCAGAACACTTTATTGCAATTTTATTAGAAACGTATCTGAATTCGTCGTCACGTGGCCCGATTTGTCCTGCAGATAGGACAGCTTTTGCCCCCCCTGTAAATTAATCTTTATTTACTTAATTATCCCCTCTTGTTTCCCCTATAATGTATACAGCCCACTTACTAATAACCTGTAGTAATCAATATTCAACAGTATTCTTCCATTTAATTAATAAAAACCAGGGTTTTAAGTTAGCGTTATTTAAACTATCATACGCCGATAAAAGAGAGATATATATTGAAAAAACTCCACTTGTAACTAAGAGAAAATCCACATATGTTTTGTTACTAGGAGCCTACTCCTTACCCAAGAAGTAGCGACTTCAGCTGATAGGGCAGAGAAATTAGCTTGATTATATAAACATCAAGGGTTCTCATGAGATATGGCCATGCTAATGCACGCCCAAAGAGAGAGAGAGCGAGCGAGAGAGACTGTGATTCTCACATGAATAAATTAATACCTTTAGCATGTAACAAGCATTCACACATATCGGGTATCACCCTTCCATTCTGAAAAAGGCAACGAAGAGGGTTTGTTTATAATTCTTAGCTTATCAGATGTGTCGGACATGTGTGGTGATGGGATCATTCCTTTTCCATGACATGTTGTTCAAGTGCTTTGGACATGAGACCTCACTTCGATGTCCAATAAGATGCTGAGATTGAATAAACTTAGGGAGAATCCTCGGGCTTAAATGAGGGCCCTTGAAAGACCTAAGGGAAGAGAAGAGGGTGGAAGAAGCTGTCACTGAACCCGTCTTTGTTCATCACTGAGACAAAGAGAGGAAGAGATGCCAATGCCCAAGTTGCCAAGCTGGTACCGATGTCAGTCTAGAGCGAGAACGCTGAGACCCTTGGTGGAAGAGAAAACAGATTGAGCATCTAAGTCCTAGTCAGAGTAAATGTCATTAGTGAGCAGATGCTTATTTTATGAGTGTGAAAGATGAATTTCTAGACTAACAGTAATTGATTTGAAAATAAGCAAGTTGTTTCCTACCTAAGGAAAACAATAGTGACCAAAATGATTTCTTCCTGGTATTTTTGTGTTTCTTAGTATTTTGTGATTAGTATATTTACGATGGAATATAGGTAACCCCCATGTAACATGGTACTTCTACAGCACAGTTTTGCTCTAACACGATTGATAAATTGCAGCAATCCTCGCACAACACAGCACTCATATAACACTATTTAGCTCTAACATGGTTAGAGAATTGCAAAAACAAAGGCAAAAAAAATACTGTTTTATGCAAACCTTGCATAAAACAGTATTTTTGAGCTTTTATTATGTTGGATGTAATTATGTATTATTATGTTGGATGTAATTTTTCAGCATTTCCATTCTTTTTTGTGAATCCCCGCTGTTGACTCACTAGTCATTATGCAAAAAAAACTTATTGGGAAATCCCCGTGTTAGGTTCTGTACCATTGGAACTTGTTCATGTTTGAGACCATAAAAAATTGTGACTTCGAAGCGTGCAATTCATGGCTTTTACAGTTTCTGTAAGGTTATTTTGGTTCTTATTTGATCTTTTATAAATTTTTCCAGGTATGTATTACTAAACTTTGTTATTAAGAACCATATTTGGAATAATTTCTTTGTTGTGAATTAAATTCCAGCCCTAAATTATGCCTAAGGAAAGTAAAAAAAGTACCACTAAAAAGAAACTTTATTTCTCTAGAATCAAGAGATACAAATTTTGGGTAGTCTTAAAGGAGAAAAGGTATCATACATTGCAAAAAGTTTATATTTAAACGAAGCTACAATCCAAACCATAAAGAAAAATTAACAGAAAATTAGAACCGCTGTTGTACAGGATCTTTCACTTCCACAAATATAACAGCTCGTCACCAAGCGCAAATAATCGAGAAAATGGAAAAAGCACTCAGTATTTGGATCGATGATAGCAGTGAAAAAATGGATCCCATTAGAAGGCAATGAATTAAACAAGAGGCGCTAAAATTTATAACCATTTAAAATAAAATGGAGTCTTCTGCTAACCCAGAGTTTGTTGTCAGTAAAGGTTGGTTTGAGCTATTTATAAACCACTTCTCATTACATAACATAAGAATTCAGGGGAAAAGTGCATCAGCTGATAATGAAGCTGCCAATAAGCAGAGAATTTCAAAAAATTATTGAAGAGCAAGGATACACACCACATCAAGTTTTCAATGCCGAAGTCTTTAGTGGAAAAAAATACCCAACAGAATGTTTATTTCAAAAAAAGAGTAAACTGCACCAGGTTTTAAGGCTTCAAAATATCACGTAACGTTATGTGCAGTAACACATCAGGAGATTACATGATAAAACCTATGCTAGTTTATAGATCCTCTAATCCTCATGCAATAGAAGGTAAATAAAAATGCATTACCGGTATGATGGAAAGCAAATAAAAAAAACTTAGGCAACTGCTGATTTATTTAAAGAATGGTTTCTAAATTGTTTTGTGCCAGCTGTGGAAAACTAAAGTGAAAAAAGCTAGATTTCAAAGTGTTATTACTATTGTATAATGCACCAGGCCATCCAAAAGATTTAAGTCATCCAAATGTTAAAGTAATGTTCCAACTTCTTTACTTCAGCCATAAGATACAACTTCTTTGATTCAGCCATAAGATCAAGGCATTATATCTACCTTTAAAACTCATTACATCAGAAAATTGTTACAATGAATTTTGGAAAAAATTGATTCCAAATCTACTGAAGTGATGGAGTTTGTTTGTTATTTAGGAGCATTAGCAACTAAGGCCATATTGCTAAAGGATATGCGGTGGTCATTCCCTGACCTTTCCGCATCCTCCGTATTTGGTGGTCACGGGCTCGAACCCCGGTCTAATCAAGAAGTGTGTGCTACGCACTGCTGCTCCTGCCCACCTGGTTACGAAGTGATGGAGGCATGGAAACATTTTTCAATTGTGGACTGTATCGGAATCACAGCTTTAGCACTCAGAGAAGTAAACTGTCGACATTAAATGCATGTTGGAAAAAATTGATTCTGAATCTATTTTTATATGGCCAGAGTCAGTTCATTCGGGAAATATGGTTGGGCCGACAGAAAACAGAATTGGTGTGATAGCAGACCTTGCTAAGTTGGTAAGAGGGGAAGGTTTTGATGACAAGACTACCGAAGATGTTCAAGAATTACCAGTAGAAAAAGAGGCTGGCGAAATGGATTTGGTGGAAATGGCATCAGAGGTAAACCATCAATTCAGAGGATGATAGCACAAATGAAAATTCTGAAGTTCCAAATTTTACACTAAAAAGCATAAAGGAAAGCATAAACCTAGCGAAGCAATTAGAATCTTATTTTTTGAATGCAGATCCTTTGACTGAAAGAAACACAAAGTTCAAAAGGGAGCTTCAAAAATGCTTAGCTCCATACCATGAAATTTAGAATGAAGCAAAAGCAACTGAACAAAAGATACCTATCAAGCAAAAGCAAACAAACCCAGATTACTGATTTTTTAAAGAGAGCAGAAGATACATGAAATCTAGATGCTGCAGAACTAAGTTCAGAAGGTGAAGATATTCTGCAACAGAGAAAACGTTCTCATTTGATTGTGCTTAGCAGCAACGAAGAGGAATAAAATTAAATGAATGTGTTGTAACGTTATCTTGCAAATATGTATCACAGTTCGTAAGACGTTTGTTCAGTTATTACTATTTTTAATAAAAACTAAGTTTCCGATAGTTATAAAAAAATGGTGTATTTTTGTTAGCTTTTGGAATGTAAACCCCCTTTCTGTACTGGTTCTTAGTCTTGTACAACACGGTTTCACACTACACGAGATTTTATAGGAACCTAACTACAATGTTATATGAGGGTTACCTGTATTTCTACAAAACTTTATGTTCTGAGTTAAAGTAATGAAGATGAAAATGGATTTGCTTGCATGTAATTACTATAATAACAGTTAGAATACTATTCAATTAATAATATCACTTAATAACCACTTAATAATTTATATCACTTTACTCATGTGGTAACGTGAAAGTATTGTGTATGGTCTTAAATAAATGCTTGATTGTTTTCTAAATGATTGCCTCTCTGCTAATTCTCATCCACACAAGATAATACCAGAATTAGGAACAAGATACACATAAGATTATTGTGGCATTGAAGATGAAGCTACCACAGCATCGTGGAGTCTTCAATGAAAACAATACCAATCCAAACTGCAGTATTCAAGGGAAAGCTCCCCCCCCTGAACATTGGGGGTTCAGAGATTGTGTCCTATCAACTGCTAGATGCTCATTTAGGGGGCAACAGCAACCAATGGCAGTCCATGACCACGGAGCCTTGTAACACCTCAACTCTGTCACGCTAACATTGGTGTCGTAACATTAAAAGCTTCCTTTTTAAAAGGGAGCTAATAAAAACAACACATACCCCTTCCCCCTTAACACATTAAAGCCTACACTCATGTTATCGGCGC
This sequence comes from Mastigoproctus giganteus, assembly GCF_048544385.1. Classification (NCBI taxonomy): domain Eukaryota; kingdom Metazoa; phylum Arthropoda; class Arachnida; order Uropygi; family Thelyphonidae; genus Mastigoproctus; species Mastigoproctus giganteus. The sequence continues at coordinate 126,296,064 of NC_143585.1, forward strand.
CTCCGTAGCCAGGTGGGAAGGAGCAGCAGTGCATAGCACACGCTTCTTGATTAGACCGGGGTTCGAGCCCGTCACCACCAAATACGGAAGATGCGGAAAGGTCAGGGAATGACCACCGCATATCCCGGAGCAATATGGCCTTAGTTGCTAATGCTCCTAAAAACCAAATAACAAATAACAACAACAAAACAAAATAATTCATGTTATCTCCGTTTTCTTTAAAATTCATTAAGTAGGCTATAAAATGGGGTTTTGTCAACGATATACAGAAATTTTGCTAGCAGGGAAAAGGAGATGATTATCCCTTTGTATAAGGCAATGATCAGGCCACCCCTTGAGTACTGAATACAGGTCTGGAGGCCTCATTTTAGGACGGATGTAGATTTGCTTGAGCATATACAGAGAAGTGCAACAAGATTAGTGAGGGGAATGATGGGATCCTCTTACCAAGAGAGGCTTAAGTTCTGCAAATGGCAGCGGCTGGAGACTAGGCACTGCGAGGTGATCTGATTGAGGTGTATAAGGCCTTGATTGGGTTGAGCACGCTGAATTCTGATGGGATTCTTCCACTTGTTCAGATTACAAATCTAAGGGGGCATAAATTCAAATCAAGGAAAGACAGATGTAGAATAGATGTGTGGAAATCTGCCTTTAGCCAGAAGGTGGTTAATTGCTGGAACAAACTTCCATCAGTCATTGTGAAAGTTGATAGCTTAAATAAATTCAAGGAGGAACTGGACAAACATTTGGAGGGAACGGTTGTGAAAAAGGGTTTTTTTTTTTTTTTTTTTTGGCTGATGCTACATAAGCTCATAATGCTTGCTTTCTTGCATCACAAATGCTTATTACTATTACTATATCTTAATTCAGAATTAGCATGTTTTTTGTTTTATTATTAGTCCATATTGTACAGTCTAATTATGCTATCGAGAATTCAGAGTAACTACACAATATGATCATGAGGTAAGAGTTGCAAAATTAAAATAAACTCCTTTCATTAGATATCATTTCCTTGTACATACAAGCAAATGATATCAAATGTAAATGTTCCATATGACATTGATGCACTATGCAGACTGCCACATGAAGATAGCTAATAACACATGCACCTAGCAGCTTTTTTTTCCCCGAAGGAAAAGTATATTAACAGATCTAAGGGATCCCCAAAGTTGTAAGCATTAGTAGTATTGACATTCAAAAATATTCTTAGCAGAGTGGGGGGGGGAGAATTGTCACCTTTCATTAATTAAATAGTCTATAATGTAATGTATATTGATAAGGTAAATGCAATTTGCCTAAAGATAAATGAGAATATCTAGCATTAAAGATAATTTTAATAATGTGCACCAGCAGCAGAAAATAATTAATATAATTTCCTTAATCTCAACAAATAACACCTACTATTCTCCACAGCAAAATATTTCACACAGACACAAATTTAGGTGTTTATTTGCACTTAATAGGCTATCATCCTTACCACTCCCCTTATCTACAAAACATTTATCATATATAATCAAATGCACAATGCAATTTTAGTGCTACTGATGCTACAAATGATTTAATTAATTTTTTTTATAAATTGAATTAGTTTATAATCTATCCCCACTAACAAAGCCATGTTAAACAGTAATGTCATTTCTAATATCACTGTTTTGGGCTATGATCCCTCATATCACGGCTCTACCTGTACATTCGAAAAAATGAGATATCACAAGAATTCCGTAAATGCAAAACATATGAACACCAGGGTATATTCACGTCGATATATTCAGTATTTAGTTGCAGAGTCATTTTTGTAAACGATGGGGCTTGTCAGAGACTAATTGCTGTAGACACCCAGTTTCTCTCCTCAGCTAGAGATGCTATAAAAGAGAATATCAGTGGAATGCTAATTACAAAGTAAATTTTTGTAAGCAACAGCACATTGCATCTTTCTTGACTAGGTTACACTTAGGATAGCAAAAACTGCTAAGGGTTACACCAGACAAAAATATACAAATATACATGAATCAACAAGTTGTTGATTTATGCAAGTACATTGTGCATTAGTAGAATGTAAAGGGAATGATATAACCTTTAATACTTTATGTCTTTAGTCTGTATACTCATAAAACATTAGTAAATAGAAAGTATTTACTAAGTAAAGTGTATTTATGATTTAAAAAAAAAAAAAAAAAAAAATACTGGAGGGGGGGGTAGGATGGTAAAATCTTTTCAGCTATAATGAGCTTTGCTTATAATGTGGGTATTAAAGTTCTTGCTTGACAGCCTTGTTATATCGAGGTTGCACTGTACTTGTCCAAAGACTGATAACATTAACGTATGGAATGTGGTCAAAATGTTCGGGGACTAAATATTTTAGAAATGATGAACTTTACCAGCAATTTGAATGAATATCCACTGAAGTAGTCTTCTTCACACTGTAAACACCAATTCCAATTTGCAGTGCTTCTGCAAATTGTGGAAGCGCTAACAGATTCTGAATCACATTCTGAATAATCTTAGTTGTTGCATATCTGTGACCTTAAATTCATGAATGGAAAGCACCTCTGTGCATATGGTGCTTTCATGAATTGGAAAGCACCAAATGCACAGAGGTATATATGATGCAAACACCAATTCCATGAAGAACACTTTTCCACAATGCCCTGCAAGTCAAAAAACACAACCTTCCCATTTGTTTGAGATTGTTTTGCATTTTTGGGCCTTGGAGAACACAGTTTCCCATTGAGAGGACCTCTGTTTCTGGGCCATAGTCAGAATTCATCAAGAGTAATTATGGAAGAAACAGTGACAGCAGCAGCACATCCTGTGAGATTTCCCCACTCTCTGTAATCATAATTGAAAGTGCAAGGCACAAAATATTTCAGATGTGAAAATGGGAAAAATGTGATGAGAAAAGATACTGGTTCAGCTGTAATGTCTCACATTCCCAAGTCTTGTATTAACATTGATGTATACCATAATATATACCAATTTCACTAAATTTGAAGATAATTAAGCATCAATCAGTCCTGAACACATCACAAACATGGCCAACTGAATCACTGTTCAAACTTTGTGAATCATTGAAAAAGTATTTAAATGATACATATCATATCCAAAAGCTGTTTGTAACATTTTGTGGTTTCTTTTACACCTTTCCCTAATTTGAAACAAAATTTGATGCAAATCCGCTGCTCAATAAACTCACTCATTTTAAAATGTGATGATTAAAATGAAACATAAAACACTTAATATTCAATATGCATTAGTTCAGACTAATTTCAGATAAACAGATGATTTTTGCGTTATTATGAATATGTTGCACCAAGTCATAACTTGCCACAATACAGAATCAGTTGCCAAACTTGTTGATCACACTTTTACATACCTCAAAATCTTTTTCACTTCATGGCATGCATTAATAGAAACTGTTTTAATCTATCTTTACCACTTCAAATTCATCAAATTTATTTGCTAGAAGTATAGTAAATAAATTTGATGAATTTGAAGTGTTGGTCAAGACATCAAAGGCGGATATTGTTGGGATATCGGAGACGTGGTGTCACACAGATATAAGGAATGTCGAACTGGAATTTGGGGAGTACAATGTGTACAGAAAGGATAGACAGGACAGAAAGGGAGGAGGTGTTATGCTGTTAATAAAGAAAAACAAAATCAAAAGAAGTGCATCCAGTTGATATAGATGAACAGTGCACTGTTGAGTCAGTTTGGTGTGACATAAGCACTGCGAAAGCAAAAATAAGAGTAGGAGTGTGTTATAGGCCTAATGACTTGAATGAGTACAATGAACAATTGTACAGAGAAATAGAGTGGGCTAGTAAATCAGAATGTCTTATAATGGGGGATTTTAACTTCCCAGATATTGACTGGAACTTGTGGGTTGGGCACTCACACACTAGTCAGACTTTTGTGGATTTATTGGATGATTGTTTTCTGCAGCAGCATGTTTGGTCTGGTTATCAGCAGTGATCATTCATGTATTAGGAATTTGCAGATAAAAGCACCACTAGGTGGCAGTGATCATGGTGTACTGACGTGGGATTTACTTAAAGATTTAATTACCATCAGGGGTAAAGGAAAGGGTTTTTGCTTCAGTAAAGGCGAGTACAGTGGTCTCCAACAGTTTTTAAATTCTGTACAGTGGGATCAACTGACGATGTTACCAACAGTAAATTCTAAGTGGGAAGCATTCAAGGAATTAATCATGGAAGCTACTAAAAGTTTCATACCTATTAAGAAATATTGTTCAAGGTTTAGGCCTAAATGGTTGTCAAATGAACTAATGAGACTCGTAACAGAGAAGAAAAATGCATGGGATGCATATAAATTATCAAGCGACTCAGAAGCCTATGGCAGATATAAGTTAATCTGTAATCAGGTCACAAAGGAGGTTCGGCAGGCGAAGGCAGATTACGAGAAATCCTTGACAAAAGATGCTAAGAAAAACAGCACTTGTTCCTTCCACTTGTTCAGATTACGAATCTAAGGGAGCATAAATTCAAATTAAGAAAGGACAAGTGCGGAAATTTGCCTTTAGCCAGCGGGTGGTTAATTGCTGGAACAAACTTCCATCTGTCGTTGTGGAAGTTGATAGGTTGAATAAATTTAAGGAGGAACTGGACAGGCATTTGGAGGGAATGGTGTGATTTTTTTTTTTTTTTTTTTTTGGCTGATGCTGCATAAGCTCATACATTTGCTTTCTTGCATCACATGCCACTACTACTACTGCTATTTACACTTCTTTCTAGACAGAAGTGTTCATCAAACATTCGTCAACTTTTAAGTAAGGCAAGAAATCCCATTTTCAGCATACAAATGAAACAGATGGCAAAGACAGACTGTTACTACAGAATCCTCAATCTCCTCTCTTAATACTCTTGCTATTCCAGTTCTTTTGGGCTATCGTGACAGAGGCATTATCAAGATTAAGTGGCAGACAATTTTCTAAAGTAATCTCACAGGCTTTAAGGTTGATCAGAGGAAGCTGCTCAATATTTTATGCTGTAGAGTCACCTTCCAGTTCTGGTAATGATGGCAAGTTACTTTCAATTTGACAATCTCTCTCTTGTTAAGAATGTTCACTACAAATGAATTACTTTGATCGCTGAATACAATTTGTTAGACTGAATACAAACATCCTATCTCCTCTTTTAATACAATACTCCAGTTTTCACATTTTTAGAGTTTATAACATGCAGACAATCTTGGGAATATATCATCTTGAAAACTACATCATACTGAAGGTCACTGTTGAATCAATTTAACTTTGCATCACACACACAAAAAAAAAAAAAAAAAAAAAAAGCCCAAGGCAAAAATATAGTTTATTTTTTCTATGTGTGTGAAAAGATAAACTATTAGGATAGTGAGTAGGAGAGTAAGTCATAAAACAGTCTCTGTTGTAAATCTGGAGAGTTGGCAGCTATGCAAGTATGAGTACCAGCAGAGGCAGACTTAACGGCGGGTGCACCGGGTGCGTGCCCTGAGCCCCGACTTCTGAAGGGCTCACGCAAAATCCCAACAAATTAGTTGAACATATTAGTTCAACTAATAGTTGAATTAATATGTTCAACTATTAGTTCAAAACTTTGTGATTATTATTATGCTATTATTAATTATATTATACATATATTATATTCAAATTTTATTGGAAATAAAACATTAATAGTATATAATATTTTTTATTTATTTTAAAAAATGGTTAACATGTATTTTTATTTTCCCTGTCTCTCTCTTTTTTTAAGGGGCCCAATATTTTCTTCTGAGCCCGGGGCCTCAACCGACCTTAATCCGCTCCTGAGTACAAGCTTGAAACTTTTCCATTCCTGAACTGACAGTGTTACAGGCCTTGGAGTTATCTTGTAGTCTAATGAGTCATTCTGTAAATATGTCTTCAACATTACTAACTCAGTATAAAGAATGACAGACTTTATTGCAAAACATGGATCAAATTCACATTGGGTGGGTAATCTAATCATCATTCATAATATGGATTCTATATTAGCTCTTGGAATTATTTTCCTAAACTGGCTGAAGATATGAAAAATCTCTCAAAGAATATTCATAAAATACTTAGGTTACAAGATCAAAAACCATGCCCATGCAGAAATATGTGGTCTTCAACAATGATGATCAAATAAAGTACATATACAATAAATTGTACTTTTCCCAAAGTGATTAAAAACAAGAATTTGACGAGTATTAGCATTAGCATTAGTTGAGGCATATGATGCAAGAAAGCAAGCTTATACAGCATCAGCCAAAAAAAAAAAAAAAAAAACCTTCTCATTTCGCCCATCCGGTCACTCCAAATGTTTGTCTAGTTCAGCCTTAAATTTTAAGCTATCAACTTCCACAACAAGAGATGGAAGTCAGTTCCAGCAATCAACTACCCACTGGCTAAAGGTAAACTTCCACACATCTATTCTACAACTGTCTTTACTCAATTTGAATCTATGCCCCCTCAGGTTCTTAGTCTGAGCAAGCGGAAGTATCTTGATACACCTTAGTCAGATCACCTCACAGGTGCCAAGTCTCCAGATGCTGCAATTTGGAGAACTTAAGCCTTTCTTCGTAAGTGCATCCCTTTGTTCCTCTCACCAATCTTGTTGCCCTTCTCTGTACTTATTCCAGCAACTCTATCCTGCCTAAAATGAGGCCTCCAGACCTGTACGCAATACTCAAGGTGTGGCCTGACCATTGCCTTATAAAAAGGGATAATCACCTCCTTGTCTCTGCTAGCAAAATTCCTATATATCATTGACAAAACTCCATGACCTGCTCTGGCAGCCAGTCTGCACTGCTCAGAGAACTTCGTATCTGACTGCACAATTACCCCCAGGTATTTTTCATTCTTCACCTCCCTGAGTGTAGTACCACACAGTTGGTATGTTTCTCTTGAGTTACTGCTACCCATATGCAGTACTTTGCATTTGTCAATGTTAAACTTCAGTTGCCATGTCTCAGCCCAACTGCCTAACTTTAGATCCTGTTGCAATAGCATACTATCTTTACTGTCATTAACAACCTTGCCGACCTTTGTATCATCTGCAAACTTGGACATTAAGCCTGATATACCTTCATCGATAAATACACAAAATAACAATGGGTCCAGCACCGAACCCTGGAGGCCTCCACTAATAACATTAGTCCACGTAGAGCAGTGTGCATCTATTACTACTTTCTGCAGTCTCCTACTCAACTGCTCTAACAATGCTGTTATTCTTTAATGTATTTCATTCTGGCACCCCTTTTCTCAGTTTTAGAATACATGTGCAAAAATTTGCCTTTAGCTAGCTGTTAATTGATTGCTGGAACAAACTTCCATCTGTTGTTGTGTATGTTGATAGCTTAAATAAATTCAAGGCAGAACTAGACAAACATTTGGAACAAATGGATCAGTGAAATGGGAAGGTTTTTTTTTTTGGCCGATGCTGTATAAGCTTGTTTTCTTGCTTCATATGCCTCTACTAATACTAATTAGTGACTATATTATCATAATTAGTTCTGTGGCTATCTGGAAGCAACACTGATCAGGTGCCATAATGATATCCATTAAAGAATAACAGCTTAGAGTTAAGAGCAGTACTCGTCAAATCCTTGTTTTTAAACGTCTAATTCACATGTCCTGAGAATCACTTTATGCACCTTGACTTCTTAAAAGATGACGCTTAGCTAAATGGCCTAAATTTGTTTATTATCATTGTTTTATAAATTATTTTTGTTTTGATTTATTTTATTTTTTTAATTTATTATTGTTTGCCTACTTCTAAATTGCTCAACTTTCCTGCATAAATAAATAATTAATAAATTTCTGTATATTCCTGAGATGGCCAAGTCCAGAGGAGTTTACATATTCATTGCAAGTGCATATACATAGAATCATTGTAATAGAGGTTTTATGGCTCCAAAGTTCATGATGGGCAGTGCAATTTTTGTGGCATACAAGCTCGAACCTGCAACCTCTTTACTTCTGGTTGCATGCTAGCCACAGCACCATGGTGAACTATTAAATTTTGTTCATCACTTGTGGTATATCACATTAACTGTGAAACCAAATTGCATGTATATCAATATGATCTACATGTTTAGAATAACCCATTGCTTAGGAAGATTTCTGTGATTTGGGATAGAAAATTCTCTCTCTCTCTCTCTCCTCTTTCCCCCCCCCCCACAGCTCTAGCGAGTTCTCTCAGTGCTTGTTTGCTATAGTGCCTTTGAGTACTTTAATACCCCTCCTCAGTTGAGCTCTGTTACCTCGAAATAGCACTATTCACTACAAAAGCCTTGGAAAAAGTAATCCATTGGAAGGTGTTTAGGTACCCATGAAACCCCAACGAAAAAATATTCAGCTTTAAAATTGACTGTAATTCACATTAATTACCTTAAAATGGGTATACCTAAGGGTATTTGTTAATTTAAATCAACTGTTAACTATAATTATTGAGAAAATGGCTGAACTGTACACCAAACTGGAAATGCTGAAAAGCATTTCCAATTTATGACAAGGAGAAAATTTTAAAGTTGTCTGTTAATTGCTTCCAAATTTATTTGTGTTCATCAGTAATTTACATCTCTGTGTTAATTTTCCCAGGCTTGTATTGCCCCAAATTTCCCGTGTCCACAACTGTAAAATATTATGGTCATTTAATGCTATAGAGGGAAAACATGTTGAAGTATCCATTGCACCACTTCTGGTGTATTACAAAAATATATGCTTTATATGAGGAGATATAAAAAAATATTTCCCCTGGCCATGTTCTATGTGCCCCAGGAGGTTGGAGTTTGAACATATATTACTCCTCTATGTAGTTACCACTCAAAGCAACACATTTCTTCCATATTTTGCAGCAGTTCCTTATGCCATTTTTATTAAAAGGTCTCAGTTTGTTTTTGAAACCATGGTTTCCATGCAAAATTGATTTCAGCTGTGTTGAAATCAATTAAAAGGAAGCAGTCAGAAGGCCAAATCAAGGGACTAAGGTGGATGTGGCAAGATATGGAATTCTTTCCTTCTGGCAAGATCTGTTGTTGAAACAGTGGTGTGGGCTGGTGCATTGTGTAAAGCAATTGCATGTCTTTGCTGAGTATTTCGTGTTTCTTTTCCTTAATTTTGTATGTAATTACTTCAGTAATTTGCTGTGGTATTGTGCACTGTGGTGTTACCCTTCTCCAAATATTCTATGAGAATAATGCCCATCTTATCCTAGAAAACTGACAGCAACACCTTCCCTGTAGATTGTTGCACTCTGGCCTTTTTGGGAGTTGGTAATGATGGATATTTCCATTATTTAATCTGTTTCGTTTCTCGGTCAAAGTGATTTACACATGATTCATCCATAGTCACCAATTGGGGAAAAAACAGGCCATGATTGCTGTCACACATGGCAATCAATTCAACAGTCTCAGCAATTATCTGTTTAATTGTTATTTGGCAGTTACGATACCGTTATTGTTTAATTGTTATTTGGCAGTTACAACACCGTTATTGTTTAATTGTTATTTGGCAGTTACAACACCGTTATTGTTTAATTGTTATCTGTTGGGTGAACACCCACTTCTTTCCTCATCCTGGCTGTACTTGAACTGTCTCCACCAAAGTTTTACAATGGTGGAGACAGTTCACATGATGGACAGATAACCTCCATACACCGTAGACATCTAGTCATCCTTGGCTGTTTGCCTTGCAAAAACAGGAATTTCATAATGGATCAATATTCAACTTTATCCATGGTGACACTTTTTCATATATTCAGCTCTGTAACAAAAGGAACATGAGTTAGAGCAATGAAATATATTACCAGATAAACAATGTCACATGATGGACAGTAGCAATACAGTCGATAAAACATAACATTCAGAGATTACATGGAAGAAAGTCAGGAGAAAAACTTTGATGTTCTCTCATAGCTGGGTTTATTTATTTATTTTTTGTTGATATCTTGGTTGATTTATTAAATGTTATCTGGTGGGTGGGTGGGATAAAGAGCTAGGGATAATATTAGCTTATTATCCCTAGGTCTTTTCCCTCTGACATAAAGATACAGGGAAAAGACCTATGGATAAGCTCGCCCAAATCCAGTCTATAAATGATTGGACTTGAGCAAGTGCCATATTTACACATTTAGTATAAATATGGCACTCGCTTAACGTTTATTATTATTATTATTATTTTTTTTTTTGCAATTTATCACAAGTTGTTTTTGTAAACAAGGTATATATGTATATAAGGCTCCATAATTTTAGGGTAAGCTTTCTTGCATTTTATTGAACATATACTGTACTTATGTTTTATCACATAATTTTGTATTTAAAGTTTATATTTAAAACTTTAAATGTTTCTGCTGCATTTAATATTGTTATATAGAGAAATGGTATCTTAAAATCAAGTGGAAACAGTAATTGTGCCAACCAGTTTAAATTATTTAAATAATATTCTATGGATAAATTTCTCCTGTTTAAAGTGAATTTACTTATTGCTCTGTTTTAATGGTCCCAATTAAGAGCACTAAGCAGGGGATGCCTATACATACATATATATCTCTGTATGTAGTTATATTATTCTGGTGACTGGTTATTAGGGTATCACCATTTACATAATAAATAAAAAATAAATAATTAATTTGTAAAGTACAAGAGGGTTATATATATATATATTTTTTTTTTTGATAAACATTATACTTACCAGTAACAGAGGTGACTATTAATAGAGAATAGATACTGGTTGATTATTTCAAATGGTGCCTTTTGAAGAACATAATCAATTCTCCTCCCACCATTCAACTGACCAATCTGAATGGACTCACCATTAGCTGATACTTAAAAAAAAAAAAAAAAAAAGATAACCATCTATAAAAAACGGATGCATTACCCATGCATAAGTAAACTCCTTCATCTATAAATATATTTTAAAATTAATACAGGTACACAAAAGTAAAAATTAAGCTACGCTTTTAATACTTTTAATCAAAAATATTTTAAGAATTTTAACCTCAAAATGTACCCTTTTGTTAACACTGATCATACCTGCACATTAAATTTTTTCCCCTGTTTTGTTAACCACCTCCATCACAACATGCTGCACTTCAGCAGACCAGAAACAATTAGCTGGGATAAATGCAGGTGAGCATGGAGGCAGCAGAAGCACAGATACTAATGTTTTGCAAGAGAGAAGTAATGCACTGGCTATTTATCACAATCCAGGTCCTCCTGGTCCTTTGGTTCCTAGAGCAGAGGATTTGTCTAAGTTTTGCCACAACAAGATTGGCTTGGGTGCTTTTGCTGGTATTTATCCACAAAAAAAAAAAAAAGACAAGTAATTTATTTAAAAAAATCATTTCTACCATCATATGATTATAAATTTGAAACTAAATGATAAGGCAGCCCTCTGTCTGATTTAAGTACAGTCGATTCCGGTTATTTGGGACATATCGGGACTAGTGCATTTTGGCCCGATTAAGCGGCTGCCCCAATTATCCGAAGTTTCACGTAAATAGTTAAAAATACAATTTACCCCCCCCCCTTTACAATTAGTTCACTGTACAATCAAATCACGTTATGACGAACTCACCACAGTAAAGTTCACTATACGATGTGCAGTAAGCGCCGGTCATTGTGATCACGTTTGTGAATTGAATTTTAATTCTATTAAACAGCGATTCTAATTAGCGAAAATAGGAGGAATATTATCCACAGGCTATAAAAGTAAAGATATATTAAGCACAAATTTACTCTCTATTACCTTACCAATTAAAAAATTAAACGATACGTGAAAATCGGAAGAATATACGTGATGATCGGAAGAATTAATACGTACTGTAATAATGTGTGCATACTAACTAAACTAGTTGACATTTCTGTTTACTGACATTTTTGGGTGGGGGTTAAAATTTAAAACAGTAAAAAGATAAGCAATCAATAACAAAGAACACGGCACACACAAATTGCAAGTAACACAACATGCGCCAGTGAGAACGGAGTCACAAATTACGAAGCTTTAAAAATAGGAATGAAGAGAAGATCTGAAAATTAATTTTTTTATATGATTGAAGATTTCATGGAAGTGTAAACACATTTTACCATAATAACCCACAGAATTCCAGCTGTCGGTATTACCGCAAATTCAATAAGATCGAGTTTACTGTCCGTTTATGATCCAATAAACAGGTGACTGCTAATTGTTTTTATTGTTTTATGGTTGTGACCTCCAGAAATCCGACCGAACTACGTGGTACGGTCGGAGACAATCGTAGGGTAATCTCCAGTGCTGAGGTCTCCTGCCCCGATTAAACGGCATTTTGTCCCAATTAAGCGAAGTAAAGTATGGCTATTTTCTCGATTGGTTTTTGTTTTTTAAGATTTGCCCCAAATAAACGGCTGTCCCGATTAACCGGTGGCCCAAATAACCGGAATCCACTGTATTATGAAAAAGCAATGTCAATTTTTTTTTTTTTTTTTTGGAAAATCCAAATATCACCAGCAGCTACTATTGGTCCAAACTATGAAAATTGATCTAGGATCTAGCTTAACACTACTTAGAGTTTTCTTTAAAATAATGTGAATGAATAATATTCTGTAAACAGATGTTGGGCTGCCACATAAATGGTGACCATTTAGTACTGCCACTGTTGTTATTATTGCACTTTTTTAAGAATATTTTTACTGGTAGATTCAATCTATTAACATAAGAAAATATGTAAACACAAAGATGAAAAAACAGAACCATAAAAATAAACATAAATGCCGGGAAAAGATTATTTATCACAAGCACAAATGTTCAGCACCCTTTCTGTCTGTCTGTCCAACTGTTATTGGCCAATAAAAAAAAAAATTCTTGTGATCCTCTACTCCTCTTAATTGCCAGATCTTATTCACTGCAACTTCTTGTTTTTATAGATGAAAGAAAGAAAGACTTAAGTTTTTGTTGAAGATTCAACAAACACTCAACAGTCAAAATTTTAAAACTTATACACTTGCTTCCACATTATTTATGCAGTTGCTTGCAAAGTTATGTAAATGGCTTATTGAGTCCCTGAAGTAGAAATTAATCCAAAGATTGAAATCTGCTTCCTACCAGGTAATAGGGCTTTTACAAGTTTGCCAGCAAACTTGGACAAAACCAGATGTTACTTGTTCAATTTTGTCTTGATAGATAATTTTGTCTTGATCCAGCTTTGGATACCCAAAGCTGGATCTAAAATGTTGAAAAAACTGCATTTTTATTTAGTATATGGGCTTGCAAAGTAGATTTAGGTGTTTAGGTCTTTTGTTTAATTTATGCTTTAGAAACTCAACAAATTATTTAAAAATGTATAAATAACATGCAGCTGAATGTATAACTTTTTAAAATTGAGTAGTAATGAACCCAGGTAATGCATTTACACAGTATATAAATGACAGTATTACAAGAATTGGATTTCTGACATACCTTCAAAGATGGCAGAATCACTGAACTTGGTGTACTAGTCTCAAGGGAAGTACTATGAAGGAGACTATGCTCAGAGCTTTTAGGTAGCACCACATATATTCTATTGCACTAAAGACTGAAATATTATACATCTGAAGAGTTAAGGATTACTTCTGAACTTCATAAATTCTGGCAACTACTTTACTTTAGCACTTCACTCATCAATGGACACTTCTAACAATGTAATTACAAGCCAGGACAAGTCCCTAACTGATAAAACGGATATGACTTTCTTTTTTTCTTGAAGTGTATTATTTAAATTCACTCCTTGGTTACCAACTGCCAAAAAATACATGATATTGTATTTCAAAGCAATGGGCTTTGAAAGAATTATTTAAGAATCACCACAGATTAAGATTTTTCTTAATGGAATTGTCAAGGCTTTGTCTAAAGAATAAAGAGCAGCAATTTTACATTAAATTTCATTGCAAATTAGGGAAAGTTCTAGAAACTCATGAAATGTTAAAAACAGCTTTTAGAGAAAATGTTATATGTTGTTTGAACGCTTTTCAGTGGTTTGGAAAGGTCAAAGAGAGCCCCTTAGTTCTTTGAAGATGATCCTTGCTCTGGTCATCTTTCAACTTGCAAAACCAACCATTCCATCACTCATGTTCATGGTCAGATCAGAAATGATCAACATTTAACTATCTGCAAAGTTGCTAGTGAAACTTGTATTTCTAATGGTGCGTCAATTAATTTTAACAGAAGATTTGGAAGTGATTCTTTTCAGCCAGGTTCTCGCATGTCAAGACATTCATCAACATGATGCTGCTTACCCACACTTTATTTCTTCCTTACTGGTGAACAATCATGGGTGTATGGATAGAACCTAAAGGCCCAATCCTCTAAAGAAAAAATTATCTTCTCCAAGACAAAAAAAAAAAAAAAAACCTAAGAAGATATTCTCAAACAAATGTGAAAATCATCATTATCACATTTTTTGACTAACAGGACACTGCTCATCATGAATTTGTCCCATCATTAAATGGTGAACCAAGAATACTAAAAAACAGTTGTTCTAATTGTGTAATACTATTCAAAGAAAATGATCAGAAAAATAAAATATGAAAAAGGAACTGGCACTTTCACCATGGCAATACTCCTGCGCATTCAGCATTTTCCATTCAAGAATTTCTTTCAAAGTGCATCAACTATGTGGTTCTCCCCATCTTTCACATGCACCAGATTTAATTATAACCCCCCTCACCACAAGCATAAGGCCTCCTTGAAAGATCAGTAAATTACAAATCGTAATGACTGAAGAAACTGTTCACAATGCGATACAGGAACTACTAATGAGTCCGAACGAAGCCTATAAAGAATGCTTCCATGAGTTGAAGCAGTATTGGAATCAGTATATATACTGTCAGTGAGAATACCTGGAATAGTATCCATATGAATAGCTAGGAAACTTCAATTCTCAAAAATCAGTTCAGTCCCTGAACATTTTGATCACTTATCTTCCTGTCCTCTTTCCTGCAATGATTCTAAAATTTCTGAAGTCTTTTTTTTTATATTAGCACTTTTCTCTGTGAAATCAAGTATGTCCACAAGAAGGCCATCTTTTATCTTAGATGGTAATTTATTAGTCTTTTTTATACAGCTATATTAAAAGATCGCAAAGACAGCCTATAGCAATGAACTCCCTTGTTTTACTTTTAATACTGATGCGTGCCATCCCTGCAGCTTATTATTATAGCAGCACTTTGAACACAGAATGCAGTACACTCCAGTATTCAAATTCTGAATGAATCAACTTATCCAGACATTCCCATTCAGTAAAATTACCTTCCAAAGCAGATATGGAAAGCAGCATTTTTATAGTTTTATTCACTTAATCGTTTGAGAATCTTGAGGAATGTCAGCAATGAACACTTTTTTTCAAAAAAAAGGGGTGAACAGAAAGTGGATATGGAATAGCCCAATGGATTAACAACTAATGAAATTGACTTCATCTTCACTAACAGAAGATATATTGTGAATGATGTTACCGTCCTGAACAAAGTAAATGTTGGAAGTGATCACAGAATGGTAAGATGCACATTTGATATAGATGTACAAAAAGAAAGGAAAAAAACTGACTTGAGTAAATAATAAGTTCTTTCAGATAACAAAAGAGGAGAAAAAGCAGTATGTACTGGAACTTAGAAACAAGTGTGAGCTTCTGCAGACCTTTCAGGTTTAGTTGGGTTTTTGTGTTTTATGGTGCATAAGTGGCTTAGGCTATAATGTGCCAAGTCCAGACTTTCAGGACCAAGATATCGATGAGGAATACAGCTCTCTGAAAGTGATAAAGCCCAAGAAACCTATAGGTAAAAAGAAATCCAAAGAAGAAAAAATGCAGACTACAAATGAAGAGTAAGTAAAACACTACAAGGACAAAATTGAGTATACTAGGTTATTTATGGAAAACAAAGGACATAAATCAGCAATCATGAGCAGTAATACGGAAAGACAAATGATACTGAAACTGAAGAATAGTGATGGTGTACTTATAAATAGCAGAGAAGGCATAGCTCAAATAGCAGAAGACTACTATAAAGTATTATATAAGGAGCAAGGGAATGATGCCAGCAGTGGGAAAGATGGATCACAAATTAGCAATACCTACAACATACAAGATATCCTTCCAGATGAGGCAGAACATGCATTGAAGAATATGAAGAATCAGAAAGCTCTGGGTAAAGATGAAGTTACTGCAGAGTTGTAAAAATTAGTAGGAAGAGACATGACACAGAAACTGGCAAGACTCTTTATAAAATACATTAGGAAAAGCATGATGCCTAAAGAGTGGAATAATGCAATCGTAATTTGGCTGAATAAGAAAGGAGATAAATTATAAATTGGAAATTGTTGTCCCACATCTACAAGTTGATCACAATGGCTATTACTAACTGATTAGAAAGAATACTTGATGAGAATAAACCAAAAGAGCAAGCTGGTTTTAGGACAGGATTCTCAACTATGGAACACCTTCACGTAATATTGTACCTATTGGAAAAAGCAACTGAATATGAAACGACATTATGCATTAGCAAAGGCACATGATGCAAGAAAGCAAGCTTATACATCATCAGCAAAAAAAAATCCAAATTTTTTTTTTTTGCTGATGATGTATAAACTCGCTCCAAATGTTTGTCAAGTTCTACCTTGAATCTATTTAAGCTATCAACTTCTACAATGACGGACGTTTGTTCCAGCAATCAACCATCCGCTGGCTAAAGGCAAACTTCTGCACATTTATCCTACAATTATCTTTCCTCAATTTGAATTTATACCCTCTCAGGTGATTATTCTGAGCAAGAGGAAGAATTCCACCAGGAATGAGCATGCTCAAACAATTCAAGGCTTTATACACCTTGATCAGATCACCTCGCAGGTGCCTAGTCTCCAGACACTGTAATTTGCAAAACTTAATTAAGCCTTTCTTCGTAAGAGGAACCCTTTGTTTCATTCACTAATCTTGTTGCCCTTCTCTGTACTCGTTCAAACAGCTCTACATCCTTCTTAAAATAAGGCCTCCACACCTGTATATGTACTCAAGGTGTGGCCTGACCATTGCCTTATATAAGGGGATAATCACCTCCTTATCCCTGCTAGAAAAATTCCTGTATATCATTAACAAGATGCCATGAGCTACTCTTGCAGACTGTCTGCACTGCTCAGAAAACTTCATATCTGCCTGCACACTTACCCCCAGGTCCTTTTTGTTCTCTGCCACTGTCAGTGTAGTACCACACAGTTGATACGTTACTCTGGGGTTACTGCTTCCCATATGTAGTAATTTACATTTGTCAATGTTAAACTTCATTTGCCACCTCTCAGCCCATCTGCTCAACCTTTCTAGATCCTGTTGCAGCAGCGTACTGTCATTAGTGTCATTAACAACCCTGCCAACCTTCGTATCGTCTACAAACTTCGACATTAAGCCTGATATACCATCATCAATGAATACAGAAAACAACAATGGACCCAACACTGAACCCTGGGGTATTCCACTAATAATATTAGTCCACAAAGAGCAGTGCCCATTGATTACCACGCTCTGTCTTCTCCCACTCAACCATCCCTTTATCCATAGCAGCAATTTGCCTCCAATGCCACACTGCTCCAATTTGTGCAGCAGTCTTCCATGTACAACGGTATCAAAGGCCTTTCTAAGATCGAGCTATAACTGAAGTCTTGTCTAGAACCAGTGCTTTAACAAGTACCTCCATTAATTTCCCTGGAACAGAAGTTAAACTAACAGGTCTGTAATTACCTGTACCTTTCATAATGCCTGGCATTATGAAAAGGCATTTGACTCCATACAGCATAAGGCAAAGGGATAATCACCTCCTTATCGCTGCTAGCAAAATTCCTGTATATCATTGCAAAATTCCTGTATATCATTGGCTCAAGGGGTAGAATTTTTTTCAGCCTGGACTGTACTTGTTAACAGGAGAGATTGTTTCTACAGGGATGGGATACACTTAAATAGAAAGAGTGCAAGAATATTTGCTGATGCTATCGAGGCAGTGTTAGGTGGGTCGGAAAACTGCTAGCTTGGGGGGAGACAAAGACGAATAGATTAACAGTAGCCACTGGCAGAGGTGAAAGAGATTCTTGCACTGCTTCTATTGGAATGAGCAGAAGCCTGAAAAACAAGATGCAGGATATTTCAGAGACTGCCGGGAGTCATTGCGGTACAAGTAAACACACGGGTTGTGTTAGGGTAGCTAAGAATAGAAATAGGTGCATGTATACTTGCGTGCACACCAATGCTAGGAGTTTAGTAAATAAATTTGATGAATTTGAGGTATTGCTCAAAACATCAAAGGCAGATATTGTTGGGATATCAGAGACGTGGTGTCACACAGATATAAGGAATGCAGAACTGGAATTTGGGGAGTACAACGTCTACAGAAAGGATAGACTGGATAGGAAGGGAGGAGGGGTTATGCTATTAGTTAAGAAATACATAAAATCCAAGGAAGCGAAGCCAGTGGACATCGCTGGACAGTGCAGTGTCGAGTCAGTTTGGTGTGACATAAGCATTGGGAGATCAAAATTGAGAGTAGGAGTGTGCTATAGGCCTAATGATTCTGATGAGTATAATAAGAAACTGTACAGGGAAATAGAGTGGGCCAGTAAATCAGAGAGTCTTATAATGGGAGATTTTAATTTCCCAGATATTGACTGGAATTTGGGGCCTGGTCACTCACACACTAGCAAGGCTTTTGTGGATTTATTGGATGATTGTTTGCTACATCAGCATGTTCGGGAGGCAACTAGAGGGAGGAATACTCTTGATTTGATTATCAGCAGTGATCCTTCATGCATTAGGAATCTGAAGATAAATGAACCACTAGGTGGCAGTGATCACAGTGTGCTGAAGTGGGATTTACTCAAAGAGGTAACTACCATTAGGGGTAAAGGGAAGGGTTATTGCTTTCGTAAAGGCGACTATGATGGATTGAGACAATATTTAAATTCTATACAGTGGGACCAACTGATGATGTTACCAACAGCAAATGCAAAATGGGAAGCATTCAAAGAACTTATCTTGGAAGCTACTAGGCTTTACATACCAACTAAGAAATATTGTTCAAGGTTTCGGCCTAAATGGATGTCAAATGAACTGATGAGCCATATGGCAGAGAAGAAACATGCATGGGATACATGCAAATTAACACATGACACAGAAGCCTATGATAGATACAAGTTGATCTGTAACCAAGTTACAAAGGAGGTTAGGCAGGCGAAGGCAGATTACGAGAAATCTTTGGCAAGGGATGCAAAGAAAAACAGCAAAGAGTTCTTTACTTATGTAAACTCTAGAAGGAAGGGGATGAATCAGATTGGTCCACTTGATATCGATGGGTCAACTGTTGATGATCCTGCTCAGGTAGCTAACAAACTAAATGAATATTTTGCATCGACATTCACACATGAGGAGTTATTTAGCGAGGGGAAAGCCAGAGGTGTATTCAACTCTAGCAGTAAGCTAGAGAATCTTGTAATAACTGAGTAAAGTGGAGGAGAAATTGTTGAAGATAAACACAAGAAAGGCACCCGGGGTGGATGGGATCTATCCAGTTATATTAAAGGAGGCAGCAAAGGAAGCAAGCAAACCCTTAGCCATAATTATGAGAGCTTCCTTGGACTCAGGGGAGGTACCCACAGACTGGAGATGTGCAAATGTCACCCCAATTCACAAAGGAGGATCAAAGGCTGACACAAGTAATTATAGACCTGTGAGTTTAACGTCTGTTCCAGGAAAATTAATGGAGGCACTAGTTAAAGAAGCACTGCAGGATCATTTAGACAAGACTTCAGCTATAGCTCGGACACAGCATGGTTTTGTTAAGGGGAAGTCATGCCTGACCAATTTGACTGGATACTATGATGCAGTCACAAAGGAACTGGATGCAGGGAATAACTTTGATATTATATACTTGGATCTTAGAAAGGCTTTTGATACTGTTGCACATGGAAGACTGCTGCACAAATTGGAGCAGTGTGGCATTGGAGGCAAATTGCTGCTGTGGATAAAGGGGTGGTTGAGGGGGAGAAGACAGAGAGTGGTAATCAATGGACACTGCTCGTCGTGGACTAACGTTATTAGTGGAGTCCCTCAGGGCTCAGTGTTGGGTCCATTATTGTTTTCTGTATTCATAAATGATATTGATGAGGGTATATCAAGCTTAATGTCGAAGTTTGCAGACGATACAACGGTAGGCAGGGTTGTCAAGGACACTACTGACACTATGCTGCTGCAACAGGATCTGGAAAGGTTGAGCAGATGGGCTGAGAGGTGGCAAATGAAGTTTAACATTGACAAATGTAAAGTACTACACATGGGAAACAGCAACCCCAGAGCAACGTATCAACTCTGTGGTACTACACTGACAGTGGTAGAGAATGAAAGGGACCTGGGGGTGGTTGTGCAGGCAGATATGAAATTCTCTGAGCAGTGCAGACGGGCTGGAAGAGTAGCTCATGGTGTATTGTCAATGATATATAGGAATTTTTCTAGCAGGGATAAGGAGGTGATTATTCCCTTGTATAAAGCAATGGTCAGGCCACACCTAGAATACTGTATACAGGTCTGGAGGCCTCATTTCAAGAAGAGTGTAGAGCTGCTGGAACGAGTACAGAGAAGGGCAACAAGATTAGTGAATGGAATAAAGGGGTGCTCTTACGAAGAAAGGCTTAAGTTTTGCAAATTACAGTGTCTGGAGACTAGGCACCAGCGAGGTGATCTGATAGAGGTGTATAAGGCCTTGAATGGTTTGAGCATGCTCAATGAGCATGCTCAATTCAAATTCAAATGGTTTGAGCATGCTCAATTCAAATTGAGGAAAGACAGATGTAGGATAGACGTGCGGAAATTTGCCTTTAGCCAGCGGGTGGTTGGTTGGTGGAACAGACTTCCATCCCTTGTCGTGGAAGTTGATAGCCTAAATAAGTTTAAGGCTCAGTTGGACAGGTATTTTTAACGAACAGAAGGGTGAAGTGGAAGTGGGGTTTTTTTTTTTTGGTTGATGCTGCATAAGCTTGCTTTCTTGCATCAAATGCCTCTACTAATGCTAACGCTAATGCTAAAAAAACCCATGAGCTGCTCTGGCGCCTCCGTAGCCAGGTGGGCCGGAGCAGCAGTGCGTAGCACACACTTCTTGATTAGACCGGGTTTCGAGCCTGTGGCCACCAAATACAGAGGTTGCAGAAAGGTCAGGGAATGACCACTGCATATCCCGGAGCAATATGGCCTTAGTTGCTAATGCTCCTAAAAACCAAATAACAAACAACAAACATGAGCTGCTCTAGCAGTCTGTCTTCACCGATCAGAAAACTACACAATTACCCCCCAAGTCTTGTTCATTCTCCACTACCCTGAGTGTAGTACCAAACAGTTGGTACATTACTCTGTGGTTACTACTACTGATATGCAGTACTTTGCATTGGTCAATGTTAAACTTCAGTTGCCACCTCTCGAGCCCATCTACCCAACTTTTCTAGATCCTATTGCAGTAGTGAACTGTCATAACTGTTGTTAACAAACCCGCCAAACTTCGTATCGTCTGCAAACCTGTACATTAAGCCTGATATACCTTCATCAATATCATTGATAAATATACAAAACAACGATGGGTCCAACACCGAACCCTGTCGGACTCCATTAATAACATCAGCACACAAAGAGTAGTGTCCATTGATTAACACTCTGTCTTCTCGCATTCAACCCTCCCTTTATCCATTGCAGTAACTTGCCCTTAATGCCATACCACTCCGATTTGTACAGCAGTCTTCCATGTGCAACAGTATCAAAAGCTTTCTTGAAATCCAAGTATATGATATCAAAATTATTTTTTGTATCCATTCCTTTGTGACCACACTGTAGTATCCAATAAAACTGGTCAGATAAGACTTCCTCTAAACAAACCCATACTGTGTGTGGACTATAAACTGCAGTCTTGTCTGGATGATTTTGCAATACTTCTTTAAAAAGTGACTCCATTATTTTCCCCGGAACTAAAGTTAAACTAACAGGCCTGTAATTATGTGTCACCCTTTGATCCCACTTTGTGAATTATGGATACATTTGCTTACCTCCAGCCCATGGGAACCTCCCCAGAATCCAAGGATGCTCTTGTAATTATGGCAAAGGCTTTGCTTATTTGTTTTGATGCTTCCTGTAATAAAACTGGATAGATTCCATCCATGCCGGTTGCCTTTGTTTTTCGTTACATCCTTTGCCAAAGATTTCTTGTAATCTGCCTTAGATTACGATATTTATTTTTAGAAGCTTAAACTCCTTTGTGATTTGATTATAATTAATTAAAAGGCAGAACAGCAAGGCTCAGCATGTTCTACGTTATTTATCAGATTACAAATGAATGAGAGGAATTACCTTGGAATTGGCATGCAGAATGCTTTGATGCTAACTTCTTCTTGGTTTACATGAATTTAAATGAATTCTCTAATACTTGGAGAGAAAACATTAATGATCAAACTTACCCGGATCCAATGGTTCAAGAGCTCTAAACCTGACCTCAAAAAACATCAAACTACCAACCAATATCAGTGAAAGAAAGAAGACAATTATGTCTATATTATAAAAATGAATATGAATAAGTTCATTTTTTTTATTATTATTTATCACTTAAGTATTTATTTTTATTATTTATAGCTTAAGTATTTATTTTTATTATTTATTGCTTAAGTATTTATTTTTATTATTTTTCACTTAAGTATTACAATGAAGTACAATCAGTGCACAGTCATATAGTAACATGTTGCACTTCTTCAAAAATATTTTGAATAATTTCTTGTGGATAACTTGCTTTGAATAATTTACTGGCCCGTGAATGGGGATATCTGCTAGTGCTAGTGCTCTCTCAGGTAGGCTGCATACAAAATTCATCTAACTAGCACTGTTTTTGCAGCAACTCAAGATTAAAGTGTCCGTCACAACTTTTGTAATTATCTTTAGATAGTCAAAGAACTGTATATAACACCACTTATGCAAAAGCTGTGTATGGGCCATCTCAGTAGTTTCTAATCAAGCAACAGTAACAGATAGTCATGGAGTTTGCTGAGACTGAGAATACCTAAAATTGATATGACACCATACACATTTCCTTAAAGTGATATTAAAATGAAGATCTGTTTAAGGTTCAATGAGCAGCTCATAAATTAAACATTGCTTAGCAATTGTGGTATTTGAAATTAACAGAGTAAAATGAATATACAGGTAGCCCTCATTTTGCACTGGTCTGATTTGCACCGATTTGCAATAGTGGCAGTCACTAACCACAAGGCTGTGAATATTTATTTTTGAAATTTTTTTATAAATTGAAAGTTTAAATCGTCAAACAAAATTTTTCGACATTGTATTGTACTATGTATCATGCACTGTTCACGTGACTATGTATCATGCACTGTTCACGTGATCTGTACAAGTGATCAAGGACAATCTGAGCTAATCACAGATAATACAACATCAGTTTTGAAATCGATGGATCTGGGGGTAATGTTACCTACAGCAAACATTTACAGAAATGGTAAAAGCTTTAGACAAGTCCAACATTACTATCAGAGAATATTGACGGTCATTTGATGTCTTAAAATCACATTAACAAAGTCTGGCAAGAAGTGACTGTCAACTGTCTAAATGGAGTATGGCATAAACTTCTCCTAAATTTCATGCATGACTTCAGAGGATTCGAGCCACAACAGAATGATGTAGAAAACAGCAGGCTGGCACAAGAGGCAGAGTTAGAAGTTACAGTTGAAGATGTAACTGAGCTCTTGAAAAGTCATGCACAGACTCTTTCAAACGAACACCTTGAAGCCGCAGAACTTAGCCAACAACAGGAGGAAGAGAAAGAAGAAGATTCTCCTCTAAAAATTAGGAAGACCAGTGATCTACAACCGATTCTTGCAAGTGTAGAGTCCCTCATTAATGAGCTCTGTGACATTGATCACGACTTGGAGAGGAGTCCAACAGTTAAAAGGGGTGTCATATCAACCCAGATCCATTATTTTGAAATTCTTAAAGAAAGGAGGAAGAAATCTGGGCAATCAACACTTGCTTCTTTCTTCAAAAAAAGGCAACTTCCTCAACTGGCGCCTTCAACAGAAGATCCTCAACTGGGACCTTCAAAAACCAACTAAAAATTCAATATTACGCCAGATTTTTTGTTGCTTTTTCACTGTAAAAATGTTTTGTAATTTATTTTTTTATTTATTATATGTAACTGTATTTATGTAGGTTAAAAATAAAACAATTTTTTTAATTAAAAAAGTTTATTTCTGTATTTAAAATACTTCAGTATTGAAAAGGGTAGGTAAAATTTTTTGGTGACCGCAACCTAACCCTGTGATTTCCCATTAACTCCATTATATAAAGGGTTCCATATGTGCCTGTCCCCCCAAGAACCCGGCAGAAATCAAGGCCTACCTGTACTTCATAATCCAAATGTTTTTCTGAACTGCTATAAATAAAGATTCTGCAATGGCGCAAAGGCTAATCAACAGGCACTATATGAACTATTGAAAAATTAGCTCAGCATTTTTTAGAGCAGACTTACACCTCTCATCTTCCTCTTCCTCCTCTTCTCTTTTTTTCATTTCCTCTTGAACCATTTTTTCTACTTCTTCCTCTACTTGCGGTGTGGGAAATCTATGGGCTCTTGCAAACGTACGTATCGAATCCCATGTATACCGTAAGGAATCCATGAATATGTGTTTCAAATCTGTTCCCAGCTTAGAAATATTCTCCTTCAGTTCTAACATAAAAGAACAAAAATATAATATGTCTGAAAATGGTAAGCTATCTTCTGTAAGGCTAAATATTTTTAAACTGCAACATTAATCAGTAAACATTGTGTGTGTGTGCACGCGCACACGTGTGTATGTGGAGGCTGCGCATGCATACAGGGTATCTATAAACCTCCTTTAACAAAACTGCTTCCAGATGATGCAGGATATCATCAAGTTTTTATTCACCAACTGGAAAATGTGTCCAGTGCAGCATAATTGCAAAACTTTAATCATGGCAGAATTTACCAACCCTAACAGTCTTTTTTTATGGTTAGTTGTTACAAAGTGTACAGACTTTTTTTATTTGGAGAGGACTCTGTTGCAGGCATCAGGACATGTTACAGAATTTCTTTTTGTCCCAACTGCAGAGTAACTTGAAAGCAAGTGGATTTTCCAAAAAGGAGCTCTGCCCCATTACCAAAAAGAAGTTCATCATATTTTATCACTGTTTGCTGGAAGCGGATTGCAGAAGTGGACCAATTTTGACCAACTTCCACAACAACAGATGGAAGTCTGTTCCAGCAATCAACTACCCGCTGGCTAAAGGAATATCCATACATCTATTCTACAACTGTCTTTCCTCAATTTGAATCTATGTCTCCCTCAGGTTCTTGATCTCAGCAAGTGGAAGTATCTCATCAGTATTGAGCTTTCTCAAACCATTCAAGGCCTTGTACGCCTCAATCAGATCACCTCACAGGTGCCTAGTCTCCAGATGCTACAATTGACAGAATTTAAGCCTCTCCTGGTAAGAGAACCCCTTTGTTCCTCTCACCAATCTTGTTGCCCTTCTCTGTACTCATTCTAGAAACTCTACATCCTTCCTAAAATGAGGCCTCCAGACTTTTATGGGGTACTCAAGGTGTGGCCTGATATTGCCTTATACAAAGATATAATCACCTACTTGTCTCTGCTAGCAAAATTCAAACTTGCCCTTATATCACTGAGAAAACTCCATGACCTGCTCTGGCAGCCCATCTGCACTGCTCAGAGAACTTCATATCCAACTGCACAAACACCCCAGTTCTTTTTCGTTCTGCACCTCCCTGAGTACCACACAGTTGGTATGTTTCTCTTGGGTTACTGCTACCCATATGCAATACTTTGCATTTGTCAATATTAAACTTCAGTTGCCATTTCTCAGCCCATCTACTTAACTTTTCTAGATCCTGTTGTAGTAGCATACCATCTTTATTATCATTGGCAACCTTTGTATTATCTGCAAATTTGGACATTAAGCCTGATATACCTTCATCGATATCATTAATAAATACACAAAACAACAATGGGCCCAGCACTGAACCCTGGAGGACTCCACTAATAACATTAGTCCATGTAGAGCAGTGTCCATTTATTACCGCTCTCTGCAGTCCCCCATTCAACCATCCCTTTATCCATTGCAGCAACTCCAGTCTGTACAGCAGTCTTCCACGTATGTGCAACAGTATCAAAAGCTTTCCTGAAATCGAAGTATATGATATCAAAATTATTTTTTGCATCTAGTTCCTTTGTGACCACATCAAATCAGATTGGTCAGACAAGATTTCCCCTTAACAAACCCATGCTGTGTCTGAACTATTACTGCAGTCTTGTCTAGGTGATTCTGCATCACTTCTTTAACCAGTGACTCCATTGTTTTCCCCAGAACAGAAGTTAAACTAACAGGTCTATAATTATTTGCATCACCCTTTGAACTCTCTTTGTGAATTGGGGATACATTTGCACATCTCCAGTCCATGGAGACCTCCCCTGAATCTAAGGATGCTCTCATAATTACGGCTAAGGGTTTGCTTACTTCCCTCGCTACCTCCTTCAATATAACTGGATAGATTCCATCTGCCCCAGGTGTCTTTTTTATGTTTATCTTCAACAATTTCTGCTCCACTTTGCTCTCTGTTATTATAAAATCATTTAGCTCCCTGTTAGAGTTTAGTAAACTTCTGTCCTCCCGTTCCTTACAGAATTTCTCATGTGTGAATGTAGATGCAAAATACTGGTTCAGTTTGTCAGTTATCTGACTAACTGAACGAGTATTTGAATGAGCTGTCTTTCTTTGCATTCTTTGCCAAATATTTCTCATAATTAGCCTTCGCTTGCCTAAGCTCCTTTGTAACTTGATTACAGACTAGCTTATATCTGCGGTAGATTTCTGTGTATGTGCCCAAAGCTTTCCACAGTGTTAGAATAGATGACAGTTGTGTGTCCATATGCCTCACATCCCATTCCAAAACATTCCACAGATGTTCAATTGTATTGAGATCAGGCAAATTTGGATGCCAATCAAGGTGGGTAATATCTTCACAGTGTTCCTTGAACCACTTGTCACAGTATGGGTCAAATGACATGGCACATTATCATCTTAGAAGATTCCATTTCTGTGCAGGAAAGAATGCAACATGGCAGGATGCACATGGTCTCCTAACAGCTGCAGGCAGTCCCCACTAGTGAAATATTGGTCCATATACACCAGGGGTCCTAGTTCTTGCCAGAAAAAATTCCCTCTATTAAACAACCACTGTCATCTGCCTGGATAGTGGGCACCATGCACAATGAGTCCATACACTCACGTTGCTAGTGTCACACATGAAGGCATCTGTTGGCATGTTGTGCCAGGAATTTGGGCTCATCCAACCACCAATCATTTCCAGTCCTCCAGTGTCCAACCAACTTGTTATTGACACCACAGAGCTTGCCATCAATAATGATCAGTGGTGAGGATAGAGTGTCCCTTAGGTCTTCTGCTGTGGAACTCCATGTCTGAGTGTGAGGTGCATCATCATTTAGGATAATGTTCTTACATTTTGCATTCCCCATATTGTATTACAATGCCAACTGTGACACGATAACCTGACGTTGAGACAGAAGAACATGCTACACTCTTCATTCACCATAAACATCCAGCTTGCATAATCCTTTACAGTTTTGTTTGCAGGAGGTAGTTTGATCTGTTTGACACCATTCTTTGTACGTCTTAACCAAAGGGCAGTGAGAAGTGAGAAACCGACAAGACAATGCCGTATCCAATGTGGAAGCATTTGACGCACGTGCTCCCACAATCATGCTCATGTTAAACTCTGTAATATCTTCACTACGTCCCATAACTAATACTTTATCACTTCCATGATCTGATGTAAATTACTACTTTCCTAGAATATGAAGTCTGGCTTTTTATACTGTGAGCTATGTGGCATAGTCCATTATGGATGGGGTGGTCATAGCATTAGCAGAGGCATATGATGCAAGAAAGCAAGCTTATGCAGCATCAGCCAAAAAAACCACTCCCATTTCACCCCTCCGTTCGTTCGAAATACCTGTCCAGCTGAGCCTTAAATTTATTTAGGCTATCAACTTCCACAACGAGGGATGGAAGTCTGTTCCACCAACCAACTACCCGATGGATAAAGGCAAATTTCTGCACATCTATCCTACATCTTTCTTTCCTCAATTTGAGTGTATATTTTTGGGAGTAAGAGAGTAGGAAATGCTGAATCAGAAATAGACAAAAAACCTTCCCAAGAAATGGATGAACAGAACACCTCCTGACAATTAGTTGTTTTAATATAAGCTTATTCAGCAATATACAAACTGAGTTGTTACATGGAGATGAATACACAGGACACTGTAAAGACAGTAGATACTTTATGCATCTGCATGCAACTAAAAATGAATGAACAGAACACATGCAGGGGAACCTCCTCTCCCAAAAATAAATATGGTAAAAATGCGATTTTTATCTAATGTTAGAATATCCAAAAGCTTATAATATGGCTGCATATTCATATGCCACTGTCACAAGGCTTTAAAAATAGGATGTGTCAGAACCTCCCTTCCTGTCAAGTTACCCACTTGAAAAATGAAAAGGCATATCTCTGATGGAAGATTAAAAACATTGAAGCAATTTAATGTTTTTTTAGTTTAGCAAATTGTGTGTTGTTGAAGTTGAGAAATTATCTAAGTATCTATCCTTTTTCATTGGAGAAAAACTTGATCAAGGAACTGGAGCAAGGCAGATATTCAAGTAGTTGTGACTGTTTACAAGGGGCAAACCACAAACTGAAAAGCGGAATGCAAAATGCTAACATCCAAAAAAAAAAAAAAAAAATCGTATATAATTTCAGTCTATTGTCCCCCTATACATATATTATCTCCATGCCTCCTAGTTTTGCAGTTTAGTAGGAATATGGTTTGTGTGGATGTTATTTAATCTATGCTAAATGGGAGAGGGAAAACCAGTGCAACATTTAAATATAATATATTTGTTGGTGATACAAGTTATTTTTAAATTCTTTATCTTC
This sequence comes from Mastigoproctus giganteus, assembly GCF_048544385.1. NCBI lineage: Eukaryota > Metazoa > Arthropoda > Arachnida > Uropygi > Thelyphonidae > Mastigoproctus > Mastigoproctus giganteus. The sequence goes on from NC_143585.1 coordinate 126,325,137, forward strand.
TAAATCTAAATTTGTGGGTCCAAATATTTTTTTTTCAGCTTTAGTAGTTTGCAAAGTGTGGGGTGTGGCCCCCTGGGGATGCACTTGGTTTTTTCAAGGGGTGAGCACATGTTTTTATGAAGCACTTTTTTAATGAAATATAGACCCACTAATCCAGCTATGAAGAATATTTTATTTCAATGTTTCAGATTAAAAGTATTTAAGTATATATTAATTTATAAAAGTACATATACTCATAGCTAAATTATGTCAAATCTGTTTATTTGAATGTTCTGTAAGTGGTGGGGGAAGTTCATATTATTTATGAAATATAGGGGGAACAAGGTATAAATGTTTGGGAGTCTCTAGCATAGGGTAGAAAATTTAGTTAGTGAAACAGGTAATTTTTTTTATTATTACTAGAAAACTGAAATTGCTGCACAGGTAGCAGGGTGAGCTTACAAAATAGGTAGTTTTTCACTGAGCATATATCGTTTCTGATTTCTACTCACTTCACCACAACTCTCAATCATTTTAATGCATAATTTCATTCAGAGTTAACTTTTTTGCCACGAGTTCTCCCCCACCCATAAACTACTCAGGAATATGTTTATGGTTAGACATGGTTCATTTGCCTGCTTAGCATGTTGGCGTTTCTGGTTATAAACAGGCATGAACCCTGAATCAGTCCAAGCAGTGGATGAGATGCTTGAAGATTACTGCCAAATGCTATTATAAATAATGAGTGGCAAAAGTGGAATCTGTTTGAAAAAAAAAAAAAAAAAAAAAAGAGAAAGCAAGATACCTTACATTTTTTTTTTTTTTTTTTTTTATGTAAACCCCAAACATAAGAGGTATTAGAACCTATAGTACTTGGTACCGTGCTTGGGTTGCAGTTTGACAAAAGAAGATATTTGTTGACATTGGACTTGAATTTCTGTAGACCGTAATTTTCAACAAATATGTATGAAGAAAGGTTGTTGCAGAAAATGGCAGTTGAATGAGGAAGATGAAAAGTTGGTTCTGTGAGTTTGAAGTTGGACATATCTCTGATGGAAGATTAAAAACATTGAAGCAATTTAATGTTTTTTTAGTTTAGCAAATTGTGTGTTGTTGAAGTTGAGAAATTATCTAAGTATCTATCCTTTTTCATTGGAGAAAAACTTGATCAAGGAACTGGAGCAAGGCAGATATTCAAGTAGTTGTGACTGTTTACAAGGGGCAAACCACAAACTGAAAAGCTTCTGTAGACCGTAATTTTCAACAAATATGTATGAAGAAAGGTTGTTCCAGAAAATGGCAGTTGAATGAGGAAGATGAAAAGTTGGTTCTGTGAGTTTGAAGTTGGACAGTAAATGGATGTTGGTTGGTGGCGGCGTGTGTTCGGACTGTTTTGAAAGAGAGAGCGGGAATTATAGAAACCAATTCAGAAGAACAGTGCTCATGGAAATATCTGTAGAAGAGGCATGCAGCAGAAACAATACGTCTATGGGACAGCGAGTGGAGAGACTCTGTTAGAGATGAATCATTAATTAACCTAACTGCCCTCTTCTGAATGGAATCAAGAAGCCTGAGAGAGGTTTTGGGGGCACCACCCCAGATGTGGTAACAATATTCCATGGTGGGGCGGATTTGCGATTTGTACAGAGTGAACAGCTGTTTGGAAGAAAAGTAACGCCGAGAGCGAAAGAGAAAACCAAGTTTTTTAGATGCAGAAGAAGCAATATTTGTTATGTGCTTGTGCCAAGAGAGATTAGAAGTCAGGGTAATTCCCAAAAGAGATATATCATTTTGCCTAGAAATCGGAGTGTCACCAAAGATAAGCATAGGAGCAGAAGAATCCTTTTTGCGAGACATAAGACAAGACTGAGTTTTAGAAGGATTGAAATCAACTAAGTTGTCTTTGCCCCACTGGAGAATTACCTGGAGATCAGCATTTAAGGAATTGGTAGCAGATTTTCGAAAAGTTGAAGTTGATTGAGCAGGGCAAGGTTTCTCAAAATGGAAAGTGGAATGCAATGTGCTATCATCGGCAAAACTATGGATAGGATTTCCAGTCAATGGAAGAAGGTCATTAATATACAAGAGGAAAAGAGTGGGGGAAAGAACTGAACCTTGGGGGACACCTGCATTAGTGTAAAAGTCAGAAGACAGAGAGCCATCTACCATCACCCTCAGTGAGCGATCAGAGAGGAAACTGGATAACCAATTACAAAAAACAGTAGACAAACCATAAGATGGAAGCTTGTTTAGAAGACATTTATACCAAACATGATCAAAAGCCTTTGAGATGTCGAGAGCAACTGCTTGAGTTTCACCGAACTTTTCCATTGAATTAGTCCATAAATGGGTAACATAAGCCAGAATATCACCAGTGAATCGACACTGGCGGAATCCATACTGGCAATCGTAGATCAGACAGAAGGTTTCTAGATAGTTTAAGAGTTGGCGGTTAATTGATTTCTCCATTACTTTAGAAAGAGTAGGAGTAATTACAATGGGACGATAATGGGATGGGAGGGATTTGTCATCCTTACCTAGTTCTGCTCAGTAAATTCTTACAGCATTATGTGCACAACCTCGTGCATATTCTCTGTTTGCCTGACATGACAAGTGGCAGATTCCATGTGTAACATTTATATGTATTTTTCATAGCTGAAGAAGAGATCCCTAATCTCGAAAGCTTCTATTTATTTATCTCTTTTTATTTTATGCCTTTGTAGTCTTATTAAAACTAGGTACCGTTTTTCCAGTTGAACTGTATTCTTTATTTATTTATGATTATGGAGCCCGGAACAAGAGGCCTTTTCAACTGGAAAAATGTCACCCAAACCTGGAGACTTGTGGCATTGAGATAACTTGTACAAATATAGAAATATTACAAAAAACAAAACATTTTATGAAAGTCATTGATACTATACATTTAACTTTTTTTTCTGTTCACGAGCTGTTCATAAATGTCTTAATTATTAAAAAATGTACAAGTCATCCATTAAATCAAAAATGACATCACACAACATACCTAAATGCATGCGTTTTCTTCCTTTGTGGTGGGGAATAAGAACTGGATCATAAGGAAACTCTGGATCAATGAGTTTTTCCATACGGTAAGCCTATTTAAACAAAAAAAAAATAATAATAAATAAAAGTAAAAAAAGCAGAAACAATACAATAGCATAAAAACAAGTCAACGAAACTAGCAACATCCTGCATAGTGTAATTTCTGCATTTTGTAACAAATTATATACAGGATATTTCCTAAGATAATTAACTTATGGACTATGCTTTCAGGATTGATTCAGGACCTGAATCCAATGAAAAATATAAATATAAACTAAATATAAAGTTATATTAACTATAAAGTCTATATAAACTTGTGTGCAAATCTGAACATTTATAGATCTATGCCTGATTTTATTAAAAAATTAAATAAGGGAGTACAAGTTTTCAACACTAAAAAATTAATAAAGATTATTTTTCATAAAAAAATAAATAAGAATAAGCAGCTAGGTATACAGATAGTAAAATGTTTATTCGGATTTGGCATATGCCAAATTCTTATTCTTATTTATTTTTAACCATTGCAAACTCCCTAAGAAAAGCCTTTTTTTTTAGCATTTAAATAACAATACTGCTGTAACCATACAAAATCATATATGCTGATAAAACTTATCGTTTTCAGATATTCAATTGATTCAGAAAATGTTGTCCCATTTTTATGAAAGATCCTCTACATTAGGTTGATATACAACTGACAGGCTAGCATATATCTCGCCAATGAATTATCAAAATTAAGAAAAAGTAATAAACGGTATATAATTAGCATTAGTAAAGGTACATGATGCAAGAAAGTAAGCTAATATAGCATCAGCCAGGGGGGGGGGAAACCTAATTTCACCCATCCACTAGCTCCAAATGTTTGTCTAGTTCTGCCTTGAATCTATTTAAGCTATCAACTTCTAAAATGACAAATCGAAGTTTGTTCTAGCAATCATCCACCCGGTGGCTAAAGGCAAGCTCCCACACATCTATCCTACGTCTTTCCTCAATTTGAATTTATGCTCTCTCAGGCAATTATTCTGAGCAAGAATCCCATCAGTATTGAGCATGCTTTATACACCTCAATCAGATCACCTCGCATGTGCCAAGTCTCCAGACACAGTAATTTGCAAAACAAGCCTTTCTTCGTAAGAGGAAACCCTTTGTTCCATTCACAAATCTTGTTGCCCTTCTCTGTACTCGTTCCAGCAGCTCTACATCCCTCATAAAATGAAGCCCCCAGCCATGTATCAGTACTCAAGGTGTGGCCTGACCATTGCCTTATACAAGGGGATAATCACTTCCTTATCCCTGCTAGAAAAATTCCTGTATATCACGGATTTAATTTTGGTCGTTCACGATGAATTTTAAATATACAGTCATCCCTCGATTTGTGCACCTTGTGCAATGTAATTTTTGAGATGGTAGACTGCGGCACATTTTGAAGGAAAAAAGTAGATCACATCACAAATTAAGTAGGCCACTCCTGCTGTATATCACTGACAAGACACCATGAACTACTCTTGCAGACCGTCTGCACTGATCAGAAAACTTCATATCTGCCTGCACAATTACCCCCAGGTCCTTTTCGTTCTCGACCACTGTTAGTGTAGTACCACACAGTTGATACGTTACTCTGGGGTTACTGCTTCCCATATGTAGTACTTTATATTTGTCGATGTTAAACTTCAGTTGCCAACTCTCAGCCAATCTGCTCAACATTTCTAGATCCTGTTGCAGAAGCATACTGTCATTAGGGTCATTCAAAACCCTGCCAACGTTCATATCATCTGCAAACTTGGACATTTAGCCTGATATACCATCTTCAATATCATTAATAAATACAGAAAACAACAATTGACCCAACACTGAACCCTGGGGGACTCCACTAATAACATTAGTCCATGAAGAGCAGCGTCCATTGATTACCACTCCCTGTCTTCTGCCACTCAACCATCCTTTTATCATTACCAGCAATTTGCCTCCAATGTCACACTGCATCAATTTCTGCAGCAGTCTTCCATGTGCAACAGTATCATATATGATATCAAAATTATTCTTTACATCCAGATCCTTTACGACTACATCATAGTATCCAATCAAATTGGTCAGACGAGACTTCCCCTTAACAAACTATTGCTGTGGCCGAGCTATAACTGAAGTCTTGTCTAGATGATCTTGCAGTGATTCTTTAACCAGTGCCACCATTACTTTCCCTGGAACAGAAGTTAAACTAACAGGTCTAATTATGGCTAAGGGTTTGCTTACTTCCTTTGCTACCTCCTTTAATATAACTGGATAGATCCATCCACCCCAGGAGCCTTATGTTTATCTTCAACAATTTCTCTTCCACTTTGCTCTCAGTTATTACAAAATCATCTATCTCTCTGTAGCTGAGTGGTCAGGAGTGGGAGTGCAGTAGCACACGCTCTTTGAGTAGACCAGGGTTCAAGTCCCTGACTGCTAAACATGGTCGATCTGCCAACCCGCACTGGACAAGCGTGGCAGATTATGGTCCATTTCCCTCAGCATGAATTGTTCAGGAGGCTTCCAATCCTGCAGTGGGTTGATAATGGCTGCAATTTAACCTTTTTTTTTTTTTTTTACCATCTAGCTCACTGTCAGAGTTTAATTCACCTCTGGCATCTCCCTCCCTGAATAACTCCATGTGGCGAATGTAGATGCAGAATTTCATTTAGTTTGTTAGCTACCTGAGCAGGATCATCAACAATTGAACAATCGATATCAAGTGGACCAATCTGATTCATCCCCTTCCTTCTAGAGTTTGCATAAGTAAAGAACTCTTTGCTGTTTTTCTTTGCATGCTTTTCCAAAAAAATTTCGTAATCTGCCTTTGCCTGCCTAACCTCCTTTGTGACCTGGTTACAGACCAGCTTATATCTATCATAGGCTTCCGTGTCACCTGTTAATTTATATGTATCCCATGCATTTTTCTTCTCTGCCATAAGTCTCATTAGTTCACCTGACATCCATTTAGGCCTAAACCTTGAACAATATTTCTTAGTTGGTATGTAAAGCCTAGTAGCTTCCAAGATAAGTTCTTTGAATGCTTCCCATTTTGAATTTGCTGTTGGTAACATCATCAGTTGGTTCCACTGTATAGAATTTAAATACTGTCTCAGACCATCGTAGTCACCTTTATGAAAGCAAAAAAACCCTTCCCTTTACCCCTAATGGTAGTTACCTCTTTGAGTAAATCCCACTTCAGCACACTGTGATCACTGCCACCTAGTGGTGCCTTTATCTGCAGATTCTTAATGCATGAAGAATCACTACTGATAATCAGATCAAGAGTATTACTCCCTCTAGTTGCCTCCTGAACATGCTGCTGTAGAAAACAATCATCCAATAAATCCATAAAAGCCTTGCTAGCGTGAGTGACCAACCCACAAATTTCTGTCAATATCTGGGAAATTAAAATACCCCATTATAAGGCACTCTGATTTACTGGCCCACTATTTCTCTGTACACTTGTTTATTATACTCATCAGAGTCGTTAGGCCTATAACACACTCCTACTCTCAATTGTGCTTTCCCAACACTTATGTCACACCAAACTGACTCAACACTGCACTGTCCAGCCATGTCGACTGGCTATACTTCCTTGGATTTTGTTTTCCTTAACTAATAGCATAACCCTTCCTATCCTTCCTGTATACACTGTACTCACCAAATACCAGTTCTGCATTCCTTATATCTGTGACACCATGTCTCTGATATCCCAACAATATCTGCCATATGCAATATGTGTTGACCAACACCTCAAATTTATCAAATTTATTTACCAAACTTCTAGCATTGGTGAAATGCAAGTATACATTGTTGTTATTTGGTTTTTAGGAGTATTAGCAACTAAGGCCATATTGCTCTGGGGATATGCGGTGGTCATTTCCTGACCTTTCCGCATCCTCCGCATTTGTGGTCACGGGCTCGAACCCCGGTCTAATCAAGAAGCGTGTGCTACGCACTGCTGCTCTTGCCCACCTGGCTACGGAGGCACCCCTGCAAGTATACATGCACCTGTTCCTATTCTTAGCTACCCTAACACAGCCCATGTATTTACTTGTTCCACAATGACTGCAACAGTCTCTGGAATCCCCTGCACCTTGTTTTCCAGGCTGCTGCTCATTCCAACAGAAGCAGTGCAAGGATCACTTTCACCTCTGCCAGTGGCTACTGTTAATCTATTAGTCCATGTATCCCCCCCCCAAGCTAGTAGTTTTCCGACCCACCTAACACTGCCTTGATAGCATCAGTAAATTTTCTTGCACCCTTTCTATTTAAGTGTATCCCATCCTATCATATCATTAGTATTCACGAAGTGCCATTTAAATATAGGATTATATGAGGACTTGAAGAATAGGGTTGATGGCTGAAAAGGATTAAAAGAAAGGATCTCATCCAGGCATGCAACCCAATGTTACAACTCAAATCTGGTGAGTATGGGCTTGGCACACCCAGGGTCCTGAGCTGGATATCATCATTCTTCTCTTTCTTGGTGATTCCGTCTCTCTCTCTCTCTCTCTCTCTCTCTGGGTAACTCAATTTTTTTTTTGGCTGGTGCAGCATAAGCCTCAGGCTTCCTTGCACCACATGGCTAATAATAATAAAAATAAGCTAACACAATGATATCCTCCACAGCAGAGCTCTCTAGTCCCACAAGAAGTAGATATATATAGCGATCCAACTGTCAGTGGAAAGGGAAATATATTGTACAAATAGAACAGATGTAATGGGGCCAGTATATGTCTGTCAGGGGGCTGGAGTTGATGATGATGTTATAGATCACCACCATTCTGTTAGAAGCCCAACTTGCTTGGTATAAATTTGAAGCAATGGAAACTGCTAAACTCAGGACCAACTATGGATCTACATCATAATTGCATGAATCAGAGGGAATTGCATTTTACAGCTCAATGCACTAGGGCTGTGGTGGATCAGGTCCGTTTGAAGATAGATGATGAGAACATCCATCTTTTTGTTCAAGAATCTTATTCTCAAACTGGAAAGGTGCAGGGTTATGCTTTAGATTATTCAAAATTATTGAACAAGGCAATGATACTCCTTGGGCTGCCATAATAATCAAAAATCAAACCTTAAAAGTCACAAAAATATATATATGCTCTGCACACCCTTCGCAGCATGTGCCAAAGTCACAGGCAAGATTGGACTTTCCATGTATTGTAGGCCTGGAATAGATATACAAGAATTCCTACAACACTCCAAATTGGCACTGGACTTACTACCTGCCTCTAAGATTCTGATTACTATGGATGGGATGTTGACATTCTCCTCTCTGTTTCAGTGCATCTCATGACAATTACTCTGTTGCACAAGATCCTTTCTTAGAGCAAGTCATGTGATCACCACCGTACACTGTTCTTAATCAACTTAACAACCTCTGCCCCTTCAGCAACTCCATTTGGGAGTCAAACATTGATGTTACCTTGGTCACCCAGGCAGTCACTAGCAAGATTACTGGCTGGCAGGTCCACGAGGCATAGATAACTTCAGAAATTTGGAGCACATTCTTCTCTCTAGCAGATTGTCTAGACTCCCTGGTCTCCCCTTCCCCAGATTCTCTCTAATCTGACATATCCAGATTCACTCTCAAATCAGCAAACTGAGACCATCTTGCAAACACACTCAAATTTATTCTGCTGCTAAACACCTCACCTTGATGTGCCCCCAGTCAAAGAGAATCTTCGCCTCTTTATTGGTGCCCTGCAACAGGCTTGCAAGTTTTCTATTAAGAAGGACCCAAATGTCACTCTGTCCTGTGGAAGACACCTCAATTGACCTTCCAGTGGCATCAAATCCATGCTGCCAGGAAGAACTTAAAATAAAAACACTCCTTCTGGCGACCACACGACATACATTAAGCTTATCATGGAAAACAAAGCATCATTGAGAAACCTGGTCATCACTGCAGGTAAATCGGACCAAAGGGGCATCTCTGCAACAGATCCCCACCAGTGACGTAACTAATACAGCTACCTCTGTGGTCTCCAATCTCATGGTGGGAGACCACACAGATAGGGAGGACATTAATATTCTAAATTCTTGGAAGGACACTAATATTTTAAATGCTCTCTTTCCTCTTCAAAACCCCACTTTAACAAAATCTCAAAGAATCCAAGACAACCTTGGTTATGGTACCCACCAGACTGAGCCTCCCTCCACTCCAGAGGAACGTACTTCTGCCATTCAATGGACAAAACATGGAAAATGATCCGGTCAAACCTCTTGGAGACAGAAGTCATAAAATAGTTCACTGAACTCTACCCACAACACTTACAGCACTTATTTCAGAAGTGTCTCCATGATGACATCTTCTCCCTCCCATGGAAGTCCTATACATTCATCACCCCGCCCCCACCGTACTTGGCAATTTCTGCAAAATCTCATCCTGCTAAAGGCAACCACCAACTGCGATATGACCCACTTTAAAATGTGATAAGTGGTATGGGTTGAAAAATTTAACTCCACAGGAAATATCTCACGATCTCTATAAACTTTGCAGGCACTTTGACCAAATTTGACAGGAGAGTGTTCCAAAATATCTTTGTCAAGCAGCTACAGCAATACCCCGCATAGCACTGATAATTGGTACTGAAACTGTTCTGTGTTATGAGAAACTGCTGATTGAGGTATAATTATAATGGGTTTTATGTGAATGCACATCAGAGAAACAGTCTATAAACAAATTATAATAACTCTATAAACAATGTGCACTTGATAGCCAATTAAAAGGATTTGAAATAAAAAATATTGCAAAATTTTATTAATCAAAAAGTAACATCATGAGAGATGATAAAAAAAGCTTTATTGTTTATTTAGGTATTTCAATAATGAAGTCTGGTGAAAGTCGTCTCTTCTTTTTCTTGGCATACAAGTCTTTGTAGCATCGAATCCCATCTTGTAAAAATTGCCGTATCTTGATCAACATTTGGATCTCGATTCATAATTGGCTCGCAGGCCATGTCACCCCCACCCCTGAAAAACTTTTCCAATTCTTCTGTTGAAAATTCTTTTGGTGCCACTTCAGTGTTATTCACTTCAGAATTGTTTTCCTCTTCTTCATATGCAGTTTGTTCAGCAATTTCAAGGAGAGCTGCATCATCTAAGGCATTTGTATATGAATTAATGCAGTCATGTACATTGGCAGTGTCCAAAGTTTCAAATCCCAAGTCTTTTCTGATCTTCACAATGTCTTCGGCAATTGTCTCAACTTGTGAAATCTTTGTTATTTGGTTTTTTTTAGGAGCATTAGCAACTAAGGCCATATTGCTCCGGGAATATGCGGTGGTCATTCCCTGACCTTTCCACATCCTCCGTATTTGGTGGTGACGGGCTCGAACCCCGGTCTAATTAAGAAGCGTGTGCTATGCACTGCTGCTCCTTCCCACCTGGCTACGGAGGCGCCCTCAGTGAAATCATTTGCCAAATGGAGCAAAACATGCTGCCAAACAGACAGAACGCATGTTGTTGGTAGTGATTTCTAGCCTAGATGCAGATATATTTTCGATCGCATTCCTGTTGTTATAATTTTTCTAAAATGTTGGTAAAGATGATGATCCCACTCATGTTGAAGCCTCAATCACTTGAGAAAAAGTTCACCACAGATAACCTACCTTGAATGTGGCAATTATGCCTTGATCCATGGGTCGTAAGAGAAATGTGTAAGGTGGAAGAAAGCACGTTTTTACATTTTCATTGAGATCAGAAATTTCAGGTGGATGGCCTAGTCTATGGCATTGTCTAAAAGCAACAAAATTTTGAACTCCATTTCTTCATCTTTGCAGTAACATTCAACCATCAGACATAATTTGTGAACCATTCTGTAAACAATTCTCTTGTAATCCAAGATTTCTTATTGGACTGCCAAATTACGGGCAATGTGCTTTTTATGCAACCCTTTAGTGATCTCGGGTTTTTTTTTCTCTAAACACGAGTAGAGGCTTCAAATTAAAATCCGCAGATGAGTTTCCACCCAACGAAAGTGTTAAATGATCTTTTGATGCTTTATATCCTAGTGGTTATTATAGCTAGTGTATAATCTTGCTACCTCTACTCTGCCAGACAGTGACTGGAGGGAGTCCGAGTAGTGTGTATGCGGGGAGCATTGTCGAGGCCACGTTATGCCAAGGATCTGGGTATATTCTTACCATGTGTACGTCATATCCAAAAATTTCATTACTTCATACAGCATGTCCCACCCACTTTTTCTTGCTATTGAATACACAATGAATTGTCAAACTAATAGAGCAAGCTTATCTGCGAAAAGATCTAAACCTCCCAAGCACTTCCTAATTCATTTCACAAATATACGTGGTCTCAATTCTAATCTCAATAATGTCCATTTCCACTTGCAGTCTGCCAAACCCCATGTACTTTTTCTGACAGAATCTCAGTTATCGGTTGATTCAACTACTGCTCACCTTAGATGCCCAAATTATTCGCTTTATGATTCCTTTCGCCTCAAAGGTGGTACTTGTGCATATGTCCATTCTGGTATTCCCTGTCAGAGACTTGGCAATTTGGAATCTCCTCTCTTTGATCTTCTCTGGCTTAAAATCTCTCTATCTCATTGTGTCAAATTCATCTGTTGTCTCTACCGTTCTCCCAACTACACTAATCACTTGGAGCTCTTTGACTTCCTCTCTTTGCAACTTGACTTTCTCCAGTCCAACATTTCTAACAGTGAGGTAATTTTCCTTGGTGATTTTAATGTTCACAACTCCAGCTGGTTTCCATTTTCTAGTCACACCAACCCAGCAGGTCGAGATGCTGAGGCTTTTGCAATTACTAATGACCTTGCACAGATTGTTCATTTACCTACAAGAATACCAGACAATCCTAATCATACAGCCAATACGCTTGATCTTTTTCTCACAAACAACCCTTCTAAGTACGCGGTCGAAGTGAGAGGTCCTTTATGCACTTCAGATCACAACTTGGTGATTGTCTCTTCTCCAATGGAACCTTCATCTCATGGCTATTCCCAACCTAGTGTTGTTTGGCATTACAAGAATGCAAAATGGGATGACCTGCGAGACTTCTTTTCTTCTTTTCCTTGGTCGGATTACTGTTTCAAAACTTCTGATTTCAACACTTGCTTAGATCATGTCAGTGAAATTATTCTTGCAGGAATGGAATCCTTTATCCCACACTCCACTTTAAAATCTCGTCCTTTATCTAAACCTTGGTTTTCCAATACATGTGCTGTTCAAGAGAAGAATGTTGCATATCATAATTGGCTTGTTTCTAATTCTTCAATTTCATTTTCTGTGTACACCAAAGCTCGCAACAATTGTAAAGCAGTTATTAATCAATCAAAACTAGAGTTTGAACAGGCTAAAAGTAGAAAACTTGCTTCTTGCTTCTTAATGGTAGCCGAGCATTCTGGTCTCTTGCCAAAAGTATTGGCCGCAACTTTTGCCCATCCCTGCTCCCAACTCTGTCCAAACCAGATAGTTCTGTTGTCACTTCAGCCAAGGATAGAGCTGACCTGCTAGCATCCCATTTTTCTTCCAACCCATGTATTAATGATCTTGGTAAAACAATTCCCACCATTCCCAACACGCTCCATTCAATGCCCCCTGTGGTCTTCCGTCAAAAGGATGTCAGAAGAATTTTGACGAATCTTGATTTTAAGAAAGCTCCAGGTCCCGATGGTATTTCTCCACTTGTTCTCAAATCCTGTGCTCCTGAACTTACTCCTATTCTTTGCTGCCTTTTTTCACTTTCTTATTCCAAAGGTGTTTTTCCTTCTGCTTGGAAATTTGCTCATATCCAGCCAGTTCCTAAAAAGGGTGACAAATCCCTCCCATCCAATTATCGTCCCATTGCAATTACTTCTACTCTTTCTAAAGTAATGGAGAAATCAATTAACTGCCAACTCTTAAACTACCTAGAAACCTTCCGTCTGATCAACGATTGCCAGTATGGATTCCGTCAGAGTCCATCCACTAGTGATATTCTGGCTTATGTTACCCATTTATAGACTAATTCAATGGAAAGGTTTGGTGAAACACAAGTAGTTGCTCTTGACATCTCAAAGGCTTTGGATCGTGTTTGGCATAAAGGTCTTCTAAACAAGCTTCCATCTTATGGTTTGCCAACTGTTTTTAGTAATTGGTTATCCAGTTTTCTCTCTGATCGCTCACTGAGGGTGATGGTAGATGGCTCTCTGTCTTCTAACTTCTCCACTAATGCCGGTGTCCCCCAAGGTTCAGTTCTTTCCCCCACTCTTTTCCTCTTGTATATTAATGACCTTCTTCCATTGACTGGAAATCCTATCCATAGTTTTGCCGATGATAGCACATTGCATTCCAGTTTCCATTTTGAGAAACCTTGTCCTGCTCAATCAGCTTCAACTTCTCGAAAATCTGCTACCATTTCCTTAAATGCCGATCTTCAGGTAATTCTCCAGTGGGGCAAAGACAACTTAGTTGATTTCAACCCTTCTAAAACTCAGTCTTGTCTTATATCTCGCAAAAAGGATTCTTCTGCTCCTATTCTTATCTTTGGTTACACTCCAATTTTTAGGCAAAACGATATATCTCTTTTGGGGATTACCCTGACTTCTAATCTCTCTTGGCACAAGCACATTAAAATATTGCTTCCTCTGCATCTAAAAAACTTGGTTTTGTCTTTCGCTCTCGGCGTTACCTTTCTTCCAAACAGCTGCTCACTCTGTATAAATCACAAATCCGCCCTGCCATGGAATATTGTTCCCACATCTGGGGTGGTGCCCCCAAAACCTCTCTCAGGCTTGTCGATTCCATTCAGAAGAGAGCAGTTAGGTTAATTAATGATTCATCTTTAACAAAGTGTCTCCACTCGCTGTCTCATAAATGTACTGTTTCTGCTGCATGCCTGTTCTACATATACTTCCATGTTCACTGTTCTTCTGAATTGGTTTCTATAATTCCTGCTCTCTCTCTCTCTCTCTCTCTCTCTCTCTCTCTCTCTCTCTCTCTCTCTCTCTGTCTCTGTCTCTCTCTCTCTCAAAACAGTCCGAACACGTGCCGCCACCAGCCAACATCCATTTACTGTCCAACTCCAAACTCACAGAACCAACTTTTCATCTTCCTCGTTTATTCATTCAACTGGCGTTTTCTGGAACAACCTTCCTTCATACATATTTCCTGAAAATTACAGTCTACAGAAGTTCAAGTCCAATGTCAACAAATATCTTCTTTCGTCTTCTCAACCTCCAACCCAAGCACGGTACTAAGTACTATAGGTTCTAATACCTCTCGTGTTTGGGGTTTACATAAAAAAAAAAATATCCAGATTGGACCTTTTCATTTTCAGCTAAAAACGTTCGTGCGGGGATTTTTTTTCCAGAACAGTCGAGTTTTGTTGACATTGAAAATCTGTTCATCTTTGTAGCCACCTTCTTGAATAATGTCTTTCAATTCACTGTGAAATCTTGCAGTAGCATCTTTGTTTCCACTTGCACTTTCACATGAGATATGAACATTGTGAAGCCCAAAACGGTTTTTAAAGTGGGAAAACGGTTTTTAAAAGAGGTAGCACTCTCATATATTTTCTTCAAAATCATAATATATGGGGTATCTATGCCTTGTCTTTCCAGTGCCCGAAACATTGCCTTATGCTGTATGCAGTCAAATGCCTTTTCATAATCCACAAATGCCAGGCATAATGGTGTTTTACATTCATTTGCTTTCTCCATTAGCTGTGATATTACGTGAAGGTGATCCATAGTTAAAAATCCTGTCCTAAAGCCAGCTTGCTCTTTTGGTTAATTCTCAAGTATTTGTAATCTGTTAGTGATGACCCTTGTGAACAACTTGTAGATGTGGGACAACAAACTTAATTGATCTATAATTTCCAATTACTGATTTATCTCCTTTCTTATGCAGCAAAATTATGGTTGCATTATTCCACTCTTTAGTTGTCACACCTTTCCTAATGTAATTTGTGAAGAGTCTTGCCAGTTTTTGTGTTATGTCTCTTCCTCCCAATTTTAACAACTCTACAGTAACTTCATCTTCCCCCGGGGCTTTCTGATTCTTCATTTTCTTCAATGCATGTTCTACCTCATCAGGAAGAATATCGGGTATGTCATATGTGTTGCTACTTTGCAATCCATCTTCCCCATTGCTGGCATCATTCCCTCGCTCCTTGTATAATTCTCTATAGTAGTCTTCTGCTATTTGAATTATGCCTTCTCTGCTGTTTATAAGTACACCATCGCTATTCTTCAGTTTCAGTATCATTTGTCTTTCTGTATTACTACTCATGGCTGCTGATTTAAATCCTTTGTTTTCCCTTAATGCTTGTTCTACTTTTCTTGTATTAAATCTGCTTATGCCCTCTCTGAGTCTCTTTCTAATGGCTTTGCATAACTCAGTATACTCAATTTTCTCCCTGTCAGTGTTTTTCTTGCTTTTCATTTGTCATCTTCGGTTCATCATGACAAGTGTTTCTTGACTAATTTTTTCTTCTTTGGATTTCTTTTTCCCTATAGGTTTCTTGGGGTTTATCACTTTCAGAAAGTTGTAATATTCCTCGTCGACATCTTGGTCCTGAACAGTCTGCAGAAGCTCAAACTTGTTCTTAAGTTCCAGTACATACTGCTTTTTCTCCTCTTCTGTTATCTCAAAGACCTTTGTATTATTTACTCGAGTCAGTTTTTTCCTTTCCTTTCCTACATCTATATCAAGTGTACATCTTACCATTCTGTGATCAATTCCAACATTTACCTTATTCAGGATGGTAACATATTCACAATATATCTTCTGTTAGTGAGGATGAAGTCGATTTCATTAGTAGTTAATCCATTTGGACTCTTCCACATCCACTTTCTGTTCACTCTTTTCTTGAAAAAAGTGTTCATTACTGACAGTCCTTGAGATTCTGCAAATTCCACAAGTCTTTCACCTCTTTCATTTCTTTCACCAATTCCAAAATTTCTTATAATTCCCCTTTCTGCACTGTTTTGTCTTTTTCCAACCTTAGCATTGAAGTCCCCCATAATAATAGTGTAGTGGGTTTTCTGCTCATCTAGAAGACTCAATTTCGGTGTACATTTCTTCAACCTCTTCATCATCATCATGCCTCGATGTTGGTGCATAAATCATTATAATCTTTAGCTTGTACCTCTTAGAAATCTTGAGTATTAGTCTTGGCACCTTTGGTGATGTACTTTTGAATTCCAAAATGTTGTTTTTAAAATCTTTATGGACCAGAAATCCAACTCCACCTTCACTCCTTTCACTGTTTCCATTGGTGTACAGCAGATTTCCTCTTGATAAACTTATAAGTGATTCATTTCTTCTTCTTGTTTCAGCCAAACCGATGATATTCCAATTCACATTTTCTAATTCCTTTTCCAGCTCTAATATCCTGTCTTCATCGATGAGTGATCTTACGTTATAACAGGCCAAGTTCAGTTTCCGTGCATGGCAGCCTGGTCGTACCCAGAGATTCTTAGCACCCTCTGCTTCCACTCTAATCCTCTCGCTGCCGGAAGAGGGAGAGTGAAAGCTGCTGGGGACTGAGGGCCATTTGTTTTGTTGTGCTGTCATATGCTGGAGGGTTTGGTCTTTCCCTCTGCACGCTGACCAGGCGTCTTGAAGAGAACCACTCTACACGTTCGTTGTCACCTAAGTGACGTAACGGGGTTTACCATCGAGAAGGTGTGCATGAGTTGATTTTAGGGAGGCAGGCCAACCGGACTTCTCCTAAATCTTCTGGTGCCCATGGAAGTATCTGTAGAAGAGGCATGCAGCAGAAACAGTACGTCTATGGGACAGCAAGTGGAGACACTTTGTTAAAGATGAATCATTAATTAACCTAACTGCCCTCTTCTGAATGGAATCGACAAGCCTGAGAGAGGTTTTGGGGGCACCATCCCAGATGTGGGAACAATATTCCATGATAGGGCTGATTTGCGATTTATACAGAGTGAGCAGCTGTTTGGAAGAAAAGTAATGCCGAGAGCGAAAGACAAAACCAAGTTTTTTAGATGCAGAGGAAGCAATATTTCCATTGAATTAGTCCATAAATGGGTAACATAAGCCAGAATATCACCAGTGGATCGACACTGACGGAATCCATACTGGCGATTGTTGATCAGACGGAAGGTTTCTAGGTAGTTTAAGAGTTGGCAGTTAATTGATTTCTTCATTACTTTAGAAAGAGTAGAAGTAATTGCAATGTGACGATAATTGGATGGGAGGGATTTGTCACCCTTGTTAGGAACTGGCTGGATATAAGCAAATTTCCAAGCAGAAGGAAAAACACCTTTGGAATAAGAAAGTGAAAAAAGGCGGCAAAGAATAGGAGTAAGTTCAGGAGCACAGATTTTGAGAACAAGTGGAGAAATACCATCAGGACCTGGAGCTTTCTTAGCATCAAGATTCGTCAAAATCCTTCTGACATCCTTTTGACGGAAAACCACAGGGGGCATTGAATGGAGTGTGTTGGGAATGGTGGGAATTGTTTTACCAAGATCATTAATACAAGAGTTGGAAGAAAAATGGGATGCTAGCAGGTCAGCTTTATCCTTGGCTGAAGTGACAACAGAACCATCTGGTTTGGACAGAGGTGGGAGCAGAGATGGACAAAAGTTGCGGCCAATAGCTTTGGCAAGAGACCAGAATGCTCGGCTACCATTAGGGCAAGAAGCAAGTTTTCTACTCTTAGCCTGTTCAAACTCTAGTTTTGATTGATTAATAACTGCTTTACAATTGTTGCGAGGTTTGGTGTATGCAGAAAATGAAACTGGAGAATTAGAAACAAGCCAATTATGATATGCAACATTCTTCTCTTGAACAAGCTTAGCACATTTATTGGAAAACCAAGGTTTAGATAAAGGACGAGATTTTAAAGTGGAGTGTGGGATAAAGGATTCCATTCCTGCAAGAATAATTTCACTGACACGATCTGAGCAAACGTTGACATCAGAAGTTTTGAAACAGTAATCCGTCCAAGGAAAAGAAGAAAACAAGTCTCGCAGGTCAACCCATTTTGCATTCTTGTAATGCCAAACAACACGAGGTTGGGAATAGCCATGAGATAAAGGTTCCATTGGAGAAGAGACAATCACCAAAGTTGTGATCTGAAGTGCCTGAAGGACCTCTCACTTCGACCACATACTTAGAAGGGTTGTTTGTGAGAAAAAGATCAAGCGTATTGGCTGTATGATTAGGATTGTCCGGTATTCTTGTAGGTAAATGAACAATCTGTGCAAGGTCATTAGTAATTGCAAAAGCCTCAGCATCACGAACAGCTGGGTCGGTGTGACTAGAAAACGGAAGCCAGCTGGAGTTGTGAACATTAAAATCACCAAGGAAAATTACCTCAGTGTTAGGAAAGTTGGACTGGAGAAAGTCAAGTTGCAAAGAGAGGAAGTCAAAGAGATCCAAGTGATTAGTGGAGTTGGGAGAACGGTAGAGACAACAGATGAATTTGATGAATAGTGATACAATATTGGGTAAATACAAAATAATAGTTGTTTAACAAAAAATTTCCACTTGTATAATAAGGTTAATCTCAATAAACTATCATATTAGATCACAATGTCAAAAAATCACAGCTTAAGTGTCGGATTTAGACTAAATCACAAAGGTGCATTGCGAGCCTTACAACTTGCAAATAACTCTATTACTTTTGAAAAATTACAGTGTTGGGCTAGCTCCGCCTCAACTGATAATAAGCCCAAAGCGAAAGTTGGTTTTGACCCATTGCTGACCGTAACACATTTTTAATCCTTGATAGGCAACTAAAAGATCGTTCTGCTTGAGCCACAGTCACTGGCATTGTACAAAACAACCTTAAAGCAATAATTAATAATATTGGGAAATAGTGGTTCAAGATTCAGATGTTTTATTTTATTGAGCAATTGTATATTTGCATCGTATATCGACTTCAGATGTATTAGTTCTTCAGAAAACTGCTCGCTAATATCTTCATATTTGTTTTGGAGTTTTTTTGCATTTTCTCAAATTTCTACCTCATTTAAGTCATGAAATAACCACAACACACTTAATACAATGTTTATTTCTTTCGCTGCATCAAATCGAGTTGTCATGTTACCAATAACACTGTCTAAAAGAGCATTAAACACATTAAACTTGAATACTTCAGTTGTTATTGTCCATTCTTCAGCCTTTCTTTTCCTCTTTCTTCGTTGTCAATCTGAAAATTCAGTCTGAATACTTAAATTTACAGATACGAGCCTGCATTCGTTTAGGATTGCCTCCCAACTATTCTTAATCTTTTTCAAATCCGTCAGAAGACTAGAAAGATTTGCTACTTTGATGTCGATATTTCGAGCTTGTAAGACCGTGCTTCGATGGTAATTCATAATGAATGATGGTAATTCATAATGAAGGGTTGAACAAGAACAAACCAATCTAAGGTTTAAAATACATTACGAAAATTATTTTAATAATAACTATGGTATTGCATATTTATAAGTTTACCTATCACAAAAATATGAAAATGAGATAAAAAAAGAAAATATACAATCTGCACTACCTTTGTTGTTAGTTGAGTGACTGGCGCCTCCGTAGCCAGGTGGGAAGGAGCAGCAGTGCATAGCATACGCTTCTTGATTAGACCGGGGTTCGAGCCCGTCACCACCGAATGCGGAAAGGTCAGGGAATGACCACCGCATATCCCGGAGCAATATGGCCTTAGTTGCTAATGCTCCTAAAAACCAAATAACAAACAACAAACAAACAGTTGAGTGACTAACTCAACTAACATGCACAACGTAATGGGTGGCTTGTGCAATATGTGCATGCAGTGCGCAGCATGATATGTCCAAGTGGTTTGGGGCACAGATCTAAAAACACTGTTATTACAAGTATTACTATGCATTACGATTACCGACAAAAAGATTAAAGAAATTATGCAACAAAATCACAAATAATAAAATTGGATTGTGATTTGTAAAAAAAAAAAAAAAAAAAAAAAAACAGAATCATGAAAAAAAGAATCTGATTTCTAGGCAAAATGATATATCTCTTTTAGGGATTACCCTGACTTCTAATCTCTCTTGGCACAAGCACATTACAAATATTGCTTCCTCTGCATCTAAAAAAAACTTGGTTTTCTCTTTTGTTCTCGGCGTTACTTTTCTTCCAAACAGCTGTTCACTCTGTACAATCCACAAATCCGCCCTACCATGGAATATTGTTCCCACATCTGTGGGCGGTGCCCCTGAAACCTCTCTCAGGCTTCTAGATTCCATTCAGAAGAGTGCAGTTAGGTTAATTAATGACTCATCTCTAACAGAGTCTCTCCACTCGCTGTCTCATAGATATACTGTTTCTGCTGCATGCCTTTTCTACAGATACTTCCATGGGCACTGTTCTTCTGAATTGGCTTCTATAATTCCTGCTCTCTTTCAAAACAGTCCGAACACATGCCACCACCAGCCAACATCCATTTACTGTCCAACTTCAAACTCACAGAACCAACTTTTCATTTTCCTCATTTATTCATTCAACTGCTGTATTTTTGGAACAACCTTCCTTCATATGTATTTCCTGAAAATTACAGTCTACAGAAATTCAAGTCTAACATCAACAAATATCTTCTTTCGTCTTCACAACCTCCAACCCAAGCATGGCACTAAGTACTATAGGTTCTAATACCTCTCGTGTTTGGGGTTTTCATAAAAAAAAAAATAAATAACACTAATTAACAAAATGCACATGCATTAGATAATCTGTTAACTATTAATGGATATCAAACTATAGCCTTAAAAATACAAATAATAATAATATATAAAAGATTTATATGATATAAAATAACTTTATATTGACATGCACACATACAAATACTTACCACTACATCAGTCTTCAATATCATTGTTAGCCAGGCAAAAATAGGAATGAAAGTAAAAACAGAAATAAGTGAAAAGAAAAATATACAGCCTTTCTATATATCATTAAATTAGAAATCACTAATGTAATTTATTTCTTAAATTAGAAAAAGCAAAAAATCAGATAACTAGTCAAACTGATATCAGTTTGTCAGATTGATGTTCATAAAATGAAAAGTAACACCACACAGCTATATATAAATAATTACATAATAAAATTATTAACATGAGGTTTAGTATTTTTCATCAAGTCCATCATTTAAAAAAAAAAAAAAAAAATCCCTGACAAAGTTGATGAAAAATATTAAAAATACCAAAAAATTATAATAGTTCTCCAATATAAGTGTGAATTTAGCTTGATGCACTTATGCCTTTTGAAGGAAATCATGAAGAGAGAACAAATGAAGTGTGTAATATGTCATTGTTACTTGAGCATTAGCATTAGCATTAGTAGAGGCATTTGATGCAAGAAAGCAAGCTTATGCAGCATCAGCCAAAAAAAAAAAAAAAAAAAAAAAAGTAACATAAATAAATAAAAATAACCACTTCCACTTCACCCCTCTGTTCGTTCGAAATACCTGTCCAGCTGAGCCTTAAACTTATTTAGGCTATCAACTTCCACGACAAGGGATGGAAGTCTGTTCCACCCACCAACCACCCGCTGGCTAAAGGCAAATTTCCGCACATCTATCCTACATCTGTCTTTCCTCAATTTGAATTTATGCCCTCTCAGGTGATTTTTCTGAGCTAGAGGAAGAATCCCATCAGCATTGAGCATGCTCAAACCATTCAAGGCTTTGTACACCTCTATCAGATCACCCCGCTGGTGCCTAGTTTCCAGACACTGTAATTTGCAAAACTTAAGCCTTTCTTCGTAAGAGAACCCCTTTGTCCCATTCACCAATCTAGTTGCCCTTCTCTGTACTCGTTCCAGCAGCTCTACATCCTTCCTGAAATGAGGCCTCCAGGCCTGTATACAGTACTCTAGGTGTGGCCTGACCATTGCCTTATACAAGGGAATAATCACCTCCTTATCCCTGCTAGAAAAATTCCTATATATCATTGACAATACACCATGAGCTACTCTTGCAGCTCGTCTGCACTGCTCAGAGAACTTCATATCTGCCTGCACCACCACCCCCAGGTCCCTTTCATTCTCTACCACTGTCAGTGTAGTACCACAGAGTTGATACGTTGCTCTGGGGTTGCTGTTTCCCATATGTAGTACTTTACATTTGTCAATGTTAAACTTCATTTGCCACCTCGAAGCCCATCTGCTCAACCTTTCCAAATCCTGTTGCAGCAGCATAGTGTCAGTAGTGTCCTTGACAACCCTGCCAACCTTCGTATCGTCTGCAAACTTGGACATTAAGCCTGATATACCATCATCAATATCATTTATAAATACAGAAAACAATAAAGGCCCCAATACTGAACCCTGAGGGACTCCACTAATAACATTAGTCCACGATGAGCAGTGTCCATTGATTACCACTCTCTGTCTTCTCCCCCTCAACCACCCCTTTATCCATAGCAGCAACTTGCCTCCAATGCCACACTGCTCCAATTTGTGCAGCAGTCTTCCATGTGCAGCAGTATCAAAAGCCTTTCTAAGATCCAAGTATATAATATCAAAGTTATTCCCTGCATCCAGTTCTTTTGTGACTGCATCATAGTATCCAATCAAATTGGTCAGGCAAGACTTCCCCTTAACAAAACCATGCTGTGTCCTAGCTATAACTGAAGTCTTGTCTAGATGATCCTGCAGTGCTTCTTTCACCAGTGCCTCCATTAATTTTCCGGGAACAGAAGTTAAACTCACAGGTCTATAATTACTTGTGTCAGCCTTTGATCCCCCCTTTGTGAATTGGGGTCACATTTGCACATCTCCAGTCAATGGGTACCTCCCCTGAGTCCAAGGAAGCTCTCATAATTATGGCTAAGGGTTTGCTTACCTCCTTTGCTGCCTCCTTTAATATAACTGGATAGATCCCATCCACCCCAGGTGCCTTTCTTATGTTTATCTTCAACAATTTCTCCTCCACTTTGCTCTCAGTTATTACAAGATTCTCTAGCTTACTGCTAGAGTTGAATACACCTCTGGCATTCCCCTCGCTGAATAACTCCTCATGTGTGAATGTCGATGCAAAATATTCATTTAGTTTGTTAGCTACCCGAGCAGGGTCATCAACAGTTGACCCATCGATCTCAAGTGGACCAATCTGATTCATCCCCTTCCTTCTAGAGTTTACATAAGTAAAGAACTCTTTGCTGTTTTTCTTCGCATCCCTTGCCAAGGATCTCTCGTAATCTGCCTTCGCCTGCCTAACCTCCTTTGTAACTTGGTTACAGATCAACTTGTATCTATCATAGGCGTCCGTGTCACGTGTTAATTTGTATGTATCCCATGCATTTTTCTTCTCTGCCATATGCCTCATTAGTACATCTCATATTGCGAAATTTTTCACAAATAGTTTCCTAACCTTGCATTATTGCAAGATTAGGAAACTTGCAATAAATAATGCTTCCCTGACAGAGAAAACTATCGTTCTTATTTTCAATTCAGTACCACCACTCAGACAGCACTGTTTTGGGAATTTTTGTTCCCTCTTCAGTGGGAAGGTAGGCACCATGAGTGTAGTACAAAACCTAGAAGTGAAATATTTTCACAATATAAGAGATGCCAAAAGCTGGTTAGGCTTATGACTGCGGGAATTTACGAATTTATGATGTTGTATTGCAAACTTTGTTTGCTCTCCTTGTGAGTTTACCATGTTTTAAAATGATTCTGCAAGCATTACCCAATAAGTATTAGTAAAATTCTTGAATTCAGAGGTCTAAAAAAGGCCATAAATGCATTATGTTAAATTCAAACACCTTTTGGAGTCTCTAATACTGTGAATATATTTCATTTACACATTATGCCTACCCACCAACTGAAGAGGGGACAAAAAAAATCACAAAATAGGGCTGTCTGGGTGGTGGAACTAAACTAAGAATAAGTAATGATAGTCTTCTCTTCTGGGGAAGTGTCGTTTATTTGAAAACACATGACTAGGCAATCTCATTGGAGGATTTCACAATATGGGATTCTACATAATGATACAGTATTCCAAATTTTGTTTACTACACATTAGTTACATATATTTTAGTAAATTCCTGATGTCCAAGGCCTAAAGATACCCCAAATGCATTATGTTAAATTCATACACCTTTAGGTATCTTTTATATTGTGAAAAAATTTCACTTCTAGGTGGTCTACTCCCTTGCTCACTGTGCCTACCATTGGAGAGGGATCAAAAAATCCCAAATAAGTGCTGTCTTGGAGATACCACTAAACTGAGAATAAGTAAGGATAGTCTTCTCTATCAGGAAAGCATTATTTATTCAAAAGTTCAAGACTAGGCAAGTTGTTATGGATTTCACAATATGAGATGTTATAGTAAAGATGTCACACTTCAATTCATTTACTCTCTTTGAGTATCAAAATTATGCCTCTGAGCACTACCCAATACATATACTTGCCAATATATGTAAAAACAATAATATATTAGCATTAGCATTAGTAGAGGCATTTGATGCAAGAAAGCAAGCTTATGCAGCATCAGCCAAAAAAAAAAAAAAAAAACCACTTTCACTTCACCCCTCTGTTCGTTCAAAATACCTGTCCAACTGAGCCTTAAACTTATTTAGGCTATCAACTTCCAAGACAAGGGATGGAAGTCTGTTCCACCAACCAACCACCCGCTGGCTAAAGGCAAATTTCCGCATGTCTATCCTACATCTGTTTTTCCTCAATTTGAATTTATGCCCTCTCAGGTGATTATTCTGAGCGAGAGGAGGAATCCCATCAGCAATGAGCATGCTCAAACCATTCAAGGCCTTATACACCTCTATCAGATCACCTCACTGGTGCCTAGTCTCCAGACACTGTAATTTGCAAAACTTAAGCCTTTCTTCGTAAGAGCACCCCTTTGTTCCATTCACTAATCTTGTTGCCCTTCTCTGTACTCGTTCCAGCAGCTCTACATCCTTCTTGAAATGAGGCCTCCAGACCTGTATACAGTACTCTAGGTGTGGCCTAACCATTGCCTTATACAAGGGAATAATCACCTCCTTATCCCTGCCAGAAAAATTCCTATATATCATTGACAATACACCATGAGCTATTCTTGCAGCCCGTCTGCACTGCTCAGAGAATTTCATATCTGACTGCACAATTACTCCCAGGTCTTTTTCATTTTCTACCACCTTAAGTGTAGTACCACACAGTTGATACGTTGCTCTGGGGTTGCTGTTTCCCATGTGTAGTACTTTACATTTGTCAATGTTAAACTTCATTTGCCACCTCTCAGCCCATCTGCTCAACCTTTCCAGATCCTGTTGCAGTAGCATAGTGTCAGTAGTATCCTTGACAACCCTGCCTACCTTTGTATCATCTGCAAACTTCGACATTAAGCTTGATATACCCTCATCAATATCATTTATGAATACAGAAAACAATAATGGACCCAACACTGAACCCTGAGGGACTCCACTAATAACATTAGTCCACGACGAGCAGTGTCCATTGATTACCACTCTCTGTCTTCTCCCCCTCAGCCACCCCTTTATCCACAGCAGCAATTTGCCTCCAATGCCACACTGCTCCAATTTGTGCAGCAGTCTTCCATGTGCAACAGTATCAAAAGCCTTTCTAAGATCCAAGTATATAATATCAAAGTTATTCCCTGCATCCAGTTCCTTTGTGACTGCATCACAGTATCCAATCAGATTGGTCAGGCATGACTTCCCCTTAACAAAACCATGCTGTGTCCGAGCTATAGCTGAAGTCTTGTCTAAATGATCCTGCAGTGCTTCTTTAACTAGTGCCTCCATTCATATTCCTGGAACAGAAGTTAAACTCACAGGTCTATAATTACTTGTGTCAGCCTTTGATCCTCCTTTGTGAATTGGGGTGACATTTGCACATCTCCAGTCTGTGGGTACCTCCTCTGAGTACAAGGAAGCTCTCATAATTATGGCTAAGGGTTTGCTTACTTCCTTTGCTGCCTCCTTTAATATAATTGGATAGATCCCATCCACCCCGGGTGCCTTTCTTGTGTGTATCTTCAACAATTTCTCCTCCACTTTACTCTCAGTTATTACAAGATTCTCTAGCTTACTGCTAGAGTTGAATATACCTCTGGCTTTCCCCTCGCTAAATAACTCCCCATGTGTGAATGTCGATGCAAAATATTCATTTAGTTTGTTAGCTACCTGAGCAGGATCATCAACAGTTGACCCATCGATATCAAGTGGACCAATCTGATTCATCCCCTTCCTTCTAGAGTTTACATAAGTAAAGAACTCTTTGCTGTTTTTCTTTGCATCCCTTGCCAAAGATTTCTCGTAATCTGCCTTCGCCTGCCTAACCTCCTTTGTAACTTGGTTACAGATCAACTTGTTGTTGTTGTTGTTGGTTTTTAGGAGCATTAGCAACTAAGGCCATATTGCTTCGGGATATGCGGTGGTCATTCCCTGACCTTGCCGCATCCTCCGTATTTGGTGGTGACGGGCTCGAACCCCGGTTTAATCAAGAAGCGTGTGCTACGCACTGCTGCTCCTTCCCACCTAGCTACGAAGGCGCCCCAGATCAACTTGTATCTATCATAGGCTTCTGTGTCATGTGTTAATTTGTATGTATCCCATGCATGTTTCTTCTCTGCCATATGCCTCATCAGTTCATTTGACATCCATTTAGGCCGAAACCTTGAACAATATTTCTTAGTTGGTATGTAAAGCCTAGTAGCTTCCAAGATAAGTTCTTTGAATTCTTCCCATTTTGCATTTGCTGTTGGTAACATCATCAGTTGGTCCCACTGTATAGAATTTAAATACTGTCTCAGTCCATCATAGTCGCCTTTACGAAAGCAATAACCCTTCCCTTTACCCCTAATGGTAGTTACCTCTTTGAGTAAATCCCACTTCAGCACACTGTGATCACTGCCACCTAGTGGTTCATTTATCTGCAGATTCTTAATGCATGAAGAATCACTGCTGATAATCAAATCAAGAGTATTCCTCCCTCTAGTTGCCTCCCGAACATGCTGATGTAGAAAACAATCATCCAATAAATCCACAAAAGCCTTGCTAGTGTGTGAGTGACCAGCCCCCAAATTCCAGTCAATATCTGGGAAATTAAAATCTCCCATTATAAGACTCTCTGATTTACTGGCCCACTCTATTTCCCTGTACAGTTTCTTATTATACTCATCAGAGTCATTAGGCCTATAGCACACTCCTACTCTCAATTTTGATTTCCCAATGCTTATGTCACACCAAACTGACTCGACACTGCACTGTCCAGCGATGTCCACTGGCTTCACTTCCTTGGATTTTATGTATTTCTTAACTAATAGCATAACCCCTCCTCCCTTCCTATCCAGTCTATCCTTTCTGTAGACGTACTCCCCAAATTCCAGTTCTGCATTCTTTATATCTGTGTGACACCACATCTCTGATATCCCAACAATATCTGCCTTTGATGTTTTGAGCAATACCTCAAATTCATCAAATTTATTTACTAAACTCCTAGCATTGGTGTGCACGCAAGTATACATGCACCTATTTCTATTCTTAGCTACCCTAACACAACCCATGTGTTTACTTGTACCGCAATGACTCCCGGCAGTCTCTGAGATATCCTGCATCTTGTTTTTCAGGCTTCTGCTCATTCCAATAGAAGCAGTGCAAGAATCTCTTTCACCTCTGCCAGTGGCTACTGTTAATCTATTCGTCTTTGTCTCCCCCCAAGCTAGCAGTTTTCCGACCCACCTAACACTGCCTCGATAGCATCAGCAAATATTCTTGCACCCTTTCTATTTAAGTGTATCCCATCCCCGTAGAAGCAATCTCTCCTGTTAACAAGTACAGTCCAGGCTGAAAAAAATTCTACCCCTTGAGCCTTGTACAATCTTTCCAGGGCCGAATTGATTGACAAGGCTCTCATCATATACTCCCTCCTATCGTGTCTGGGCAGAAGTGCAGACACTTTCAAAATCAACCCTATTTCACGGCTTTTTTTCAACAGTGACCTGTACTTGTTAAGCAATTCTGCCGGTCTCCTACTCTTGATATCATTAGTGCCAACGTGTACAACTATATCACCTTTTGTGCTTTAAAAGATGATATCTGCTCTACAACGTCATCAACCTTTGCCCCTGGCAGACATACCCTGGTCCTGTTCCACCTATCCTTTTTACAAAGCATGTTCCCCGTTTCCCTGACAATAGAGTCACCAACAACTACTAGTTCCTTTGGGATCAGCGCAATATATTAATGATCAATACATAAATAAGACAAACAAAAGTTGGTACAGCCACCAACTGACTAGAACAGTAACTGTGGTTCTGGAGCTGTGTGATATTGTATTATGCAGTCAAAATTGTATGCTGTCAGATAGAAAACAAAAGCACACATCCCTTTCTTAGCTAAGGCACTTGCATTACTGTCAGTTTTCTGGGACTAGTGTGGTATTACCCAACCAAATTATCTTCGAAAGAGTATCAATAACGCTGGAAAACTTTATTTAGATTTTCTCTTATTTATGTACAGTTGTTAATAAAAAATAGTAAAGAATAATGATCAAAAGCATGCCACAACAGTACACTCTCATAATCCATATTTGCTAAAAACAGAATGTATGGTTTTCAAAATTTTGCTGCCAGATCCTGCCCCATCAAACTTCTATCTTTCTCTGTCCCTTAAAAACCTTATGGCATGGCAAGTATTTTCCTGATAATGTTCCAGTAATCTGTCATGGTTTCAAGGAGAACCACAGGTGTTTTACAAAAATTGTCCAGAGAAACGTAAAAGTGTATTTGTATAAATGTGCATGGTTTCAACACTTGCTAATATTTAAACCAGGGGTTTAAATATTAGCCATATAGCGCAAGAAGCATCAGATGCTTTTTTCTGCATTAGCCAAAAAAAATAAATAAATAAAATAATAATAATAAATAAATAAATAATAGAATAATAATTGAATAAATAGAATTGAATAGAATAAATAATTGACTCCCTCCTCATTTAAGTAGCCATCCAGTTTTCCATTTCACCAAGCTGTCAGCTATAATTGCCCCATGGTTGCAACTTATTCCAGTAATTAACAATTTACTGGCTAAAAGAAAACAAATCTCTTTCCCTGAAATTTGAATTTATGACCTCTAATTCTAGAATCACTTATATAACAGTGAAAATTTCAACCTTCATTACTTAATAATCCTTCTAGTCTTACAGAACTCAATCAAGTCTCTTCTAAGGTGCCTAGTTACTACACCCTGTCCACATATTTATAGTCTGTCCTCATATATGTACCATTTTGCCAATCTCACCAAGACATGTTGCTAATGTTTGGACCTTTCAATAAGCTCTATGTCTTTCTTTGGTGTGATCCCCATACTTTGAACACAGCATTCAAAGTTTTGTCTTACAATTGCCTTATACACTGGTATTATGAGCTCCCTACATCTACAAGCAAATAATCAATAAATCATTAACAGTACCATGGGCCTTCCTTACCTGCCTATATAGCTCAAAGAACTTCATATTCGGCCATACTGTAACTGAATTAAAAACAGAGGAAGAAAGACCTCTTTCTTCCTCTCTGCTGTTCCCCAAGAGTAAGACCTTTCATTTTGCTACACTAAAACACTTTTTCTGACTATCCTTTAAGTCAACCTAAGTCATTTTGAAGGAGTGATGCTTATCATTAACTACTCTAGCAATTTTACATCATCTGAAAATTCTGACACGATGTTTTTTTTATCTCTTTGCGATGTCATTTAAAAATATCAAAAGCAACAGCGGTTCCAGTACTAATCCTTAGAAAACTGCACCTCTTATGTTAGTTCAATCTAAAGAGGCACCATTAAGTACAACCCTCTACCTCCTACCCTGAAGCCAACTTACTATCTATCTAAAAAGTGTTTTCTGATTCTCACATATCCCAGCTTATAAAGTAAGCTCTCATACAGGGGTGAGTCAAATACTTTGCTTAAATCCAAGTAAATAAGGTCAAAATTATTTCTGACATCCAGTTCTTGAATGACTTCATCAAAATAGCTAACCATATTCATTAAATATGATTTTACTCTTTACAAAACCATGCTGTGTTGTTTCATTTAGAATTCCATACCACACTCTTGATAATTGCTTACATGATATTCCCTACCAGAAGTCACACTGACCAGTTGGTAGCCATCTCCTTTCACTTTACTCTTAAAGCCCCCTCTATATATTGGCAATACACTAGCACTTCTCTTATCCAGAAGAATCTCTTCTGAGTCTAATGAAGCTGTCATAATTAATTACAGTGGTTCAGATACGCACTCTTGACACCCTCTAAAAATTATTGGGTATATGCTATCATCTCCAAAAGCCTTACTCACCTTTAGGCTCGAAAGACTTTGTAACGAATGATCTAAAATTTCAAAATTACTTATTTCAAATTACTTCGGTCATAAAGTTTATGAACACTATCAAGTGTTTTTCATCTGTAAATACTGATGCCAAGTACAAGTTCAATTCATCTGCAACATTGAATTTCCTTAATATACAACCAACTACAAGTCGCTGTTCTTCGAACTCCTAGCCAGTGATTTCTTGTATCTGCATTTGCCAGCCTAACCTTTAATGTAGTTTTATTAGAGATCAACTTTTGACTATCTATTACAGACTTCAGTATTTAGTATTAGAAGTTGCAAATGGTGCAAAAAAGCAGGCATATACAGCATTTTCCAAAAAAAAAAAAACCACCTTCCACATCACTTGTCCATCCTCTCAAATAGTTCCTATAGTTCTTCCTTGAATTTATTCAAATTACTTATTTCAACACCTGAGATGGAAGTTTGTTCCAAAGATCAACTACCTGCTAGCTGAAGGCAAATTTTCACACATCCACCTTGCAACCATCTTTCCTCAATTTGAATTCACAGTCTTCACATGCATAGTCTGAGAAAGAGGAAGGATGCCATTAGCAATAAGCATACCCAATCCATTCAAATACACTGGTATTTGAATGGATTGGGTATGCTTATTGCAATTCCACCTTAAACCAGTCATTCAGATCTCCTCACGGGTGTCTAGTATCCAGCAGAAATATTAGAACCTTTCTAGCTAAGAGCACCCTCTTGTTCCCCCATACAAATCTCATTATTTATGTCTGTATCTGTTCCAAAAGATCAACACACTTCCTACAATGAGAATTCCATACCTGTATGTAGCAAATCAATATGTGCTCTACCAATTGCCTTATACAATGGGATAATCAGCTCCATATCCCTGATGGCAAAATTACTGACTATCACTGACAAAGCCCCTATGACCTATCCTAGCAGCTGTCAGCACTGCTCAGAGAACCACATAAATGACTGTACAATTATCCCAAAGTCTTTTTTCATTCTCCACAACCTAAGTATGGTACAATGAAGTTGGTAAATTAATCTGGGATTAATACTGCACCTTGTATGCATCAAAATTAAACTTCAATTGCCAAATTAGCCTATCTGTCTAATTTTTCTATATCCTTTATCAGTAGAATAACCTGATTGATGTCATTAATCATTCTACCAATTTTCATAAAGCCTGCAAATTTAGACATTAAGCCTCACATGCCTTCATTAATAAAAAAAAAAAAGAAAAAAAAAAAAAGAAACAGTGGGCCCAGCACTGAAGACTGGGGCACTCCATTAATAATATTAGTCCAAGAAGAGCAGTGCCCATTGATAAACATTCGTCTTCTCCCACTCTACCATTCATAGCAATAATATGTCCTTAATGCCATGCCACCCGAATTAGTACAGCAGTCTTTTATGTGCAGCAGTATCAAAAGCTTTTCTTACACCTTAGTATATGATGTCAAAATTATTTTGGTGCCCAATTCCACCATTACAGTATCATAGTATCTAATCAGGTTGTTTAGACAAGTCAACTCTTAACCAGGCTGTGACTGCCACATAATTACATTCTATCTAAGGGGTCCTGCATCACTTTTTTAACAAGTGACTCCAATATTTTTACTGGGACAGGTCAAGCTGTAATTACTTGTGTGTAAGTCAGGTCTGTAATTACTTGTTATCCTTTAATGTTCCTTTGAGAATTTGCATTATATTTGCACATTTTCAGTCCATAGGGATATTCTGGAAAAATATTTGCTTACTTTTTTTGCTGCCTCCCTTAATATAATTGGATAGCTCCATGCACTACAGGTGCCACAGTATTAATATTAATTGTGGCAAATGATGGAGAAAGCAAGCTTATATAACTTCAGAAAAAAAAAGAAAAAAAGTCAACACTTCGCATAATGCCCGTCCATCCCATCTAACAGTTTATTTAGTTCTACCTTGAATTTATTCAAACTTTACAACAAGAGCTAGTAGTCTGTTCCAACAATCGCCCACCAGTGCTGGCTTAAGGCAATTTCCAGGATTCAGGGGATTAATCCGTGGATTAATGTTATTATTGGAGTCCACCAGGATTCAGGGAAGGGTCTACTGTTGTATTAGTTATATATTAATGATATTGATGAAGGAAGAGATTTCAGGCTTAATGTTGTATGTGCAAAGGATACAACAGTTGGCAGGGTGGTTAATCATAGTAATCAGGGTATGCTACGACAAGATCATCTCAATAAATTAGATAGTGGGGGCTAAGAAGTGGCAACTGAAGTTTAATATTGACAAATGCAAGGTACTTCGAATGGGGAGCAGTAAACCCAGATTAACGTACCATATGGTATCACACTCTGGTACTAGAGAATGATAAAAATCCTACAGGTAACTGTGGAGTCAGATATGAAGTTCTCTGAGTAGTGCAGATAAGCTACCAAGAGCAGCCAGATCAATGGGCATTGTCAATGATATATAATAATTTTTCCAGCAGGGAGAAGGCAGTGATTATCCCATTACATTAGCAATGGTCAGGCCACATCTTCAGAAGTGTATACAGGTGTGGAAGCCACATTTTAGGAAGGATGTGGATTTCTTGAAATGGATGCAGAGAAGGTCGAAAAGATTACTAAGAGGGAAAAAAAGGCTTTTTCCAGGAAAGGCTTCAGTTTTGGAAACTAGCATTTGGAGACTAGGCACCTGCAAAGAAATGTGATTGAGATGTTTAAGGATTTGAATGGAGTGAGTAAGCTCAATGTTGATGGAGTCCTTCCTCTTGCTCAGACTACACACATGAAGGGGTAAATATTCAAACCAAGAATGATGATTAGACTAGATGTGTGGAAATTTGCCTTCAGGCAACAGAGGCGGGCGATTGTTGGAACAGACACCCGGCTCTTGTGGTAGAGTTCAGTAGTTTGAATAAATTCAAGGTAGAACTAAACAAACTGTTAGATGGGAAGGACGGGCATTATGGGAAGTGTTGGCTTTTTTTTTCTGATGTTGTATAACCTTGTTTTCTTGCATCATTTACCACAATTAATATTATGGCACCTATAGTGCATGGAGCGATCCAATTATATTAAGGAAGGCAGCAAAATAAGTAAGCAAATATTTTTCCAGAATATCCCTATGTACTGAAAATGTGCAAATGTAATGCTAATTCTTAAAGAAAGATTAAAGAATGAAATGTAATTACCACTTGACTTCTGTTATAATTAAAAACAATGGAGTCACTAGTTAAAAAAGTGATGCAGAACCACATAGACAGAATGTAATTGTGGCAGTCATAGCATGCTTAGCAGTTGACTTGTCTAAACAACCCGATTGAATACTATCATGCTGTAATGGTGGAATTGGGCACCAAAATAATTTTGACATCATATACTAAGATATACTTAGCGGCGAACACTAAGTTTTTATTTATATTTAGCCATTTTATTGACTTAATTGTTATATTAAATTATTTTCTATAAGTAGCTTTATAGTCCTAGTTATGTTCCTTGGTTTATTTTGAATTGAGATAGCGATATTAACTTTGATAGAGAAAGTTAATACTTAGTGTCCATACATTTTACTGTTTGTAACTTGCAAGCCACTGTTATACGATACAGAATAGATTAACGCATATCCTGAACTTGATAGTATAAAGTTTAACGTAAAACTAGATAGTGAAATACGTAGCATTGTATTAGAAATCTGTTAGCTTAGTATAAGTATTATCAATTAATCAGTAAAATTTATTAATCTTGTTAAATTTCACTGTTATTTAAATTGTACTTAAACAGAATCATGACTCGTACTAGAGCAACAAAGCAACAGCACAAAGTAACGGTAGTACTGTGGCTTGGGGGAGAACCGATGGGGGCGATTCTCCAATGCATCACAGTCTAAAAAAATGTGTGAAATGTGAAATGTTTGTGGATCTTTCTAGAACATGATATGATCTAGCCAAGGAGGATGTCTTTGTGTGTGTGTGCTATGTATGGAGACTGAAAAAATTAGGCACCAACTCAGTGTTCTGGTGGGCATCTATAAGAGTTTGAAGTATAGGGTAGATGATTTCGAAGAAATGAATATGAGAGGCCCGTCGAGCTCTTAGCTGCCCAACTCACCATCAGAACTCACTCCTGTGCATCAGGCAACACAGCGGCAATCCCAAAGGCAGAATGTGCTAGTCCCACAGGAGCTAGTTATTGTCAGTGACTCCATTATAAGGGAGATGGGGAATATATCATGCAAAAAGGATAAGTGGAACAGGACCAGAGCATCTGCCAGGAGCAAAAGTTGATGATGTTGTAGAGCAGATATCATCTTTTAAGGGCACAAAAGGTGATATTGTTGTACACGTTGGCACTAATAAACTTAAAAGTAACAGATCTGCAGATTTACTTAACAAGTGCAGGTCAATGCTGGAAAAAAGTCGTGAGTTAGGGTTAAATTTGAAAGTGTCTGCAATTCTGCCCAGGCACGATAGGAGGGAGTACATGGAATAGAATTCATTTCAGCCTGGTCTGTGCTTGTTAACCGGAGAGACTGCTTCTACAGGGATAGGGTATACTTGAATAGAAAGGGTGCAAGAATAGGGGTCTCACATCTGGCAAGTATGGGCTTGGCTCACCCAAGGTCCTGAGCTGGATATCATCATTCTTCTCTTTCTTGGTGATTCCCTTCTCTCTCTCTCTCTCTCTCTCTCAGGGAATTCAGAATTTTTTTTTTTTTTTTTGGCTGGTGCAGCATAAGCCTCAGGCTTCCTTATACCATATGGCTAATAACTAATAATAATAATAATAATATTTGCTGATGCTATCGAAGCAGTGTTAGGTTTGTCGGAAAACTGATAGCTTGGGGGGGGGGGGAGATACACAGAGTAAAAGATAAACAGTGGCCGCAGAGAGAGGTGAAAGTGATTTTTGCACTGCTTCTATTGGAATAAGCAGCAGCCTGAAAAGCAAGTTGCTGGGGATTTCCAGGACTGCTGGGATGACTCCCAGCAGTCCTGGAAATCACTGTTATTTAAATTGTACTTAATTGTACTTAGTGAAATAAGTAATTACATGGGTTGTGTTAGGGTAACTAAGAATAGGAACAGGTGCATATGTACTTGCATGTACACCAATGCTAGAAGTATAGTTAATAAATTTGATGAGTTTGAAGTGCTGGTCAAGACATCAAAGGGGGATACTGTTGAGATATCAGAAACGTGGTGTAACACAGATATAAGCAGTACAGAATTGGAATTTGGTGAGTACAGAATGTATACAGAAAGCATGGACAGGACAGGACAGGAAGGGGGGAGGAGGGGTTATGCTGTTAGTAAAGAAACACACAAAATCTAAGGAAGTGCATCTGGTTGATGTTGACGGCCAATGCAATGATGAATTAGTGTGGTGTGACATAAGCGCTGGGAAAGGGAAAATGAGAGTAGGTTTGTGTTATGGGCCTAATGAATCTCATGAGTGCAATGAGCAATTGTGCAGAGAAATAGAGTGTGCCAATAAATCAGAATGTCTTGTAATGGGGAAATTTTAACTTTACAAATTTTGACTGGAATTTGAGTTACACCAGCAAGATTTTTGTGGATTTATTGGTGGATTGCTTTCTACAGCAACATGTTTGAGAGGCAATCAGAGACAGTAATACTCTTGATCAGATTATCAGCAGCGTTTATTCCTGCATTTGCAGATAAAGGAACCACTAGGTGACAGTGATCACAATGTACTGATGTGGGATTTACTTAAAGATGTAACTACCATCTAGGGTAAAGGGAAGAGTTTGTTTTCGTAAAGGTGACTACAGTGGTCTGAGACAGTTTTTAAATTCTATACAGTGGGATCATCAACTGAAAATGTTAAAAACAACAGATTCTAAATGGGAAACCTTCAAGGAATTAATATTGGAAGCCACTATGCTTTTCATACCAACTAAAAAATACTGTTCAAGATTTAGACCTAAATGTATATCAGGTGAATTAATGAGGCTGATGGCAGAGAAGAAAAATGCGTGGGAAGCATATAAATTATCCGGTGACACAGAAGCCTATGGCAGATATAAGCTAGTCTGTAATCAAGTCACAAAGGAAGTTAGGCAAGTGAAAGCTGATTATGAGAAATTCTTGGCAAAGGATGCAAAAATAAACAACAAAGTAGTAGTAGTAGTGGCATGTGATGCAAGAAAGCAAATGTATGAGCTTATGCAGCATCAGCCAAAAAAAAAAAAAAAAAAAAAAAAATCACACCATTCCCTCCAAATGCCTGTCCAGTTCCTCCTTAAATTTATTCAACCTATCAACTTCCACAACGACAGATGGAAGTTTGTTCCAGCAATTAACCACCCGCTGGCTAAAGGCAAATTTCCGCACATCTATTCTACATCTGTCTTTTCTTAATTTGAATTTATGCCCCCTTAGGTTCGTAACCTGAACAAGTGGAAGGATCCCATCAGAATTCAGCGTGCTCAACCCATTCAAGGCCTTATATACCTCAATCATATCACCGCGCAGGTGCCTAGTCTCCAGCCACTGCAATTTGCAGAACTTAAGCCTCTCTTGGTAAGAGGATCCCTTCATTCCCCTCACCAATCTTGTTGCCCTTCTCTGTACACGTTCAAGTAAATCTACATCCTTCCTAAAAAGAGGCCTCCAGAACTGTACGCAGTACTCAAGGCGTGGCCTGACCATTGCCTTATACAGAGGGACAATCACCTCCTTTTCCCTGCTAGCAAAATTCCTATATATCATTGACAAAATCCCAGGACCTGCCCTGGCAGCCTGTCTGCATTGCTCAGAGAACTTCATATCTGCCTGCACAATTACTCCCAGGTCTTTTTCATTTTCTACCACCTTAAGTGTAGTACCACACTTAAGGTGGTACTACACTTAAGTTTACATAAGTAAAGACTTCTTTACTTATGTAAACTATAGAAGGAAGGGGATGAATTAGATTGGTTCACTTGATATTGGTGGTTCGACTGTTGATAATCCTGCTCAGATAGCTGACAAACTGAATAAGTATTTTGCATCGACATTCCCACATGAGGAATTATTCAAGGAGTGGAATGCCAGAAGTTTATCAAACTCTAACAGGGAGATAAATGATTTTGTAAAACAGAGCAAAGTGGAGGAGATATTGTTAAGTTAAACATAAAAAAAGGTCACCTGGGGCAGACGGAATCTATCCAGTTATATTGAAGGAGACAGTGAGGGAAGTAAGCAAACCCTTAGCGATAATAATGAGAACATTCATAAATTCAGGGAGGTCCCCATGGACTGGAGATGTGCAAATGTATCCCCAATTCACAAAGGGAATTCAAAGGGTGACACAAATAATTATATACGTTATTTAATCTTCTGTTCCAGGGAAAATAATGGAGCCACTAGTTAAAGAAGAATTGCAGGATTATCTAGACAAGACTGTAGTAATAATTCAGACACAGCATGGGTTTGTTAAAGGAAAGTCTTGTCTGATAAATTTGATTGGATACTATGTGGCTCCAAAGGAACCGAATACAAAATATGATTCTGATATCATATACTTGGATTTCAGGAAAGCTTTTGTACTTTGACAGTACACTGCTGCAACAGGATCTAGAAAAGTTCAGCAGATGGGCTGAGAGGTGGCAAATGAAGTTTAACATTGACAAATGTAAAGTACTACATATGGGAAGCAGGAATCCCAGAGTAATGTATCAACTCTGTGGTACCACGCTTACAGTGGTAGAGAACGAAAAGGACCCGGGGGTAATTGTGCAGGCAGATATAAAGTTTTCTGAGCAGTGCAGATGGTCTGCAAGAGTAGCTAATGGTGTCTTGTCAATGATATACAGGAATTTTTCTAGAAGGGATAAGGAGATGATTATCCCCTTATATAAGGCAATGGTCAGGCCACACTTTGAGTACTGTATACAGGTCTGGAGGTCTCATTTTAAGAAGGATGTAGAGCTTTTGGAACGAGTACAGAGAAGGGCAACAAGATTAGTGAACAGAACAAAGGGTTGCTCTTACGAAGAAAGGCTTAAGTTTTGCAAATTACAGTGTCTGGAGACTAGGCACCTGAGAGGTGATCTGATTGAGGTGTTTAAAGCCTTGAATGGTTTGAGCATGCTCAATGCTGATAGAATTCTTCCTCTTGCTCAGAATAATCACCTGAGAGGGCATAAATTCAAATTGAGGAAAGACTGTTGTAGAATAGATGTGCGGAAGTTTGCCTTTAGCCAGCGGGTGGTTGATTGCTGAAACAAACTTCCATCTGTCGTTGTAGAAGTTGATAGCTTAAATAGAGTCAAGGCAGAACTTGACAAACATTTGGAGTGAGGGGATGGGTGAAATAAGGGTTTTTTTTTTTTGGCTGATGCTATATAAGCTTGCTTTCTTGCATCATGTGATCTTGCTAATGCTAATAGTATATAGGAACTTTGCCAGTAAAGATAAATAAGTGTTTAGGCCAAATTGTCGATACTGCATAAAGACTTTTTTGACCTCATTTTAATAAAGATGTAGATCTGTTATGGAGAATACAAAGAAAGGCAATGAGACTAGTTAAGAGAAAAAATGTATCTTAATATCAAGACAGACTAAGTTCTGGAAGTTAGTGTTTGGAAAACAAGCATCTGTGATATAATCTCATCAAAGCATTTAAAGGACTTGAAATGCTTGAGTTAAATAAATAGTAATGGCATTTTTATGCTTAATCATGTGACATACAGAAGGTGGCATAAATTTACATTTAAGTATGGGGATAATTGTACAATAAATCTCCACAATTCTACTTTAGTCAAAGAGTGATTGAATGCTGATGTAATCTCCCCTACTCTTATAGAATTTGGGAGTTTTTCTAAATTTAAGGAGGGACTGGAGAAATGCTTGAAAGAAATTGGTAAATAAAGAAATTGGTAAATAAAGGCCCATAACAACTCAGCGTTGTTATGGGCCTTTATGAGACCTTGAAGGACAGGGTGGATGCCCTCGAAGGAAATAAATTGAGGGGCCCATCAAGCTCTCAGCTGCCCACATCAACGGCAGAGCTTGCACTTGGTCATCAGGCAACACAGGGGCAGCCCCCTAGGCAGAATGCGCTGGTCCCACAGGAACTAGTAGTTGTTGGTGACTCTATTGTCAGGGAAACGGGGAACATGCTTTGTAAAAAGGATAGGTGGAATAGGACCAGGGTATGTCTGCCAGGGGCAAAGGTTGATGACGTTGTAGAGCGGATATCATCTTTTAAGGGCACAAAAGGTGATATAGTTGTACATGTTGGCACTAATGATATTAAGAGTAGGAGACCGGCGGAATTACTTAGCAAGTACAGGTCACTGTTGAAAAAAAGCCGTGAATTAGGGTTGAACTTGAAAGTGTCTGCAATTCTGCCCAGACATGATAGGAGAGAGTATATGATGAGAGCCTTGTCGATCAATTCGGCCCTGGAGGGATTGTGCAAGGCTCAAGGGGTAGAATTTTTTTCAGCCTGGACTGTACTTGTTAACAGGAGAGATTGCTTCTACAGGGATGGGATACACTTAAATAGAAAGGGTGCAAGAATTTTTGCTGATGCTGTCGAGGCAGTGTTAGGTGGGTCGGAAAACTGCTAGTTGGGGGGGATACAAGGACTAATAGATTAACAGTAGCCACTGGCAGAGGTGGAAGTGATTCTTGCACTGCTTCTATTCAAATGAGCAGAAGTCCGAAAAACAAGATGCAGGATATTTCAGAGACTGCTGGTAGTCATTGCGTTACAAGTAAACACATGGGTTGTGTTAGGGTAGCTAAGAATAGAAACAGGTGCATGTATACCTGCGTGTACACCAATGCTAGGAGTTTGGTAAATAAATTTAATGAATTTGAGGTATTGCTCAAAACATCAAAGGCAGATATTGTTGGGATATCAGAGACGTGGTGTCACACAGATATAAGTAATGCGGAACTGGAATTTGGGGAATACAATGTATATAGAAAGGATAGACAGGACAGGAGGGGAGGAGAGGTTATGCTATTAATTAAGAAACACATAAAGTCAAAGGAAGTGAAGCCAGTTGACATCGATGGACAGGGCAGTGTCGAGTCAGTTTGGTGTGACATAAGCAAAGGGAAATCAAAATTGAGAGTAGGAGTGTGCTATAGGCCTAATGACTCTGATGAGTATAATAATATATTGTACAGGGAAATAGAGTGGGCCAGTAAATCAGAGAGTCTTATAATGGGGGATTTTAATTTCCCAGATATTGACTGGAATTTGTGGGTTGGTCACTCGCACACTAGCAAGGCTTTTGTGGATTTATTGGATGATTGTTTTCTACATCAGCATGTTCGTGAGGCAACAAGAGGGAGCAATACTCTTGATCTGATTATCAGTAGTGATTCTTCATGCATTAAGAACCTGCAGATAAATGAACCACTAGGTGGCAGTGATCACAGTGTGTTGAAGTGGGATTTACTCAAGGAGGTAACTACCATCAGAGGTAAAGGGAAGGGTTTTTGTTTTCGTAAAGGCGACTATGATGGTCTGAGACAGTATTTAAATTCTATACAGTGGGACCAACTGATGATGTTACCAACAGCAAACTCAAAATGGGAAGCATTCAAGGAACTAATCTTGGTGGCTACCAGGCTTTACATACCAACTAAGAAATATTGTTCAAGGTTTAGGCCTAAATGGTTGTCAGATGGACTAATGAGACATGTGGCAGAGAAGAAAAATGCATGGGATACATACAAATTAATGGGTGACATGGAAGCCTATGATAGATATAAGTTGGTCTGTAACCAAGTCACAAAGGAGATTAGGCAGGCAAAGGCAGACTACGAAAAATCCTTGGCAAAGGATGCAAAGAAAAACAGAAAGGAGTTCTTTACATACTTGAACTCGAGAAGGAAAGGGATGAATCAGATTGGTCCACTGGATATTGATGGTTCAACAGTTGAGGATCCTGCTCAGGTGGCTAACAATCTAAACGAGTATTTTGCATCTACATTCACGCATGAGGAGTTATTCAGGAAGGAGAATGATGTAGGTAAAGTAAACATTGGCAGTGAGCTGGATGATTTTGTAATAACTGAGAGGAAAGTGGAGGAGAGATTGTTGAGGATAAACATAAAAAAGGCACCTGGGGTGGATGGGATCTATCCAGTTATATTAAAGGAGGCAGCAAAGGAAGTATGCAAACCCCTAGCCATAATTATGAGAGCTTCTTTGGACTCAGGGGAGGTACCCATAGACTGGAGATGTGCAAATGTAACCCCAATTCACAAAGGAGGATCAAAGGCTGACACAAGTAATTATAGACCTGTGAGTTTAACTTCTGTTCCAGGTAAATTAATGGAGGCACTGGTGAAAGAAGCACTACAGGATCATCTAGACAAGAATTCAGTTATAGCTCAGACGCAGCATGGTTTTGTTAAGGGCAGGTCTTGCCTGACCAATTTGATTGGATACTATGATGTAGTCACAAAAGAACTGGATGCAGGGAATAACTTTGATATTATATATTTGGATCTTAGAAAGGCTTTTGATACTGTTGCACATGGAAGACTGCTGCACAAATTGGAGCAGTGTGGCATTGGAGGCAAATTGCTGCTATGGATAAGGGGATGGTTGAGTGGCAGAAGACAGAGAGTGGTAATCAATGGACACTGCTCAACGTGGACTAATGTTATTAGTGGAGTTCCTCAGGGTTCAGTGTTGGGTCCGTTGTTGTTTTCGGTGTTTATGTATGATATTGATGATGGGATATCAAGTTTAATGTCTAAGTTTGCAGATGATACAAAGGTTGGCAGGGTCATTAAGGACACTACTGACGCTATGCTGCTGCAACAGGATCTGGAAAGGTTGAACAGATGGGCTGAGAGGTGGCAAATGAAGTTTAACATTGACAAATGTAAAGTACTACATATGTGTAACAGTAACCCCAGAGCAATGTATCAACTCTGCGGTACTACACTGACAGTGGTGGAGAATGAAAAGGACCTGGGGGTAATTGTGCAGGCAGATATGAAGTTCTCTGAGCAGTGCAGACGAGCTGCAAGAGTAGCTCATGGTGTCTTGTCAATGATATACAGGAATTTTTCTAGCAGGGATAAGGAGGTGATTATTCCCTTGTATAAGGCAATGGTTAGGTCACATCTTGAGTACTGTATACAGGTCTGGAGGCCTCATTTCAAGATGGATGTAGAGCTGCTGGAATGGGTACAGAGAAGGGCAACAAGATTAGTAAATGGAACAAAGGGTTGCTCTTACGAAGAAAGGCTTAAGTTTTGCAAATTACAGAGTCTGGAGACTAGGCACCGGCGAGGTGATCTGATAGAGGTGTATAAGGCTTTGAATGGTTTGAGCATGCTCAATGCCAATGGGATTCTTCATCTTTCTCAGAATAATCACCTCAGAGGGCATAAATTCAAATTGAGGAAGGATGGATGTCGGTTAGATGTGCGGAAATTTGCCTTTGGCCAGCGGGTGGTTGGTTGGTGGAACCGACTTCCATCACTTGTTGTTGAAGTTGATAGCCTAAACAAATTTAAAGCTCAACTGGACAGGTATTTCGAACGAACGGAGGGGTGAAATGGGAGAGGGTTTTTTTTTTTTTTTTTTTTGGCTGATGCTGAATAAGCTTGCTTTCTTGCATCATATGCCTCTACTAATGCTAATGCTAATGCTAAATAAGATGAGTGATGGTGACAATGGTTACTTTATTATTTTATATTTTTATTTTATTAATTTTTTTGGCTAATGCTATATAAGCTTAATTCCTTCCATTATTTTGCCAATACTATAACTAAATTCATCTACGAACTACCCAAATATAAAGGACAGAAATTTCGCACTCAACAAAGGAAAGCATATATATATACTTACAGGATGGAATATATTGAAATATGCAGGACAAGTAGGCAAGTGGTATGCTTCTCCAATAGTATCTATATTTCTTATTATTTGAAATAATGCCACAGGGGAGCCAATAGCAAAAAATATAGATGGATGAAATTTCAATCTGCAAAAGGAAAAAGTTCACCATTATTAGATTAAAAATACTAACTAATAAAACAATAGTTAACAATACAGTCATGACTCATATGAGAGTTACCAAAACATGGAGTTTAAGTTCCATGCAATTTTAAGACAAACATTTCAAGTTACGGTATAACTAACATATTAGTATGACAGCATCATGATGAATATAGCTATAATGAAAGGAAATGAAATTTTCATATCTCATATTGCAAATCTCTTTCACAATGAGGCATGGCAATAGCATCTCTCATACTGTTTAATAAAGTCACAAATAAGTTGTCAGATAACCAATGAGAAATGATGCGATCTAGCATCTCTAGATGGCAGGCATCATTCTTACGTCTCAATCAAGAATAAAGAGCAGTATTACTTGCTATGAAGGGATCTGCAATATGAAATTGAGAATAATGAGCAGTTTAACTTATGAATGGATAGGCAATATGAAATATATTGTATAATGATGATTTTAATGCAAACTTGGTTTGCTTTCACTATAGGTGGGTTCCACTGCTTAAAGCCTGCAATATTACCACTTGGCTCATTGGAACCCATGTTTAGTCTCCAGAGCAAAGCTCTGCTAAATCCTCCCCATCTCTTCCGTCATGCAGTACAATTGTTGTCTTTTGAGGTTATGATGGACATCATGGCAAGATCCAATCTTGATTATATTTCAAGGGTACAGCTCTAAAACAGTGTTTGCAGGCTGGCTGCTATTCAGTACACTGGACCAAACCTATAGGTCCAGGAGGCTTCTGAATCAGCTAGTGTATAATCCTGCTGCCTCTACTCAGCCAGATAGTGACTTGGAGGGAGTCCGAGTAGGGTTATGTATGTGAGAGGCATTGGTGACGCTATGGAGATGGGTATATTCTTACCATATGTATGCCATATCCAGAAATTTCATAACTTCATGCATGTCTCCCTTCCCCACTTTTTCAGACTATTGAACACACCATGAATTGTCAAACTAATAGAGCAAACTAATCTGCGAAAAGATCTAAACCTCCCAGGCACTTCCTCGTTCATTTCACAAATATATGTGGTCTCAGTTCTAATCTCAATGACATCCATTTCCATTA
Source organism: Mastigoproctus giganteus (assembly GCF_048544385.1). Taxonomy (NCBI): domain Eukaryota; kingdom Metazoa; phylum Arthropoda; class Arachnida; order Uropygi; family Thelyphonidae; genus Mastigoproctus; species Mastigoproctus giganteus. Next base: position 126,369,553 of record NC_143585.1, read on the forward strand.
GTCTGCCAAACCCCATGTACATTTTCTGACAGAATCTCAGTTATCGGTTAATTCAAACACTGCTCATTTCAGTTTGAATTATTTTTCTGCATGATCCTTTCACTTCAAAGGTTGTACTTGTGTATATGTACATCTGATATTCCCTGTCAGAGACCTAGTATTTGGAATCTCTTCTTTTCGATTGTCTCTGGCTTAAAATCTCTTTACCCCATTGTGTCAAATTAATCTGTTACCTCTATCAATTCACCCAACTTCACTAATCACTGGAACTTTTTGACTTCCTCTCTTTGAAACAACTTTTTCCAGCGAAAGTTTCCTAACAGTGAGGTAATTTTCCTTGGTGATTTCAATGTTCACAACTCCATCTGGCTTCCGTTTTCTAGTCACACGGACCAGCTGCTAAAGATGCTGAGGCTTTTGCAATTACTAATGACCTTGTACAAATTGTTCATTTACCTACAAGAATAACAGAAAATCCCAACCACACAGCCATCACACTTGATCTTTTTCTTACAAACAAATTTCTAAGTACATGGTTGAGGTGAGTGGTCCTCTAGGCCAGTGCGGTCCAACCTTTTCCTGTACAGGGGTCACATTCAAAGTTAGTTTTGTGGGCCACACTAGGTGATTCGAAAAAAATTAGTGTTACATTTTCAATGAAGTGTACTGAGCATGCACTTTTGTGCAGCCACCAAGGTCAAACAGAAGGCACGCCATAATTGGAGTCCTGGAACATTTTAATAGCACCTAGAATATACACACACACGTGGGCATGCGCATATTTGATACAAAACATAGATAAAAGAAACTGAATTCACGACACCAATCACAGCAACTGGCAACATTTTCGTTAATATTTTTGAAGTTAGCTATAACAATGTAAGGTTTAATATAAAAAACAATGCACTACATTTTAAGATTTTTTATTAAGCATTGAAAAATTTACAGCAAAAAAATATTACACAAGTAGGGCAGCCACGTGGCTTCATGACTTCAACCTCTCACATATTCACGGCAGCGAGCAACACAGTCTTTTCAATTTGTTTATTTCCACTTATTTTAGCGTTGAATATACACGGTTCTTGAAATAATTAACAAAATTTAACATACTGTTTTAGTTCACTTTCTGTATGGGCCATATAAAAATTATTCATGGACCGAATGTGGCCCATGAATTCCCCTCACAACCTCCTTCATTAAATATAAAATTGAAGTGACCCCCTATGTAAATGCCAAGAAAGGATGGCCAGATTTTTAGAGAAGAAAAATGATATTTTATAAATTATGTAGTTGAAAATTTTATTCAAAAGGAATAAAAAAATTGTTTCCTTTTTAATTTACACATTAAAATAATTGTTTAATATTTTAGTTGAATATGGAGAAAACAACAAATCAAATTCTTATTCTTCAATTAAGAATACAAAACTAAAAATGAACAAATACGAAACAAAACAACTAATGAGAAGGATGAGCCTGAATAACCGATAATACAGGCACTTCTCGGCTTACGTGATACTCGACTTACAGAAATTCGGCTTTGTGTTTTTGCCAGCTGGTGAAACTTAAAAAAATCGTGGAAATGTATTTTACATCCCATAGGAATAAATGGTGGTATCGTGAAAATGTAATGTGAACCCAATAATACATTGTTTTTTTTTTTTTTTTTTTGGTAATTCGTTCACCTCGGAAATTGAAATTGTCGCTATATAACTAAGCTATTTTATCTCTCTAAAAGGCGATTTTTATAATGGAAATTGCACTACACTTTCATCATTATCGTATGTTCTGTTATAAGAATTAATTTTGAATGTCTTTCTGATATTTTTCTAAAACACATTTCTGGAGGTCACTACCATAAAACAAAAACAATTTGCACTTTCCAGTTCATTGGGCTTTTCTGTTAGCGCAATCTATTATAAATGGGTAGTAAACTCGATCTTATCGCACTTGCGATAATACTGATAACTGGAATTCTGTGGATTTTTACGTTACGGTATTATGGTGAAATGAGTTCCCCTTCACTGAAACCTTCAATCATATAAAAAAACAAAAAAAATTTTCAAAATCTTTTCTTCATTCCTATTTACTTATTGCAATGATGAAGGGAAAGGGACCAACTGGCAGTGCTAGGAAAGTAACAAAATTGATTTAGAAATGAAGATCTAACCCAAGCACGGTACTAAGTACTATAGGTTCTAATACCTCTCGTGTTTGGGGTTCACATAAAAAAAAAAAAAAAGTACGAAGCAGGACAAAGTTTGTCATCTAGTGCATGGAATTAGGTCTCGCTGCTTCAACAGTGAATACTATTTTAAGGGACGGTGCATGTATAAAAACATATTGAAGAGATACCACAGGCAACAACCGGTGATGGACTGCCTCCATCCTTTATATTTTTGTACCTATTTCTCATGTTTTTGTAATTTACAGCTTAAAGGATCAATGCACTTAAGTGCCCCTGAATCCAATGGCCATTCAAGCAAAAGAAAAGTATTTATGAAGATATTAGGGATAAGTACAGCGAACCCCAAGCCAAGTTCGTAGCTAGCAAGCAACGGGGGGTTTAATATGTTCAAGCATCGTGCTGGTTTCCAAAACATTAAATTATGCAGTGAAGTTGCCAGTGCAACTGCAGAGAAATTTTGTGATGTGTTGGGAAAAACCCCTTCTAAATCACCACAGCCCTCAGTGCACTTCTGCAATGGCATACTTATCAGCTGGAGAGTTGATTCTGACAACGATGCTGAAAAAGTACAATTTGCTGACGTTATGCTTGTCCCCTCTCTTTTTATGTAATTTTATAATTTTGAAATTTTGTACACTTTTGTAATTTTTCCTGCACATGAGATAAAACAATTGAATAAATAATTCTATTTACATGTTCGTCGAACATTTTTTGCTTCAATCAAATTCAGTGTGCATAGTTGTAAGTGCTGCATAAGCATTTAGGGAAATTCTGACTTACATAAAATTCAAGTTACGTTGAGTTCCGCAGAATGCAACCTTTACATAAGTCGGGGAGTGGCTGTGTTTGGTCCTTATTTGGCACAATATTTGAAACTGCTAACCCCATGTCATCTTCTGGATCAAGTCTGGAATGCTGTTTTGTTTTTATAGCTGTTAATTTTGAGAAACCAACCTCACATAAAGATGTAGACCCGAAAGGTAGCAATGTTTGTATTGCTATTTTCAATACTTCTGGACACTCGCCTCAAAGAGAGAGAGAGCCAAAATGTTTCACAAGTTGTAGTCTTGAAACCAGCACTTAATGCTTCATCACACGACAGGTCGATAAGGTCTTCCTTTTGCTGAATGGTAATTTCGTGGCATGAAGAAATTTCCAAAGCAAAGGGATCACAAATCCAATACAACTTTTTTTCTGGATACATTAAATCGTTTGAAAAATTCTTAATTAGCATTGTTAGGTGGGTGGCAATGATATCCTTAAATTGTAAAATGTGAATATTATTGCTATTAACAAAATCAGAAAAACATGGGAACATTTCAGTATTATTACACTCCAATTCAGGTTTCAAATATTAAGCTTCTTTTTGAAAGCTTCTGTTTTATCACAGAGTATTAATATATTCTGTTCTCTGTCCTTGAAGACTTAAATTTAAATCATTAAGTCTTTCAAACATATCAACAAGGTAACTAAGTTTTCCAAGACATTTTTCATTTGTAAACAACTGAGCAAGGTTCTGATTTGTATCTGATAAAAACTAAAACTTTGTTTGAGGTTGAAAATACGTCGCAACACTTTACCACTGAACAACCACCTTACTTTCATATATAAAAGAAGCATTTCATAAGCAGACTCCATTTGATTACAAGGTATAGCGAAAAGTCTGCTATTTAAGCTTCTACTTTTAATAAAGTTGATCACACTTACTGCATATTTCAAAACATTGTGCAAATCAGTTTGCATTTCCTTCGCTACTAATGCTTCCCTATGTATAATGCAATGATTAAAAACTATATTTGGAACAATTCCCTTTACTTTGCCTTTTAAACTTTTATTTTCTTCTGTTAATCCATCAGCACAAATAGCAATACAATTGTTCCATGTTAGATTATTTGTTTGAAAGAAAATATTTATAACATCAAAAATCTTCTTGCCCGTCGTTCTTCCTTCCAAAGCTTTGCAAAATAGAAAATCCTCCAAAATATCTACCTCGTAGCAGTAACTGACATACAATTAGTTGAGCAAGGTTTGAAATATCTGTGGATTCATCTAACTATATTGTAAAAATTGGACTTTCTCTCAATCGATTTAATAAATAAATTTTATGTTGTCCACGATAACTGTAATATGATGTAAGACTGTCTCTGGATAGAGGAATGGTTTTTAAATCATTGATGTACTTTTCTCCATGCATAATTGAAATCATTTTTATTGCAGGAGGGAGAACAAGATATTTAGCAATAGTATGCGATTTAAAATTTTTTCATATTAGATACAAAACTTCCAACGATAGTCTTACAGCTTTATAAGGAACTACCATATGTTTCTTCATGGAAGATTTCTGACCTTGTATAGCATCGGCACGTTTTTTGAAAAAGGATTCAGTTTTTTTCATTAGCTCTGGATGTTTCGTATTTTTACTTTAACAGGTTTCATGCTTTCATTAGCCAGTTTTTTGTAACATATTGGGCATTCAGGACGTTGTTCATCATCAACAACACTGTAAGTGAAGCCGCACTTCATAAATTCCTCTTGATATTTTTTATTCTTTTTCATTCCTTTTGATTTGGAATATGATGGCTCTCTACCAGATATTGATGATTGCACTACACATGAAATAATGTTAGTGTCCAAATTTCATGTGATATATTTTTTACCTTACTGGCTCTGAAGTATCTGTAGCAACATTATTGTCTTAACGCTTCGGCCATTTTGTTCTGATTACCCAATTTTCCATGGTAAAATATATTTTTTTTCTTCTTAAAGACAACAATAATAACGATGAAATGTGCAATATAAAAAGTAACAGAAGAATGAAGAACAGACATGAAAGCAGTGAATTATGAAGCAGAATAAAGCATGCGTGCAACACACTTGCTATATATATTTACTGCTACCGCACATTCGCAGCTCTGGCCTTTAGATAATATAGACAATTTGAGAATTTGTGCTGTAGGAAAAATGTAAGAGCTAGAGGGATTACCATAAACAGATTAATTGAGTACTACTTCACAGTACTATTTGGCAATTGAGTAGTACTGATAAGTATTAATACATACTGAGAAGTTGCACTAGTCAGTTGCTTTTTGTGTGTCCATAGCCAGTGAACAAATTAAGGCGTATTCCCTACAAGGTAGGCAACAGGGTTCATTCTATCTCAGATTTAGTTCGAGTAATCATGTCTCTACACCTACAGTATTGAAAAAAGTAATTTTAGCAACAGGTTTTTAGCTTATGAACACAAAAAATAAATTTATTTAAAAATTACTGCGACACCGATGGGGTCATACCCAACAGTTTGCACACCACTACTCTAGGCACCTCAGATCATAATTTGGTGATGACCTCTTCTCCAATGGAGCCTTTCTCTCGTGGCCATTACGAACTTCATGTTGTTTTGCATTACAAGAATGCACAATGGGATGATCTGTGAGATTTCTTTTCTTCTTTTCCTCGGTCAGATTACTGTTTCAAGACTTCAAATGTCGAAGTTTGCTCAGACCATGTCAGTGAAATATTCTTGTAGGGATGGAATCCTTTATTACTCCACCTTAAAATCTTGTCATTTATCTAAACCTTGGTTTTCCAATTAATGTGCTAAGGCTGTTCAAGAGAAGAATGTTGCATATTGTAATTGGCTTGTTTCCAAATCTTCAGTTTCATTTTCTGCCTTACACCAAAGCTCGCAAAACAGTAAAGTAGTTATTAATCAGTCCACACTAGATTTCGAACAGCTAAGAGTAGAAAACTTGCTTCTTGTCCAAATGGTAGCAGAGCATTCTGTTCTCTTACCAAAGCTACTGGCCACAACTTTTGCCCATCTATGTTCCCACCTCTGTCAAAACCAGATGGTTCTATTGCCACTTCAGTCAAGGTTAAACTGACCTGCTATCATCCTATTTTTCTTCCAACTCATGTATTAATGATGTAGGGGAACCACCTCCCACCATTCCCTGTAGGCTCCATTCAATGCCTCCTGTGGCCTTCCATTGTAAGGTTGTCAGAAGGATTTTGAACAATCTTGATGCTAAGAAAGCAGCAGGTCCTTATGGTATTTCTCCACTTGTTCTCAAAACCTGTCCAGCCAGTTACTAAAAAGGGTGACAAATCCCTACCATACAATTATCGTCCCATTGCAATTACTTCTACTGTTTCTAAAGTAATGGAGAAATCAATTAACTGCCAACTATTAAACTATCTGGAAACCTTCCATCTGATCAACGATAGCCAGTATGGATTCTGTAAGTCTCAATCCACTGGTGATATTCTGGCTTATGTTATCCATCTATGGACAAATTCAATGACAAAGTTTGGTGAAACTCAAGCAGTTGCTCTTGACATTTCAAGGACTTTTGTTCATGTTTGGCATAAAGGTCTTCTAAATAAGCTTCCACTTGGTTTGTCAACTGTTTTTTGTAATTGGTTATCCAGTTTTCTCTCTGATCATTGATCGCTGATCGTTCATTGGAAATCCTATCCACAGTTTTGCTGATGATAGCACATTGCATTCCACCTTCCAGTTTGAGAAACCCTGCCGAAACAGATTCAACTTCTCGAATATCCTCTACCAATTTCTTAAATTGCTGATCTCCAGGTAATTTTCCAGTATGGAAAAGATAACTTAGTTCATTTCAATGCTTCTAAAACTCAGTCCTCTCTTATATCTCGCAAAAAGAATTCTTGCTCAGTTCTCTCTTATATCTCACAAAAAGGATTCTTGCCTAGAGATCAGTGTCATCTTCGATGACACTGATCTCTAGGCAAGATGATATATTTCTATTGAGGATTACCCTGACTTCTAACCTCTCTTGGCATAAGCACATTACAAATATTGCTTCCTCTGCATTTAAAAAACTGGATTTTTTCTCTCGCTTTTGAGGTTACTTTTCTTCCATTTGTTCACTCTGTACAAATCACAAATCAGCCCTACCATGGAATATTGTTCCCACACCTTTGGCGGTGCCACCAAACCTTTCGCAGGCTTCTAGATTCCATTCAAAAGAAGTCAGGTTAATTAATGACTCATTTCTAACAGAGTCTCTTCACTCTCTATTTCATAGACGGTCTGTTTCTGCTGCATGCCTTTTCTATAGATAATTTCCATGGGTACTGTTCTTCTGAATTGACTTCTATAATTCCTGCTCTCTCTTTCAAAGCGGTCCGAACACGTGCCATTACCACTCACTGTCTTTTTACTGTCCAACTTCAAACTCACAGAACCAATCTTCTTCTTCCTCATTTATTCATTCAACTTCTGTTTTCTGGAACAACCTTCCCTCATACGTATTTCCTGATAATTGCAATCTACAGAAGTTCAAGTCTAACGTCAACAAATATCTTCTTTCATCTTCTCAACCTCCAACCCATGCACAGTAATAAATACTACAGGTTCTAACATGGCTGTAGCGGAGGGTATACGCCACATACCTCTGGATTTTTTTTTAGGTGAATAGCGTATACCTTCTGGTTTTTGAAAGATGTGAAAAAAAAAAAAAATATATATATATATATATTATTAAAATATTTACTGAAAATTAAAAAATAAATTTATTAGAATTTGATTTTTAGGCAATACTTATAATTTCATTATTTTTAATATACTGTATATGCCGCACACGCACACACACACATATATATATTTTTTGGTAGTTATTGGCGCATCGGCTTCTGTGGCCATAATGCACCTCCCAAGGTTTTTGCAGTACTTTGATCCAAGCCCGAGGCGGGATTCGAACCCGCGACCTTTGGTACATATATATATATATACACACACACACGCACGCAAATGGGTATACACCGTATACCCTCTGGAATTCGATTAGTAAGCACAGTATACTCTCTGCATACTATGCTTACTAATCTGTAACATTCACAGAGTATATCTTTTGCTAATTTTATGACTACAGCACTAAGTTCTAATATCTGTCGTGTTTGGGGTTTTCATAAAAAAAAAAAAAAACTGCATAACATCATGAAATTGCACTAACCATATGTTGATTATATATTTTCTCATTGGCTAGAGCATTTTCTGTAAAACTGCACAGAATTTTAATAATCTAAAAAGGTAAAATGATGAAATCCCCTCCCCACCACTGGACTTGTTCAGAGGAGCAAGTCCATTGGTAGGTGTTTTCATAATCTCCACAACCTTTAACAGCTGAAGGAAGCCATGTAAGCCATTACCAATGTCAACTTAGGTGAAGTGGACTTGATTTGTGTTTCCATAAACATGTAAACTTGTGGATGTCTGTATGCCTGATCACCATTTTAAACGCTATCGCAAAGGTTTGTACAATAAAAATTTTCCTCCTTTTTTTCCCCCTCACATATTACATTTTAAATGAAATGTTTTATAGGGATATTACATGTCATCTTATGAATGTCTTATACCTTGGTGAAATTTATAAAATAACTTATAATACTGAATAGTCATCATCAGCCATTTTCAATCCACTGCAGGATGAAGGCCTCTCCAGCAACTTTCCAGTTCCTTCTGTTTTGAGCACTGGCCATCCATTTACTACCCAAAAACTCATGAATTTCATCTATCCATCTCCGCCTTTGTCTTCCAGGTTTTCTTCTAGCTCCTCTTGGGTACAATTCTGTTATTTTCTTAGTCCATCTGTCATCATGTCTTCGAGCTATGTGTCCTGCCCAAGACCATTTTAGTTCTTTAGTTTTGATAAGAATGTCCTTTACTTGAGTTTGCTGCCTAATCCATGTGTTTCTCTTCTTATCTAACAGTCTGATTCCCAATATAATTCGTTCCATTCTTCGCTGTGTAGTTCTCAGCTTCTCTTCCATTCTTTTGGTGAGTGCCCAAGTTTCACTTCCATAAGTCATGGTGGGGAGTATACATTGATTCATTATTTTACGTTTCAGACAAACTGGGATATTGCTCTTCAGTATGTGACTATATTTCCTGAATGCTATCCATCCAAAATTTATTCTTCTCTTGACTTCCAGCCATTTATCATTATTACAGCTAATAACTTGTCCCAGATAAGTATATGACTCCACCTTTTCAATTACTGCTCCTTCAATCATTATTTCCCTTTCCGTGGCATACTTGTTCATCATTACTTTTGTTTTAGCCATATTCATCTTTAGTCCAAAATCCTTACTAACTGTGCATAACTGATTAAGATTTTCCTCTAATTCTTTGGGATCGTGGCTTATAACCACAATGTCATCTGCAAATTGTAAATGGTTTAGGTACTCTCCGTTCACATTGACTCCTTTCTGCGACCAGTCTTAATCTTCTGAAAGCTTCGTGAAGGGCAGCAGTAAACAGTTTCGGAGATATTGTGTCTCCTTGTCGAACTCCTTTCTCGATTTTAAATTTGCTATTGTCTTTGTCTAGTCTAATAAAGGAGGTAGCACTCTCATATATTTTCTTCAAAATCATAATATATGGGGTATCTATGCCTTGTCTTTCCAGTGCCCGAAACATTGCCTTATGCTGTATGGAGTCAAATGCCTTTTCATAATCCACAAATGCCAGACATAATGGTGTTTTATATTCATTTGCTTTCTCCATTAGCTGTGATATTACGTGAAGGTGATCCATAGTTGAGAATCCTGTCCTAAAGCCAGCTTGCTCTTTCGGTTGATTCTCATCAAGTATTCTTTCTAATCTGTTAGTAATGACCCTTGTGAACAACTTGTAGATGTGGGATAACAAGCTAATTGGTCTATAATTTCCAATTTCTGATTTATCTCCTTTCTTATGCAGCAAAACTATGATTGCATTATTCCACTGCTTAGGCGTCACACCTTTTCTAATGCACTTTGTGAAGAGCCTTGCCAGTTTTTGTGTTATGTCTCTTCCTCCCAATTTTAACAACTCTACAGTAACTTCATCTTCCCCCGGGGCTTTCCGATTCTTCATTTTCTTCAATGCATGTTCTACCTCATCAGGAAGAATATCAGGTATGTCGTATGTGTTGCTACTTTGCAATCCATCTTTCCCACTGCTGGTATCATTCCCTCGCTCCTTGTATAATTCTCTGTAGTAGTCGTCTGCTATTTGAATTATGCCTTCTCTGCTGTTTATAAGGACTTTATCGCTATTATTTAAGGAAGAATAGCTTTATCGCTATTCTTCAGTTTCAGTATCATTTGTTTATTACTGCTCATGGCTGCTGATTTAAATCCTTTGTTTTCCCTTAATGCTTGTTCTACTTTTCTTGTGTTAAATCTTCTTATGTCCTCTCTGAGTCTCTTTCTAATGGCTTTGCATAACTCAGTATACTCAATTTTCTCCCTGTCAGTGTTTTTCTTGCTCTTCATTTGTCGTCTTCGGTTCATCATGACAAGTGTTTCTTGACTAATTTTTTCTTCTTTGGATTTCTGTTTCCCTATAGGTTTCTTGGGCTTTATTACTTTCAGAAAGTTGTAATATTCCTCGTCGATATCTTGGTCCTGAGCAGTCTGCAGAAGCTCAAACTTGTTCTTAAGTTCCAGTACATACTGCTTTTTCTCCTCCTCTGTTATCTCAAAGACCTTTGTATTATTTACTCGAGTCAGTTTTTTCCTTTCCTTTCCTACATCTATATCAAGTGTATAGATGTAGGAAACCTAAAGAAGTGTATAGATGTAGGAAACCTAAAGAATTACACAAAAGGAAAATTAAGAATTACACTTTTCTTCTCTGGTACCGATTAATACTATGAAGTTGGATCCAAAATCTGTTACTATTTCTAATATAAGTAATCTCTTTAACAGCTACTTGCTCAGTAAAAAAAAAAAAAAAAAAAAGCATTGCTTAACCCTTTCAGGGTTAAGTAATGCCTTTTTAATGTTACAATGCATTTTAACCCTTTAAAATGTCTCAAAAAATTAGGAGGAGAGGAGAAAACACCTGTTGACCTCATTTGTCAGATTTGAAATTAGAGAATTTTGAATAAAGCACATCATGATACATAAATATACGCAGAATACATACACAAATTATTGCCCAATTTTGAAGTCTGTAGTGTTAAAGCACCACAAATGCTGGCAGCCATCCCATATACATGCCGGGTACCAGCAATAATCACCCGATCTAACATAGTAAGTGATTGAACACTGTCACGTTCATGTGCACGCTCTCCCAGCAATCTGAGCATGCATTGCTTATTTAGTTTATTCCATTCCTAATGTTTTAGTTATGTTTTCTTGCTGAGGAAGGGGTTCATTACCCCGAAAGCTTCCTTACCTTATTAAAATTAATTTAGTTACTGCATTCACTGGTTCTACTGTATTCTTCTTTTGCATAAATTATTGCATTAAAAAATTAAATAATGGCAGGATATAATTTTTTCGTGAACTTTTATTTTGTTTTTTTGTTTTTTTTTTGGATAATAAAAGCAAAATAAGAACAACAGAAGAATAAAAAATTTATATATTTCAAATGAATTTTTATAAAATTTCAAAATTCCACAAAAATCTCACACCACATACTGCTCTCAAAAAAGTTTCCACAGGAGACCCAGCCACATTTAGCAAACTCACTCATACAAGGGTTAATCAGAACAAAACATACAATAATCTTACAACAAATTTAAAACAGAAATACATAAAAAAAAAAATATATATATATGGCCATTATTGCAGTTAGCACATGTCCTCTAGTAATTGTAATGATTCTATAGAAATTGTACAGTATATTACAAACATGTACATTGAAGTACTATACTGATGTTCTGTTTCTGGCTAAGAATCAAAAAGAAATCTAAAAATTGGTAAAGAGAATGCAAGTGTTTTCCATTTAGAGATCAATGGAAAACACTTGCATAAGTCTCGGCAACTGTATGAGCACTACCAGTTTTTGCAATGATTTCTGCGATTTTATAAGGTGCAATCATTCCATCATCATTTGTTTGTGTATTCTTCTTAAATAAGGAAGTAACAGTGTTACGCTGCTAAAAATTCTGTTTTAAATTTTTAAAATATTCAATATGTTTACTAACTTTATCGGGATGTTTCCTTTTTAATAGATCTAAAAGTCTTGATGGTTTCATAGCCTCATTTGAAAAAGTACTATTACACATAAGACACATGGGCTGTCCCGAGTTGAATTGGCTTTAAATAAAACCATAGGCTATATATTCATCTAGATACTGTCAACACTTTTTCTTTTCAGCACTTGACATGATTGATGATGGGTTGAATAACTACAATGAATTAAATAATAAAATATAAACTATTTTTATTTAACTGTCATAGCCCATGTAACTCACAAAAGGACTGTGGATAAAAAATAAACAACTTCCACAAGGAAACAATAAATCAATACTAATTGTCGCTTAGCATTAGTAATGGCCACATGGTGCAAGAAAGCCTATGGCTTATGCTGCACCAGTCAAAAAAATAAAATAAAATAAAAAAATAAGAAAATAATAAAAAATAAAAATAAAATAATAATAAGAAGAAAATAATAAAAAAAATAAAAACAAAATAATAATAATAGGAAAATAATAATAAAAAAAAGGTTAATAAGAGAAAAGGAAATACACAACCTATGCGTTTCCCTCCTCCTGTAGGTTGTCCAGCTGACCTTTAAATTTCTCCAAATTGTCAGCCTCTACCACCAATGTGGATAACTTTATTTATAATTCGTTGGCCAAAAGAAAACTTCCCCCATAACTTGAAATTATGGCCTCTAGTTCTAGAATCATTTATAACCGTGAAAATTTCATCCTCATTCATTTTACTTATGCCTCTCAGAGCCTTAAACATCTCAATCAAGTCTCCTCTAAGGTGCCTCTTCTGACCGGATTGTGGTCATCCCAGAACAGAAAATATTTATTTTAATATTAATGTACAAAATTTGCTATACCATTACACATCATTGTGATTATTGTTACCATCCTAGGGTTAATACCATTGATACTCCAATATTTAAATAAACCATAATGGGGCATTATCAACACTAAATACCAGACACAGCTTTTATTTGGTCCGAAGATACCCAATATTGTACACAGCAGAGTCACCTTCAAACAGTCGCACTAAGTTGTTTTTAACTGGTGCATCCCCATCTTCCAAACCATAATGAGATATTTAGCTTGATATCACTTCAATTACTCATCTGTAGTAAATGAAAAGGACACAATTTTCAAAGCCATCAACTAACAATCCCTGCTGTGGTCTGTCTAATCAATTTTTTTTTTTTTTATATTCAGCATTGGGAAATATTTCTGAACAAAATGTCTGCATGATTACCACAGCTCAGAGGAAGATATTGTTCTTTAATAAACAAAAGGCTTGACGTAGCCGAGTGGTGAGGAATGTGAGTGCAGTAGCATGTGCTCTTTGAGTGGACTGGAGTTCAAGGCCCATGACTGCTAAACGCGATTAACGGTTGTATTGATGATTTACTGTAAACTCCACTGACCTGGTGGTCGCGCCAGAGTATAAACAAGAAAAATATTAAAATATTGTTTATTAAAGAAACAATATTTCTTTTGTTCTTTGGTGGCCTAGGTAGCCACCAAATTCCAGGAAGGAAATATGAACTATAAGTAATTTTTCTTCATTTCTGAGCATCTACTAATGTACCAAACCTTTTTTTCTTACTACAGAAGTAAATAACATTTTAGCAAAGTTAATTTTTTTAATTTGCAAAGTGGGATCAAAATGACCCACTCCATAACTTTGACAAGCAACAACTCAGCCAAACTGACATAACCATTCAACACAACACTTCTCAGTTTAACAAAAACCAATTCAAACTGAAATTATTATTTTAAGTACTGGATGGCATTGCTGCTTATATCCATGTATATGCATTTCTCTGTGTAAGACTGCATTCATAAGTAGATTTGTATGTTGTGCAGGCTAAAAAATCCAGAGTAACTCGTGGATAAAATTTCTACTCCCTCTGATTAAGATTGCTTAACTACAGCTTTGACTGAAGAAGTTTAGACATTCCTCTAGTTGTTAACAGAAATTGACCCAGGCCTCTCCTAAAAAAAAAGTGGCAGATGGCAATGTATCACTCCTACTAAGCTGTCACAGAGGACTACCAAAAACCTCACCTTATATTTGTCCTTGGAGCTTGGGGGGGATGAACTGCATGGTTCAACTATAGTTTCAAAGTGAAGAGGATAGTGTGGAGTATGACTTTATGTCATACTCCACACTATCATCTTCACTTTGAAATTCTACATTATTTTTACAATTCTTTTCTATGCACTGCCCATTATTCTTATGTTTATATGTTTTCAACTTTCTAATTACATAATGCTTCTTGCCACTTTGAAGTTTAAAAATGTACATTCGGTACAGTATATTATCTACATAATATACTATACTTTTACTGTACCTTTTCCAGATTTTATAATACATAAAAAATACTGCATATGATTCTTCTAAAAATACTTCTTAAACACTATATTGCATTTATTAGGCATCTTAATGAAGGACAATATTAATCAGGTTTGCATTACAACATGCAAAATATGGCAAACCCCACATCTAACAATGCACAACTCATACATAAACTAGCGCCTGATGTTATGCTAGTCTAGCTATTCCTTCACTATAGATGAAAAAAAAGTGTAATCTGCTGTTAAATTGCAAATTTAATGAAAATCTGTTTCACTATGAAAAAGCTGGAGAAAAACTGTTTGGATGATGAAAAGAAGATAGGTCAAAAGAACAGCCTCTGCTGTACATAGAGTTATGCAATGTTAAGTGAGGTGCAACTCTACCAGTACTTTAAGTCTGTTATTCTATGTTTCAAATTACCAAAAATTTACTAATTAAACAAAACATTTTTAATACCTCTTGTTTCATGACTAATAGTGAGAACTTTAAACTGAAAGAAAGGGGGTGTTAATTTTAAACAAGATGCAACAAACATAACGGTAGGAAGGTAAAAACATATTTTGTACATAAATTTGAACATACTGAGGATATACCACAATTTGCTGCCCAGTTCCATTGTCCCCAATGGTATAGTCAACTGAAGTAGTAGTTGATCTACGCTGTTCGTGAAATTGGCTCTCCTGCAATAAAGAGAATGTGCTCGCTGGAAGGCTACTCTCTATTTGCTGCTGGTTCTGTGAATTATAATTAAGAATTTCTTATGTTATAATATTATTATTTTTAATAAAAAAAATATTTCTCCTCTATATAAACAGCAATAAGGTACAATAACTTACTGTTTGTGAGCAGACTGACAATTTTATTTAAGTGTTAAAGTGAAAAAAATTAAATATTTTATTTATATTAATTAGGTTGCAAAAGGTTACTTATATTATGGCTCACATTATCATCTGCATGGATTGATTTTGTGTGAGCAGTAGTCTAAATTAAAAAGATAAATAAAATCAACGTCTCCTTTTTGAAAAAGTGTGCTGGTTCATGAAAGTAAATGAAATTTGAACTGTGAAAGACTAAATACTAGAAGCTATAATGTTTTTAATGTATTTATAGGAAACCCTTCACTTATTTACACCACTTCTATCTTTTATTTTCACCAACAATTCCTTCACTCTTACTATTCTTATATTGTCGAAAAGGCAGATACAATGCCATTAAAACTGCTTCAAAGATTATCATTTTCAAACAACTTAATGAAATCACACTTTTATATCTCGACACCTTTCCTTCGATAACTGGTCAGATTCTTTCCAAGCACCACGTGTCAGAAACAACTATAAATGTTTGTAGGCCTCTGTGTTTTAACGTAGACTAACTTAAGAGAGGGTTGAAGCAGTTTTATTACTGGTTTTGTTAATAGATGCGATACAAACTGAAGGAAGAATGAATAATAATTATTTTTAAAAAAAATAACTGTTTGTTAGGCATCCCACTTTTTTTTTTTAAATTCACAAACAAAAGCAACCATTTTGACATCAATTCTTCAGTTTATAAAACAGCACCCAACTGAGTTTTTTCTCTTGAAATTTTGTTAATGATTAAATACACATCCAGGAAAGATGCTGTAGCAATAACGTTTCAAAAAAAAAAAAAAAAATTCTACACACTTTTTTTTTATTTATTCAGTGCAAAATGTGATGTTTAGTATTTGACACCAGTTTTTGAATTTGTAATGCAGCTTCCAATAGATGAATTTTCTTGAATTGTTAGCAGAGACAATGCATACTGAAGGAAAAATACATACAGCAGAAAAATCAAAATTCCTCAAAATGTGTAATTACTTCACTTCTTGAATATTTCTCAGGGGAATAGTTGACTGTACAAGGACAGCAAAGAGATTAGCTATCCATACTTAAAAAAAAAAAAAAAAGTGGGTGTGGATTTAAACCTTATGTGCCATTAATAATTTCCAAATACCTATTTCTTTCTGATTTACATAGTTTCTAGACAGTATGTCATTATTACTATATATTTAAATGCTTAAAATCATTCATGTTACCAGATATTCAATATAAATTCACAGTATGATGCTTAACGGTTCAAAGTTTCTGTTTAGTTTTTAAGATAGTATAATGCTTAACGGTTCAAAGTTTCTGTTTAGTTTTTAAGATTTGATTGCTGAAACCTGGGACCTTTATTTCTTTGACAAGTACTGTGTGGTTATAAAATAAGTTTCCCTATTCAGGAGACCCTAGTGTCAAAATGGTCAGAGTTTGTGCTGTGAAATTTGGTGGGCATGTCATTTAGGGTATGGGAAAGCGATCTGTAGGGAAAAAAAATCAGTTCAAATTTCTGCCACCAGGGGGAAAACGCCACTGCACATATGTAAAAGTTTTCATTTATTTCAAGACATGCTGCTTACGTAAATGACATCCTGTTAGATAAAAGCAGAAGGGCCAACACCAACATCAATAACCATTATGACTTACAAAAAGGAACATGCTCTTTTAGTAAAACTGTTCTACCAGAATAACAGTAACGCTAATGCAGTACTACATAAATATCGGAAACTTAAAGGTTTGCATAAAGGACTGTTGACATCAGTGGGGCTTCAAAAACTAATAAAGAAATTTGAAGCGACTGGGGAGTTTGGTGTAATTCCAGGCAGGGGACGACCACGTATCTGAACGGAGGTAGTGGATGAAGTGGTGGTTGCAATAGCATCCAGGTAAGAATGTGAAACACTACCAGTTCACGTAGTGCAAGAACTAAAGTCTTGTGATCAGCAACAACAACTAGACTTCGCTCTACGATTTCTGGCTCATATGGAACTTGACGATACATGAGCTCGAATGATCTTGTGGTCTGATGAGGCACATTTCACTCTTCATGGGTCTGAATGCACAAAACTGCGGAATATGGGGAACTTCTCATCCATCTGCTGGGCATGAAAGACTACTACAAAATCCAAATGTTACAGTATGGTTTGATTCACAGCAGAGTTTATAATAGAACTATTTTTTTTTTATGAGTCTACACCTCATGGCCCCGTAAGGTGCACAGTAACTAGTGCATGGTACTGCGCTCTTTTAAGAGCTCAAATTATTACCGCTCTGCAAGAAAGGCAATGCTTGGAGACTGCAGTGTTCATGCAAGATGGTGCCCCTCCCCATGTTGGTCGACAAGTAAAGGAACTGCTCCGTTCAACATTCGGAAATTATTGCATCATTTCTAGAGACTTTCTGCAGTTGTGGCCAGCCTGATCAGCAGCTCTCAATCCCTGTGATTTCTGGCTATGGGGTTACCTGAAAGACAGAGTTCATCATGGCAGCATACAGACGCTTGTCAATTTGAAAGCAAGCATTAAACATCATGTAGCCAACATCCCCAATGAGGTGCTATGTGAAACTGTCACATGTAGTCCGCTGTTTTCAGAATGTCATCTCAAGTGAAATAAAGCACATAGAACAATATCTGTATATCTCTAAGTTCTGATATTAAAATCTAATTATAAGTATTTCATTTCACGTTTACAGTGCCAATTTCTCCCCTGGTGGAGGAAATTGGAACTAATTTTTTTCCTTCTACAGATCGCTTCCCCATACCCTAAATGACATATCCACCGATTTTCACAGTGATATCTCTAACCATTTTGACAGTAGCATCTCCTGAATAGGGAAATTTATTTTATAACCACCCAGTGAGATAGCATTTTGGCTGGTGACCACCATTCTGCAAAGAGATTACAGGAATCACAGCTATTGTATTATCTAATAAAAATAATGAATTACCCCTAAATACTTACGCTACATGCATAGCCTTAAAAAAAACTGGACTTTTCAAAAATCCAGCATGTGCTGGGTTCTGAGAATGGTGGATATATAAGTAGTAGTAGTAGCAGTGGCATGTGATGCAAGAAAGCAAGTGTATGAGCTTATGCAGCATCAGCCAAAAAAAAAAAAATCACACCATTCCCTCCAAATGCCTGTCCAGTTCCTCCTTAAATTTATTTAACCTGTCAACTTCCACAACGACAGATGGAAGTTTGTTCCAGCAATTAACCACCCACTGGCTAAAGGCAAATTTCCGCACATCTATTCTACATCTGTCTTTTCTTAATTTGAATTTATGCCCCCTTAGGTTCGTAATCTGAACAAGTGGAAGGATCTCATCAGAATTCAGCGTGCTCAACCCATTCAAGGCCTTATATACCTCAATCAGATCACCGCGCAGGTGCCTAGTCTCCAGCCACTGCAATTTGCAGAACTTAAGCCCCTCTCTTGGTAAGAGGATCCCTTCATTCCCCTCACCAATCTTGTTGCCCTTCTCTGTACATGCTCAAGTAAATCTACATCCTTCCTAAAATGAGGCCTCCAGACCTGTACGCAGTACTCAAGGCGTGGCCTGACCATTGCCTTATACAGAGGGACAATCACCTCCTTCTCCCTGATAGCAAAATTCCTATATATCATTGACAAAACCCCATGACCTGCCCTGGCAGCCTGTCTGATTTGCTCAGAAAACTTCATATCTGACTGCACAATTACTCCCAGGTCTTTTTCATTTTCTACCACCTTAAGTGTAGTACCACACAGTTGGTATGTTTCTCTGGGGTTACTTCTACCCATATGCAGTACTTTGCATTTTTCAAGGTTAAACTTCAGTTGCCACTTCTTAGCCCATCTGCCCAAATTATCTAGATCCTGTTGCAGTAGCACACTGCCATTACTGTCATTAACAACCCTGCCAACTTTGTATCATCTGCAAACTTCGACATTAAGCCTGATATACCTTCATTAATATCACTGATAAATATACAAAACAACAGTGGACCCAACACCGAACCCTGTGGAACTCCACTAATAACATTAGTCCACGAAGAGCAGCACCCGTTGATTACCACCCTCTGTCTTCTCCCACTTAACCATCCTTTTATCCATTGTAGCAACTTACCCTTAATACCATTCTGCTCCAATTTGTCCAATAGTCTTCCATGCGCAACAGTGTCAAAAGCTTTCCTGAAATCCAAATATATGATATCAAAATTATTTTTTGCATCCAGTTCCTTTGTAACGACATCATAATATCCCAAGGTTCTACAGTAATAGTTTTCTTCTCAAAAAAACAATTTGTTGTTATGAACACACATTTTTTTATTTGCATGAAAAGAAATAAAACAGTTATAGTCTAATTGTATTCTATTTCTAATGTAAGCAAGTTAGAGTACATCACTTTAGCTGAGCAAATTAACTATGGCTACGATGTCTTTGGCTGTGTCAAGGACATATCATTCAGAAGAAAGCCTTGGCAAGAGGAAATCCCACTTGTTTCACTGAGAATAAAATAAAAAGGGCTAACAGCAGTGTTTCATACATGATCCTGTATGTTTTCCTATTTTCAAAATATGAAGATTTCTACAATTTTCAATACAGAAATCAAAGAAAACCCTTTTACTTGGAAAACACATTACTGTATAAACAATTAAGACTTAGTGTTCTTGTATAGTTAACTACCATGAAACACCCCTTATGGCTATACTAGACGTTTACTTAAAGCATGATGTTGGAAACAGCTGCGAATGACCAGTTTTACAGGAAGCAGAGGGAAAAAGCATGCAAACTAGACAGGTGCTCAATGCCTGCTGACACCGTCGGACATGTTGAAAGCACCAGCAACTTGCTATTTATATTGCCTGAGGAGAAATTCTCCCCGTGCAATGCCAGGCGAGATTACCAACACGCAAAATGTAATAACAGACCAAATGAGGAGATCAAACACTTGAAGAAAATTTATAAGGAGACCAGAAGAACATATTATAATCTTATTTATAAAGAAAAGTGTTTAGCATGGGAATGATTGGTAAAAACAACTCTTGATGAAGACCCATGGGTCTCCCTTACAAACTGGTTGTTGAAAAGATACATCCAGCAGAGATCTTCTCATCCATATTAAAGTCAAATAATATTGAAACGCTTACACGGTCAGAGACCATGAATGCTATTCTGGACGAAATAATACATCAGGATGTTCAATCTCCAGAAAATAACGAAAAGACTAAAATAAGAATAGACTATTTAACCTACAAAGGACCTTCATTTGAAGAAAATTTCAAGAGTGAGGAGATTGATGAGGCCATTTGCTCCATGAAGGAGGGAAAATGCCCTGGTTTAGATTTGATGGAAGTTTCTGTCTTGAAAAGAATTTGGGAAATTTGTCCAAAACTGATTGAAAATCTACTTAACACCTGTCTTAATGAAGGTTCTTTTCCCAAATTATGGAAGCAAGCGAATTTGAAAATATTATTAAAAAATCCTAAAAAATCCATAAACCAGGCATCGTCATACCATCCTATTACCCTTCTTCCTGTTCCTGGGAAGGTACTGGAAAGACTTATTGTTGCAAGATTTCTAAATTACTACAATAGAAAAAAATTTACACTTACCTAATCAATTCGGTTTTACTAAAGGAAAATCTACGGTAGATGCAATTAAATAAACTATGAATTTTGTCTCTACTTCAATACTAAATACATCCTCGGCCTCTTCGAGGACTTCAAAGGGGCCTTTGACACCTTATGGTGGCAGAGTGTCCTGGCAAGGTTCCGGGAGTCCGGGGTCTCTGTCCCCATTTACAGCATTATCACTGACTACTTTCAAGACAGATGCCTTGTAGTCTCATCTGGACATTGCTCTGTATTGAGACCAGTTACTCGCAGCTGCCCACAGGGATCTGTTCTCAGCTCTGTTTGCTGGAACGAGGTCCTTGATGGGTGGCTGGTTAAAGAACATGAGCATATTTCTAAACTTGCACATACAGACGACCTCTCTGTTCTCGTATATGGTAATTCCAGACTTGAATTGGAAGAACGTGGAAATGATTTGTGGCTTGACTTAAATACTTAGTGTGTAACCCACAAACTGGAGATTTCCGTAATGAAAACCAGACAAATGCTCTTTAAAGGTAACCTAAATTTACAGAGACCACCACACATAAGATTAAACGACCAACCTATTAAAATTGTCCATACGTATAAATACCTCGGTGAAATGGTCAATGATTGGTTTCAGTTCATAGCCCATGCAAAATATATACTCCATAAAATAAGAACACTGACTGGAAAATTAATTAGAATTACAAATGCCTTGGGCATTAAGCCTTCTACATTAGAAATGTATTATGGAAGCATATTTTTACCTATAGTTCGCTATGCAGGAGGTGCATAGGGCCCTAACATTTGTAAATGCCTTGTAAAAAAATATTTTGTGCAAGCTCAACGGTTCTTTTTATTAGCAACATCAAGGGCATGTCGTACAATTTCGACATCAGCTCTCCAGGTACTAACAGGCAAACTGCCCATCCAGTTTGAAATAACATTTAACTACTTACAGTATATAGGCAGAAGGGCCTACCTGCTGTTATTGACCACTATACACTTAATCTAGAGTTACCAGTTAAGAAAGATGTGCAGAGAATTCAGAATTAGTTCCTTGTAGATTGGCAGGAGGAATGGTCTAATGATACAAAGGGTAGAATAACTAATAAATTCATGCCTAGGGTGATAGAATTAAGTAAATTAAATATGCCATGGTTTAATCCAGGCTTAAATTTAACATTCTTGATTTCAGGCCATGGAAGTCTGAATTTTAAATTGCATACTTTTGGCCTTGCTGCTTCTCCACTGTGTAACTGTGGAGAGCCTGAAACAGTGCAGCATTTAATTTTTGAATGTAACTGTTACTTAGATTATGAGGAGAATGACTTACCTAGATTTCTTGACAGTAAAGAAAATTACTTTGCTTTCGCGTAATTCGCAGATAAGATCTTTAGGTGAAGGAAAAGATTGAATGGAACTGATCTTTAGTAAAAACACTTGTGTCCCTTGAGAACACCATGATATTCTGCATTATATTTGTACCAAGCACAGAGCTTGTACTTGGTATTTTGATTCCTCAAAAGACTTGGGAAAAAATTGTGTACAAAAAAAAAAAAAAATTGAGACTGTCTTAATTAGAAATTAATGATAAAGATTTCACTGCTGAGGTTTACAGCAATTTTGAATTTGGCTTAATTATAGACAAGACTGGATCGACTCAATTAAAGATTGGTGATAAAAAATATATTGAACTTATGAAAATTTTAAAATGAGTACCTTGTGCACTCAAGCAGTTGGCCTTTTGTAAATGGTTGTTCTTGTGTTCTGGGTGGCTCTGGACATAATTGCTGAACTGACTTCCCACACAGGATGATGACAGATCTTGGAAAGAAAATTTTGCCTTGCAGCTTCATAATGCTGAAATTGGTTGTAATATTTTGGGTATAGTCTATTATCTGACTTACTGTTTTCTTGTTGTGATATCAGGATTTCTGACTTGCTAAATTTAAATCACTGTGAAATTTTGTTAGATAAATATTGAGCTGTTTGTTGACAAATTTATATCTTAGATTGAGATCAAATTTCAACAGAGTTGACCTGTAGGGATAGGGATAAAGAGGTTATTCAATTATCACAAGACAGTGATTTTTGGTTTAATGTAGTTGTTGCTGGGTGTTCAAGTATTGGATGTTTTCAATTGTGTAAATTGCTTTCTTACTGGCTGGGGAAATCCCCATTAGCTAGTACCTTAACCTTCTTGTCTTTTCTTCACTGCATAGTCTTGTGTTAATATTAAGAGTTTTAATCATAATATCAAGAGTGTTAATATCTAAGTGTTAATAATATCAAGAGTTTTAATCATAAAGTAACTAGAGATGGGACAATTAAAATAAAAAATATCAAGAGTGTTAATAATAACATCAAGAGTTTTAATGTTAACAGTTTTAACCAAGTCAATTTAAAATTGTCTTGGTATCTGTTGCAGCTGTGACATGTTCATTTTCTTGGTACCGTTGCCAGGTAGACAGGTATTGTTTTACAAGATTAATTTTCTTAGTTTAAAAATCGATTGTCCTTTCCACTAATAACTTTACTCTTTTCTTCCTACTTTGCTTCTTTTCCAGGGATGCCTATTTCTCTCGTCCCGTTACTTTATATCTACTTTCCTTTCCCATACTACTACTCCTATATCCCTTTTCCTTTCTTTGAATACCCTGGCTACCAGGCTTGCCTGATAGCCCCAGTAAGAGTCTCAGCTAGAAAGTGGAACCTGGTGCGCCTCCACATGGCTAAGGTTGGGAGGCAGGGGACAGCACTCAACACAACAAGACACATACTTACACACCTATATATATATACACTTGCCGGCCTGGCCTTTGCCCTTTCATATGCTACAGCAGCATATAGGCGGAACCCTGGAGACTGCAATTAAAACAAACACACCTTGACTTTGAACGTGCACTACCTCCAGTGGGTGCAGGATTTTGTGCACATAAGCACATATAGGACAGTAGACCCAGGCCGGTTTCTTCTTGCCTTGGGACAGGCACCAGGCTGCAGCTGCCCAGGTGTTTGCTGCTCCCTGGTGGCAAAGTGGCCTAGAGTTTCTACACCAACACAGAGAACAAAGGTGGAGATGAGCTACTGCCTTAGAGCCACCATGATCTGTACACACACACACACACACACACACACACACTGATGATGGAAATGTATATATTGTAAATGTATGATGGAAACGTAATTCTTTAATGCAGTGTTGTTCAAGGCAGACCTCCTTTCCACCATGGGGTGGCCGGCCTTCATATTCATTTGTTTCTTTGCTATTATTTGGAAAAGACTATATTTGAAAATGAGAAATTTATTTGTGAGGTGGAAAGGAGGCCTGCCTTGAACAACACTGCATTAAAGAATTACCCCAGAGGACTAACAAAGAGTTTTCATGAAATTTATTATATGTGAGAGAAAGTATTAATTTTCTACTAAATACTAATATTTATTTTAAAAAATAGGATAAATTTTATTGTAATTATATTCTAGTATTTTGCCATGAAAGAGCACTGACAGTGTTGAAATATGTAGAAAAAGAATCTGTTATTTGATACGCATAAAGACCACCTCTCCAACTGCTGTTGTTTCCATTCCCTCTTCCATCTCACAAATTAATAAATCTTCAAAAACATATCCATCCCTTCTCCTCAAGCAATTATATAATATGCAACAATTTTTTATTACATAAATAGTAGAACAAGGATTCAGTAATATTCTAGAGTAATATGCTAATCATAATGTCTATATACATAAACATTGTGACCTAACTCAGGAATTTCTTTGGCATGGTCTTATATTTGTCTAACAAATCGTCAGATCGTGTGCACTTAATATCATTAGTCCCCACATGAATATATGGGGACTAATGATATTAGTCCCACAAAATATCCACCATACAAGGGAATAGTGGATATTTTCCCATCATTTTTCAAATCTTATCCCAGACTACATTTGAGCTAGAAGCCTGGGTTATGGAGGAAGTAAAAGTGGATCCAAGAGTTTCTTTGGCTCTAACGTCAGATATAGCAGGCACATGCACATTTAAAGGATATTAAATTTTCCATGGTGGCATATCAACAGAATATGCCCCATCTTGTTTTCGGGTTTTCTTGTTCCAGTGCATTCTGAATTCCAACACAGTTTGACATCGCAAATCCTTGCGATATCAAACTGTGCCAGATCTCCACATTCATTTCCATCAGCTTTATGAACTTCCACTGAAATATCTTTGATGGCTTACACTGTCTTTTTTTTTTTTTTTTTTTTTTAAGTCAGAAGAGATATTACAGGGAAGTGATCACTCCTATAGGTATTTTCTTCAACCTCCCATGAGACAGAGAACAGATAGAAAGATCAATGGCAGAAAAGTCACAAATAAGCATATGGAGAAAGATGTTTGTTCCCACATTTAGGGATGTGAGTGAGTGAGAGAGAGCTCATTATTTTCAAGCATGCACTCTATTTTAAGCCACCTCATATAAGGGTCTGCACTACCCCACAAGGTATTCATTCTGTACATTAAGATCTCCTAATAAGAGCAGAGGAGAAGACAGTTGGACAATGAGATCAACACGGTTTGTTCAGGAGATGTTGATCCCAGCGGCAAATATACTAAACAAATTATTAGAAGAAACCCCACAAAGAAGCAAATAGCAACCATTTCTATGGTGATTGTAAAAGGGATTAATTGGAAAAGGGTATGGCTGCCCATTAGAATGACAGCTCCATTGTGAGCAGGTCAATCCTCAATTATATCTTTGCATAATATGCTAACATTAAATAAAGTAAGGTCTTCATTTGCCTTTAAATATGTCTCCTGTAAACAGTGGCACACTGACTTGTGCCTATGGAAAAGTATCATGATGTCACCAACAACCATTGGCTTCCACTGTATGAATTTAGCCATTAATTGGACTTTGGAACTGTCAGATGGCTTCTGAAGTGCTGAGGGCTTAGTATTTTCAGTCTTCGATTTATCTTTTTTTGGGAAGTATGGACACTGTTCTATGTTCATTTCTTCCTTGGCAAAGAGTTTCAATACTGAATTTTCTGGTACCTCCTCTACCTCAATATACATGTTTCTGTGTTACATAGGGTACCTAAGGTTTTTTTATCCTTTTCTCTAACAGTTTCTTTTGTTACTGTGGAGCATTGTTACTGCATCCACAGTGTTACTGTGGACCATAGATGGATTTCAGGAAAGCTTTTGATACTGTTGCATATAGAAGACTGCTGTACTAATTGGAACGGTATAGCATCGAGGGCAAGTTGCTGCTACAGATAAATGTATGGTTGAGTGGGAGATGGCAGAGAGTGGTAATAAATGGACACTGCTCTACAAGGACTAATATTATTAGTGGAGTCCCCGTGGGTTCTGTGCTGGGCCCATTGTTGTTTTGTGTATTTATCAATGATGTCGATGAAGGTATATCAGGCTTAATGTCCAAGTTTGCAGATGATACAAAGGTTGGCAGGGTTGTTAATGATAGTAAAGACAGTATGCTACTGCAACATGATCTAGAAAAGTTAGGCAGATGGGTTGAAGTGGCAACTTAAGTTTAACATTGACAAATGTGAAGTACTGCATATGGGTAGCAGTAATACAAGAGAAACATACCACCTGTATGGTACTACACTCAGGAAGGTGGAGAATGAAAAAGACCTGGGGCTAATTGTGCAGTCAGATATGAAGTTCTCTGAGCAGTTCAGACAGGCTGCCAGAGAAGGTCACGTAGTTTTATCAATGATATATAGGAATTTTGCTTGCAGAGACAAGGAGGTGATTATCCCCTTTGTATAAGGCAATGGTCAGGCCACACCTTAAGTACTGCTTACAGGTCTGGAGGCCCCATTTTAGGAAGGATGGAGAGTTGCTAGAGCGAGTATAGAGCAGGGCAACAAGATTGGTGAGAGGAACAAAGGGGTGCTCTTACCAAGAGAGGCTTAAGTTCTGCAAGTTGCAGCAACTGGAGACTAGACACCTGTAAGGTGTTCTGATTGAGATGTATGGTTTGAGCAGGCTCAATGCTGATAAGATACACTCGCTTGCTCAAATTAAGAACCTGAGGGGGCATAGATTCAAACTGAGGAAAGACAGTTGTACAATATATGTGTGGAAGTTTGCCTTTAGCCAGCGGGTAGTTGATTGCTGGAAGATACTTCCATCTGTTGTGGAAGTTGATAGCTTAAATAAATTTAAGGATGAACTATGAACTAGCCAAATATTTGGAGTGACCGGAAATTTTTTTTTTTTTTTAGGCTAATTCTGTATAAGCTTACTTTCTTGCATCATATGCCTCAACTAATGCTAATGAGGAGGCACAGATATAGGAGTAGCAGCTGATTTGTCCTTCTGTGCAGTTTTTGCCAGCTTAGTATAGTGTGCAATGAGAGTAAATGACTGATGGTGGTTTGTGTCCTAACGATACACACTTCCTGGAAACTTTCTGGGCATGTGAAGGCATGCTGCTATTTACTGGTTGTATGTCCTCCCTGTCCTCTTGATTAGAAATGTGCATTCCATTTTTTGAATTTCTTTCTCTTTCTTCTACCACTGGCATGCTCGGGAGTATGCAAGGTGCTTGGCAATTTGTACAAATTGGCTTAAAAGCTGGTTATTCCTTTCTCTTGTGGTCTTTTCCACCACATTGAGAATAGGCAGGTTTGCCACAACAGGCTGTTTATGAGTGGCCATACTTTTAGCACGTAAAAATCTGTGGATTTGAAATGTAAATCCTTACTCAGCAGTTTAAGTACTATATTTGTTGGCTTATAAGATGCACTTTTTTCCCCCCTTATAAATACCTTAAAAAATCGCCCTGCATCTTAGGAGATGAAAGTGGCAATACAGTACATGTGCAAAACCAATACAGTACATGTGCAAAACCAAGAGTTAATGTATAGCAGTTAACAGAGAGTTAACTACTATACATTAATACACTTTCAGTAATTACCAGGCTGTTGTTGGAGTAACAAGTGAATTCTAGTTATACATTTAAGCCCTAATCAATTGCAGGCACATCAAGAAGGCAAAATCATACTATTGGATTTAAGCTACGAGTAGTAGTAGTAGAATATTAGCAAAGGCACATGATGCAAGAAAGCAGGCTTATATAGCATCACCCAAAAAAAAAAAAAAAACCCTTATTTCACCCATTCACTCGCTCCAAATGTTTGTCAAGTTTTGCCTCGAATCTATTTAAGCTATCAACTTCTACTATGAGAGATGGAAGTTTGTTCCAGCAATCAACCACCCGCTGGCTAAAGGCAAACTTCCGCACATCTATCCTACAACCGTCTTTCCTCAATTTGAATTTATGCCCTCTCAGGCGATTATTCTTAGCAAGAGAAAGAATCCCATCAGCATTGAGCATGCTCAAACCATTCAAAGCTTTATACACCTCAATCAGATCACCTCGCAGGGCCTAGTCTCCAGACACTGTAATTTACAAAACTTAAGCCTTTCTTTGTAAGAGCAACCCTTTGTTCCATTCACTAATCTTGTTGCCTTTCTCTGTACTCATTCCAACAGCTTTACACCCTTCTCAAAATGAGGCCTCCAGACCTGTATACAGTACTCAAGGTGTGGTCTGACCATTGACTTATACAAGGGGATAATCACCTCCTTACCGCTGCTAGAAAAATTCCTGTACATCATTGACAAGACGCCATGAGCTACTCTTGCTGCCTGCACAATTACCCCCAGGTCCTTTTCGTCCTCTACCACTGTCAGTGTAGTACCACAAAGTTGATATGTTACTCTGAGGTTACTGCTTCCCATATGTAGTACTTTACACTTGTCAATGTTAAACTTCATTTGCCACCTCTCAGCCCATCTGCTCAACTTTTCTAGATCCTGTTGCAGCAGCGTACTGTCATTAGTATCCTTAACAACCCTGCTAACCTTCGTATCGTCTGCAAACTTGGACATTAAGCTTGATATACCATCATGAATATCATTTATAAATACAGAAAACAACAATGGATCCAACACCGAACCCTGAGGGGCTCCATTAATAACATTAGTCCACAAAGAGTAGTGTCCATTGATTACCACTCTGTCTTCTCCCATTCAACCATCCCTTTATCCATAGCAGCAATTTGCCTCCAATGCCACACTGATCCAATTTATGCAGCAGTCTTCCATGTGCAACAGTATCAAAGGCTTTTCTAAGATCCAAATATATGATATCAAAGTTATTCTTTGCATCCAGTTCCTTTGTGACTACATCATAGTATCCAATCAAATTAGTCAGACAAGACTTCCTCTTAACAAACCCATGCTGTGTCCGAGCTACAACTGAAGTCTTGTCTAGATGATCCTGCAATGCTTCTTTAACCAGTGCTTCCATTAACTTCCCTGGAACAGAAGTTAAACTAACAGGTCTGTAATTACCTGTGTCTCCCTTTGATCCTCCTTTGTGTATTGGGGGTCACATTTGCACATCTCCAGTCCATGGGTACCTCCCCTGAGTCCAAGCAAACTCTCATAATTATGGCTAAGGGTTTGCTTACTTCCTTTGCTGCCTCCTTTAATATAACTGGATAGATTCCATTCACCCCAGATGCCTTTTGTTGTGTTTATCTTCAACAATTTCTCCTCCACTTTACTCTGAGTTATTATAAGATTATCTAGCTTACTACCAGAGTTGAATACACCTCCGGCATTCCTCTAAATGCCAGAGGTGTATTCAATATGCCAAAGAACATGGGAACACAGCAGCAGAACAAAATTTCATACCACCGCCTACTGAGAAGATGATTCGTGGCAAGTGTATGAATGGGTGCTGAAGTCATAGCATTACGTTAAGACTAAAATTGTGGTCAAGTCCTTTAAAAAATGTGGTATAAGTAAGCACTGAAGATCATTTATTTTATGAGAGTGACAGTGATACTAGTGAAGAGGATGATGATAATGATGATCAAGTCAGTAATGAATCTGCAGTTGAATAATACTAAAATAATAAGAGTAATAATGCTATACCTTTCTTTATTGGCTCTTCAGTTTTTTTTTTTTTATTGAATTTTAAATTTCCATTGTATTAACAATAAATTTTTTTCAAAAGTTCTTTTTAAAATTTACCATTCCAAAATTAGGATGCATCTCCCATGCTACAGCATCTTATAAGCCAACAAATATGGTACTTGAAAGCTGTAGAGTGCTGAACGTAAAAATGAGAACTCGAGTGGGAACAAAATTCCTATCCTTCCACATCAATATTCATTTGACAGCTGTCAACACCTTGAGCTTTCAAATTTAGAACAAATCTCTTCAGAGACAAAGAATATCCTACTCTGATATGACACCATGTTAAGAGTTTTATGAGGGAGTATGATGATAGGTATCACCATTAATTTGGCTTTCAGAATTTTGTGGGCACGTTTCAGACACGAAGCATCAACTAAAAGGCCTCCAGAATGCAGCTTTTTTACAGATTTTGGAGAGCTTGGCAACCCTTCTAATCTTTTCTGGATGAAGAAGGGTGACAATTTCCTGATTTCTTGCTCTCCAGTGGAATGGGAAATGAAAAAAAGCAGTGTCACTCATGTATCATCATTTCAGTTCTGGGTCTTTCTGCAGAGAGCTTGTCAGTATCATCAGATCAATTAGGTGGGAGCCTTTTTTGGGGCCCCCAAGAAGAATAAGAGGGATTTAAATAACATTAAGTGCAGGTTATACTGATCACTGGTAATTAGAATCAGCCGCTTTATAGAATCAAATTTCAAAGAAGCGATTCAAATCAATAAAATGCACTACACTTTCATCGTTTATTAGAATCGGATCTTCTGTTAAAAGAATCAATTTTGAATGCTGGTGTGATATTTTTCTAAAGCACATTTCTGGAAGTCACAACCATAAAACAATTAAAACCATTTGCAATTTTCGGTTTTATTTTGCTTTTTTTTTGTACAATCCGTTATAAAAGGGTAGTAAACTTGATCTTATTATTGCATTGCGATAATACCAATAGCTGGAATCCTGTGTTTTAATGTTTTATGGTGAAACATGTTTTCTCCCTTCACTGAAATCTTCAGTATTATAAAAAACATTTCACTTGTGCGTGTTGTGTTGGTTCCAATTTGTGTGCAGTGCACTTTATTATTGATTGACATTTATCTTTTTTACTGTGTTTTAAATTTTACTTTCAGTGACCAGAAAGAGTGAATTTGAATGTGATAAGTTATTAATTATAAAAACATACAACAAATTAAACTTAAGCAATATGTTTCAAAGGGAAGCAGTAGTAAAATTAGGAGTGCTTCAGTCATCTTTATCAAAATTATTAAAATCACATCACACATTAAACACTGTGATTTGTGAAACAAGGAAAGGAAATGTGAAGGGAAATGCAAAACAGTAGATTAAGCTCTGTTTGTTTGGTTCAAACAGGCCAGCTCATTTAATGCACCAATCAATCGTAGCATTCTTCTTCAAAAAGCTAATGATTTTGCTGAAAAACTAAACGAAGAGTTTAAGGCAACGGATAAATGGCTGACAAGAGGGAAGGAGAGTCGTGATATTGTTTGCACAATATCATGCCTTTGCCAACTGGTTGAAAACCTCTTGGCAAACTGTGTAAAGCACTTATAATCCTGAAGACATTTTTAATACAAATGAAACAGGACTGTACTACAGGTCTTCCCCAGACCATTGCATGATTTTTAAAAATTCCTCTGCATCTGCAGGAAAGAAAATCAAAGACAGGATTACAGTTGTTTTAATGTACAACATGGCAGGAACAATCAGGACAAAGCCATTAGTTAAGGAAGAGTAAATCGCCTAGATGTTTTAAAGGAGTAAAATAGCTGCTTGTTAAATATGCCAATGCTTGGATGACAGCTTCTTTATTTGAAGATTATCTTCGTAAATGGAATTTGCAATTGGATAAGAAAAACAAAAAAAAAATTGCATTGGTTTTGGACAACTGCTCAACTCATCCAAAGTGACTTTCAAAAACACTGAATTAGTTTTTCTACCTTTGAATACCACATCACTGATTCAACCTCTCGACCCTTTTATACATCAGATATGAAGCAAAGAATCATCCAGTGAATAGATAATGGTTTGGGAACATCATTCGATATCACAAAGCAGATAACTGTTCTCTGCAGTTCATATGACAATAAGTTTCTGGAACGAAGTTTCCGAAACCTGTTTCAAACTGTGGATTAATTATTCATGATGGTCAACTAAGCCATGATACTGATCACATTGAAAAACTTGAAGATGTGATTGAACAGGAGTTTAATGATTGGGCAGACACAGATGGTGATCTACAAGTTCCTACAGCTTTGAAAGATGAAGAAATTTCCCAGTCTGTTACTGAAAATTTTGCCAAGGAAGAGGAAAATGAAGATGAACCCAAACGAATTCCAGTCACAAAATAGCAAACTCGTGAAGCTATAGCAGTCCTGAGGAAAGAATTGGAAGAAACTGGTGCAAGTGATCGTGAATGTACTGTTATACAATATTGAAAAATCTATAAATAGACTTTGTAGTGATAATTTAAAGCAATCTAAAATAAGACTATTTTAAATTATAATCATATTACAAAGTGTTATGGTGGTAGATGACTTTCATCAACTGGTGAAATACCACCACTTTGCTTATTGGAGGCTTGAAGTGGTGAAACCCATGTTTAGTCTCTAGAGCAAAGTTTCTGGCATCCCCCTCCCCCCATACTTCTCCTTCAACCCATGCAATAGGTTTTGATACCTTTCGTGTTTGGGGTTTTCATTAAAAAAAAAAAAAAAAAAAATTAATTAAGCTATATACATAAGTATAAATTTATTTTTATTTTGTGGATAATAACCTGTGGATAATATTCTTCCGATTTTTAACTGGTAATTGGTTAAATAAAGTGTAATAAAGTAATGCTTTTAGTAATAAAGTGTAAATTTGTGCTTTATATCTTTTTTATAGCCTGTGGATAATATTCATTGATTTTAAAAGTTACAGCTGACAGTTACAGGCTCCGCAAAAACGATAAGTGTTTGCCTTTTATTTACATGATTGTTGTTTTATATTGTACTTAATACGTAGTCATATAGTTATAGTTACGCTGGTTATTTTTTTATTTTAATTTAGATAAAGAGTTTTGTGGATTTTACTTACGATAGGTAAAACCGTTATTTTTGTTCGATTTTTGTAGCCATTGTTTTTGTATATAGGGAATTCAAAGTTTTTGTAGGGAATTCAAATTTTTTAATTGAGGTAGCTCTAACGCATAATTATATAGTAATACGCTTCACTGTTTCTATTTCATAGTTTCTATTCAAATACTACTGACATTTAATTTATTGATTTTATTAATTTAAACTACCATGCCCCGAACTAGAGCAGCAAAGCAACGGGCACGAAGTGGCAGGAGTGTTGTGACTCGGGGGAGAACTGAGGGGGGCGATTCTCCAACGCGTCACAGCCTAAAAAAATGTGCAACTTGTGAAATGTTTGCCGAACTCTCTGGAACGGAACATGATATTGCCATGGGGGATGTCTTTGTGTGTGCGCGATGTAAGGAGTGTAAGGAAATCAGGCGACAACTCAGCGTTGTTATGGGCCTATATGAGAGTTTGAAGGACAGGGTGGATGCCCTCGAAGGAAATAAATTGAGGGGCCCATCAAGCTCTCAGCTGCCCACATCAACGCCAGAGCTTGCACTTGGTCATCACGCAACACAGCGGCAACCCCCAAGGCAGAATGCGCTGGTCCCGAAGGAACTAGTAGTTGTTGGTGACTCTATTGTCAGGGAAACGGGGAACATGCTATGTAAAAAGGATAGGTGGAACAGGACCAGGGTATGTCTGCCAGGGGCAAAGGTTGATGACGTTGTAGAGCGGATATCATCTTTCAAGGGCACAAAAGGTGATATAGTTGTACACGTTGGCACTAATGATATTAAGAGTAGGAGACCGGCAGAATTACTCAACAAGTACAGGTCACTGTTGAAAAAAAGCCGAGAATTAGGGTTGAACTTGAAAGTGTCTGCAATTCTGCCCAGACACGATAGGAGGGAGTATATGATGAGAGCCTTGTCGATCAATTCGGCCCTGGAAAGATTGTGCAAGGCTCAAGGGGTAGAATTTTTTTCAGCCTGGACTGTACTTGTTAACAGGAGAGATTGCTTCTACAGGGATGGGATACACTTAAATAGAAAGGGTGCAAGAATATTTGCTGATGCTATCGAGGCAGTGTTAGGTGGGTCGGAAAACTGCTAGCTTGGGGGGATACAAAGACTAATAGTTTAACAGTAACCGCAGGCAGAGGTGAAGGTGATTCTTGCACAACTTCTATTAGAATAAGAAGCGACCTGGAGCGAGGGGTGTTGCGGGTTTCAGGGACGGATGGCAGTCATCCTGGAATAGTTGGGTATATGGGATGTGTTAGGGTAACAAGGAATAGGCATAGGAGCATGTATGCTTGCATGTATACCAATGCTAGAAGTATAGTAAATAAATTTGATGAATTTGAAGTGTTGGTCAAGACATCAAAGGCGGATATTGTTGGGATAGCAGAGACGTGGTGTCACAAAGATATAAGGAATGCAGAACTGGAATTTGGGGAGTACAATGTGTACAGAAAGGATAGACAGGACAGAAAGGGAGGAGGTGTTATGCTGTTAATTAAGAAAAACATAAAATCAAAAGAAGTGCATGCAGTTGATATAGATGGACAGTGCACTGTTGAGTCAGTTTGGTGTGACATAAGCACTGCAAAAGCAAAGATAAGAGTAGGAGTGTGTTATAGGCCTAATGACTCGAATGAGTACAATGAACAATTGTACAGAGAAATAGAGCGGGCCAGTAAATCAGAATGTCTTATAATGGGGGATTTTAACTTCCCAGATATTGACTGGAACTTGTGGGTTGGTCACTCACACACTAGTCAGACTTTTGTGGATTTATTGGATGATTGTTTTCTGCAGCAGCATGTTCGAGAGGCAACCAGAGAAAGTAATACTCTTGATCTGGTTATCAGCAGTGATCATTCGTGTATTAAGAATTTGCAGATAAAGGAACCACTAGGTGGCAGTGATCACAGTGTGCTGAAGTGGGATTTACTCAAAGAGGTAACTACCGTCAGGGGTAAAGGAAAGGGTTTTTGCTTCCGTAAAGGGGAGTACAGTGGTCTCAGACGGTTTTTAAATTCTGTACAGTGGGATCGACTGACGATGTTACAAACAGTAAATTCTAAGTGGGAAGCATTCAAGGAATTAATCGTGGAAGCTACTAGACTTTTCATACCGATGAAGAAATATTGTTCAAGGTTTAGGCCTAAATGGTTATCAAATGAACTAATGAGACTCGTGACAGAGAAGAAAAATGCATGGGATGCATATAAATTATCAGGTGACGCAGAAGCCTGTAGCAGATATAAGCTAGTCTGTAATCAGGTCACAAAGGAGGTTCGGCAGGCAAAGGCGGATTACGAGAAATCTTTGGCAAAAGATGCTAAGAAAAACAGCAAGGATTTCTTTACTTATATAAACTCTAAAAGGAAGGGGCTGAATATGATTGGTCCACTTGACATCGATGGTTCGACTGTTGATGATCCTGCTCAGATAGCAAACAAACTGAATGAGTATTTTGCATCTACATTCACACGTGAGGAATCATTACAGTTTGAAAATGGAAGAAGGTTATCAAATTGTAGCAGTGTGCTTAATGATTTTGTAATAACTGAGAGCAAAGTGGAGGAGAAATTGTTGAAGTTAAACATAAGAAAGGCACCTGGGGCGGATGGGATCTATCCAGTTATATTAAAGGAGGCGGCAAAGCAACTAAGCAAACCCTTAGCCATAATTATGAGAGCATCCTTGGATTCAGGGGAGGTTCCCACAGACTGGAGATGTGCAAATGTATCCCCAATTCACAAAGGAGGTTCGAAGGGTGACACGAATAATTACAGACCAGTTAGTTTAACTTCTGTTCCGGGTAAAATAATGGAGTCACTGGTTAAAGATGCATTGCAGGATCATCTAGACAAGACTGCAGCAATAATTCAGACACAGCATGGGTTTGTTAAGGGAAAGTCTTGTCTGACAAATTTGATTGGTTATTATGATGTGGTCACAAAGGAACTGGATGCAAAAAATAATTTTGATATCATATACTTGGATTTCAGGAAAGCTTTTGACACTGTTGCGCATGGAAGACTACTGTACAAATTGGAGCAGAATGGTATTAAGGGTAAGTTGCTACAATGGATAAAAGGATGGTTAAGTGGGAGAAGACAGAGGGTGGTAATCAATGGGTGCTGCTCTTCGTGGACTAATGTTATTAGTGGAGTCCCACAGGGTTCGGTGTTGGGTCCACTGTTGTTTTGTATATTTATCAATGATATTGATGAAGGTATATCAGGCTTAATGTCGAAGTTTGCAGATGACACCAAGGTTGGCAGGGTTGTTAATGACAGTAATGGCAGTGTGCTACTGCAACAGGATCTAGATAATTTGGGCAGATGGGCTAAGAAGTGGCAACTGAAGTTTAACCTTGACAAATGCAAAGTACTGCATATGGGTAGAAGTAACCCCAGAGAAACGTACCAACTGTGTGGTACTACACTTAAGGTGGTAGAAAATGAAAAAGACCTGGGAGTAATTGTGCAGTCAGATATGAAGTTTTCTGAGCAATGTAGACAGGCTGCTAGGGCAGGTCATGGGGTTTTGTCAATGATATATAGGAATTTTGCTAGCAGGGAAAAGGAGGTGATTGTCCCTCTGTATAAGGCAATGGTCAGGCCACGCCTTGAGTACTGCGTACAGGTCTGGAGGCCTCATTTTAGGAAGGATGTAGATTTGCTTGAGCGTGTACAGAGAAGAGCAACACGATTGGTGAGGGGAATGAAGGGATCCTCTTACCAAGAGAGGCTTAAGTTCTGCAAATTGCAGTGGCTGGAGACTAGGCACCTGCGCGGTGATCTGATTGAGGTCTATAAGGCCTTGAATGGGTTGAGCACGCTGAATTCTGATGGGATCCTCCCACTTGTTCAGAATACGAACCTACGGGGACATAAGTTCAAATTAAGAAAGGATAGATGTGCGGAAATTTGCCTTTAGCCAGCGGGTGGTTAATTGCTGGAACAAACTTCCATCTGTCGTTGTGGAAGTTGATAGGTTAAATAAATTTAAGGAGGAACTGGACAGGCAATTGGAGGGTATGGTGTGATTTTTTTTTTTTTTTTTTTTTTGGCTGATGCTGCATAAGCTCCTACACTTGCTTTCTTGCATCAAGTGCCACTACTACTACTACAATCACTATAGCCAGCACTTACTGTACTCATAAGAGTAAAGTAAAATTTCTGATGCCCTAATTTACCTCACTCATTACAGAACCCTATGAGAGGATACCCAACAATGAACTAGCAGGTAGTGCTTAAGTGAATGAGATACCAAGTTCACTTAGAGCATCACACCCACATTTCCAATAAGCCGTGACCCTGCCCAAGAACCAAAGGGAAAGAGACCTATTGGATTGCAGTTGCCCTGTCAGTAAAAACCACCTGCTGATTGATCTCAGTTGGGCTGGTCTAGGTCCTCCCATCTTGTCAAAGAAGGGGCCAAACTGGTGTATTAGGGCTGAGCCCCCTCACCTAGCAGGGTCCCCTTTTCGAATTTGCATAGGTTGTGGTGCATGAATGCACATGGCAGATTCCAATAATGTCACTCTAGAATCAAGATATGGGCACTGGATCCCAGTGATACTAATTTGGTAGGCCAGTAGCATCCCTGGTAGGTCCCTCGCCATGTACAGGTGCCCACATTGAGGAGCACGTGGATGAATTCTCTCTTTTGAAATTCCTTTGTACGCATTACATGAATCCCATTTTAAATACAAACAATGGTCAGCCATCACTGGTTCATTTCATTTACTCTATCTTGCTGATATCTTTCATCCTTCTCTTCATTACTATACCGAAGTTCTGAAAAAAAAAACATCCAAGTTGCTGCTAATAAAATGAACTTTCTCACACAGACAGACAGACCTGTCTATCTGTCTGTCTGCTTCCTGAAACAGAAAGGTTTGTTTTAGTTTTTTTGAAACTAGTAAACAAGTTAGCATTAGTAGAGGCATTTGTTGTAAGAAAGCAAGCTTATATAGCATCGGCAAAAAAAAAACCCTTCCTGTTTCACCCATCCATTCACTCTGCCTAACAATCTTCGCAGTTCTCTAATTTATAAATGCCTAAAAAGTTTTACATGACACCCTTCAATACTAACCAAGCCACTACTTCTTTCTGAGACACTTTTAGACTTTTTGAGAGAGATGTAATTATCATCATGCAACAGCTCTGCGTGGAGAGAGGCATGCATTTCCTCACCAACATGGAGCTTAGTATCACTTATGTCAGGCAATTTGAAATGGTGTACCAGAAATAGTTTCCGCTTTTATCTATGGCCCTAAACTGTGTTTTCATTGGTCCCAGCTTTGCCCCTGCTATTCCACTTTGCACAAAAAAGCAAGGGAATTTTGTATAACTGAATTGTTTATTATTATTATTATTATTATTATTATTATTATTATTAATATCCATATAATGCAAGGAAGCCTGAGGCTTATGCTGCACCAGGAAAAAAAAAAAAAGAAGTTCCCGAGTAACCCTGAGAGAGAGAGAGAGTGTGTGTGTCAAAATTAGAAGGGAATCACCAAGAAAGAGAAGAATGATGATATCCAGCTCAGGACCCTGGGTGTGCCAAGCCCATACTCACCAGATGTGAGCCCCCGGGGTTATGGTTGGCACCTTCAAATCACCACAAACTATCCACTCTTGATCACAGTATATGTCATATTTTCTAACAAGAATTTCAACCTTTAGTAAGTTTCCTTTAAATGTACAGAATATATGAAGAATTGAGAATAACATGTTCACATTGTATAGCAGAACTCCTTTTAAGCTTGCCATTGAACTTGAAGGGGTTCTATTAAGCAGGGGATCATACACAATGTCCTTTTGATTAATCAATTTGTCCATGCAGGACTCAATAGAAACCTTCTTGGAATTGAAGAGAATGAATTCTTTTCATCTGTTGTTGTTTGTTTGTTTGTTGTTGGTGAAAGGTGCATTCTGCAGCCATAATGCACCTTTCATAGTTTTGCTTT
Organism: Mastigoproctus giganteus; assembly: GCF_048544385.1. Taxonomy (NCBI): domain Eukaryota; kingdom Metazoa; phylum Arthropoda; class Arachnida; order Uropygi; family Thelyphonidae; genus Mastigoproctus; species Mastigoproctus giganteus. The sequence goes on from NC_143585.1 coordinate 126,408,573, forward strand.
TTCTAGTTTGGTCTCTTGCAATTTTAGTTCAAACTGATGCCTGATAAAATTAGTGGAAATATTCACAGTGTACCTAATGAGGGGATGGAGTTCGATTGCATACATAGATTGCGATGATTTTTTTTTTTTTTAAATCTGATTATAAAAGCTTATTAATTTTAGTTAGTGAAAGACTGTGTATATTATTTTCTTCACTTAAAATGCTTTTCATCTGTTGTTGTTTGTTTGTTTGTTGTTGGTGAAAGGTGCATTCTGCGGCCATAATGCACCTTTCATAGTTTTGCTTTTTCTAGTTTGGTCTCTTGCAATTGTAGTTCAAACTGATGCCTGATAAAATTAGTGGAAATATTCACAGTGTACCTAATGAGGGGATGGAGTTCGATTGCATACATAGATTGCGATGATTTTTTTTTTTTTTAAATCTGATTATAAAAGCTTATTAATTTTAGTTAGTGAAAGACTGTGTATATTATTTTCTTCACTTAAAATGCTTTTCATCTGTTGTTGTTTGTTTGTTTGTTGTTGGTGAAAGGTGCATTCTGCGGCCATAATGCACCTTTCATAGTTTTGCTTTTTCTAGTTTGGTCTCTTGCAATTGTAGTTCAAACTGATGCCTGATAAAATTAGAGGAAATATTCACAGTGTACCTAATGAGGGGATGGAGTTCGATTGCATACATAGATTGCGATTATTATTTTTTTTTTTTTAAATCTGATGATTAAAGCTTATTAATTTTAGGTAGTAAAAGACTGTGTATATTATTTTCTTCACTTAAAATGCTTTTCAAAGCATCCTGAATTTTAGTTACAGACTTAAAAGCTATTTTCTTTTCATTTATAAAGACTGGACAATCTAGTAGTAAATGTTTAACTGTTTATTGTACATGCCACTGATTACACATAGGCAGTTATTCGGCTATAAGTAAATAGGAATGAGTAAGATACTTGTGTCCTATCCTCAACTGGCAAGGGCTACTTCTTCTTTTCAACTTCTCTTTCGCTGGATTTCCACTTCTTTAAATCAGGCTTAATTTGAAAGAGTTTATTATAAGTTTGTTGTTGTTGTTTGGGGTTTAATGGCGCAAGAGCAACTTCGGCTATATTGCGCCATAAGTTTGTTCACTCCATATTCGTTGCCACTGTTTCTTACTGTTCACTTTGATGTTATGTCTGTATATGGTACTTTGGCAGTTGAAGATTTAGTGCCTGTTGCTGTTTTTTCTGCATGGTCAGCTTGTTAATTTTCTTTAATTCCCATATGATATGTCTAGGAAACCAACAAAATGTTACTTTTTTTCTTTTAAGGAGTGTTTTTAGGGTGATCTGAATTTGTCTCAGAGTTGGATGGAAAATCTATGTCGCACTGCATTGCTTGCATTACACTGAGGGAGTTCTGTGAAGATCAGATTATGGGGTAACTTTTGGTGCCATATTTTGTCTATTGCTAACTTCACTGCTTGTAGTTCAGCTGTAAAGATGCTGCACTCTGTTGGGAGAACTTGTGTTATGGTAGTATCACGAAAAACTGCTGCCGTGCCCACTTTTGAATCAGTTTTCGATCCATCTGTGTTTATTTGAGTATATTGTGGATATCTCTAGATACGCAGCAGGAAGTTGTGGAAAGCTGTTATCTGGTAGGGTTTGTCTTCCCCAACTATAGAAGTAGGTATCACAGATTGGTGAAATTGTATCACAGGGAGGTCTCTGTGTGTTTGGTATGACAGCTAGTTTTCTGAAATCAAGAGACCATACTGGAAGTAATTCCATGATGCGTATATTTGCAGGCTTGTTAACTATTGGATGTATTCTGTACATATTTTCTCATATTGGTGTATATCAGGGGTGGCCAACTTAATTTGTGATGAGATCTACTTTTTTTCTTCAAAATATGCTGCGATCTACCATCTCAAGAATGGTTAAAAAAGTTAATCGATACATATCAAAAAATGTTGTTTATAAATTTTAAAATTAAATACAATTCAGAATTATTATTTTAAATTCATACGTATTTAAATTCTTAATTTATGTGAAGTTTGTGTCTTCATGTCATCTGCCAAGCTTTCAAAATCAGGGATATAATGTGATAAGGCCAACTGTAAAGAATCTTCTGTATGCAAGTCTGTAAAAATAGAGTGATTCTTAATCTTTGTTTATTTCAAATATGAAAAGGCCAATTCACATAGATATGTGGAACCAAAACAGGAATTTAAAAGTTCACTGCATTTTTTTACATTTGGGTACTTTTCTTGGCAAGCGTATTTCCAAAAATCTTTTTCTGATGAGCTGGCTTTTAGGAAGATATTGTTTCGCAATGTTATAATTTCATTTTCAAGTAACATTTTCTCCATGTGAAAAATCTCTGAGATTTTTTCTGAAATTTGTTTCATATCTAAGTCAACATTAAATGGATAAGAAATATACTGAACAATATCTTCAATTGTTTTAAAATCACTGAATCTGGTTTCAAAATCATCCACAACTTTCTCAATTTCAGAAACATATTTCTCACTATTAAATTCAAAAACAGGATATTTTTTCTTGCATATTTGTAAAATGATTGAATTTTTTTTCTTTTAGATCCTTGGCCATTGCTAAAAATTTATATTTATATACAGGTGACCCCAGCTTAACACTGATAATTCATTCCGGAAAAACAGAGTGCTAAAATGAATCCGCGCTAGCGAGCGCCACATTCCCATAAGGTAACATATGTATTTGTGAGTTGTGGTCGGTGCCATAGGATATTTCCTAATCAATAATTAATGGTAGTGAAAAGATGCACAAATGTTGGTCAAAATATTTAATATTCAAATATGTGTACATATAAAATATTCTGCATTACATATGTATATAATTATGTGGTAACCACTTACGTATAAAAATTAAACTTAAAATTCCAATTAAAATCATGAAAAATGTGTCGATTTTGGGTTGTACTTTGGCCCTCTTCCTGGTAAACTAAAAGGGATATTCATTTTAAATCCCCCGCAGCATTACCACACAACAATAAAGTCAACTGATCCTTCGCCGCTTTGAAACATGGCATGTTTTTTCTTCTTTCAATAAAAGGCCTGCTTCATCTAAGTTAAAAACTTGTTGAGAAATATAACACATAATATCCATCATCAATAATTTTAACAAGTTTTATTTTGAAAGTTTCGGCTCCCTGATCTGCACTTGCTGCTTCTCCCTGGATTTTAAATCTATTCAACCAGCCCTTCATATAGGCTAATCTCTCTCTCTCTCTCTCTCTCTTTTTTTTTTTTTATAATATTTAACTTAACTGAATTCTGCATTGGATATTATCTTCAATAAAATCAGTTAAAGTCTCTCATTTCAATCCTAATAGCCAGCCCAGCCCTAGTTGCTTGCAGTGGAACAGCTGGCTTTCCCACTTCTAAAATTAATTCTTTATTTTTTATAATTGTTCTTACAGTTAAACTTGCCAGCCCTAAATTATGGCACACATTCGCTTGTCGTTGACCAGAATCGATTTGCTTCAAAATGTCTAATTTAATTTTCGAATGCAGCCTTTTTCTTACATTTATAGTCTTTGTACTGCTTCCAGATGTTGTTGTTTTTTCATTCCTATCTGCCATTATTAACTCTTCAAAAATGTAACTGCGTTGGTTGCATTAATTATGATACAATGTTTGAGTAAACTGTTTGTTACGCACAATGTCTAATACCATACCGAGTGATGACTAGACTTCGGATAAATGCATATAGCACAAATATTACAAGCAATATACTTGTAAATAATTTTTTAAAATGTTGATCTCGGAACTAAGTAACAAGCCACTGTACTGAAATTAAATTAGCGTGTGAGAAAATTTCACTGAGCGTGGGAAAATTTCTCAAGTCAGCGAGGGAAACATTTTAATGCTGTTTTGCTATTCATTTTCAAGCTATCGATTCCATCAAACGAAACGATTTCGTTAAATATACCAAAATTGCAATCTGTAAAAGAGTGTTATAGTCAGATACGGGTTATAATATAAGAACAGCATTATAGCGAATCAGCATAAAGCGTTATAACGAGGGCCTGCTGTATGCAAAAATACTATTAATCATGAAAAGTCAGATTACACAACCACTCCGTATCTTGTAATTGCTGATAATCATCTCCTCAAAAAAGTTTGATCAACAAATTTTTTTTAATTTCATTCAGCAAATTTCAAAATCTCTGTAGAGACTTACTCTGACTCAGCCACCTCACATCTGTGTGTAATATCAGATCTGGTTCATTTTCATCGAGTTGCATTTTGAAGTCTCCTTTGAAAAGATTGTCCTCTGATGGAATTCATGATTTTGAAAGCTATGTCCACCATAACACTTTTAGTATTTAATCTTTTGCTGGCTAACACTTGTAGGCAGATGATACAGCAGTAACTCGAAATATCTGGGAATTCACCATCCTTTTGGCACAAGGCGACAAATCCATTAAGATGCCCTGTCATTGCTTTAGCTCCACCTGTTGTTATTGATATGAACTTAATAGTGGTAAATTAGTTTTTTAAATAAAATTTTTGAATGCGTTAAATATATCAAGACCTCTAGTTCTTTCATTTAACGAAAGCATACCCAGCAGTTCTTCTTTGGTGGCAGAATCATGGAAACCATACGAATAAAAATGAGCAATTGAGCTGTATCATTGACGTCTGTATATTCATCCAATTGTAAATAAAAGGACACACAATTAGCAATATGAGCACGCAACTGTTCGCTCACATTTTTACTCTTTTTTTTCAATGCGTCGCATCACAGTATTTCGAGATAATTGCAGATTTTGAAGAGTACTTTTAATTTCATTTTGTTCTTAAATTTTTCTAAAAATGCATCTTTGATGAACTGACCATCAGAAAATAGTTTGCATTTTTTTTCAAGAAGATGAATCACTTTAAATGATGCTAGAGTTACTGATTTAGATTGTAAATTAGGCATCATGAAGAAATTTTGTTGTGCAAATAATCTAGATTTAAGTTCTTTTAATTTATCTTTTCTAAAGTCACTATTACGTGGACAATCCGATTAGTATTTACCAGTGTGCTGTTTGAAGTGCCTTTCTAAATTTCCTTTTTTGGGTAGAGCCACAGAAGCATTGCAAATCAAACAACATTCTTTTATCATTACAAAAAATGTATTCTAGTTCCCACTCTTGATGAAAATGAAACATTTTACTCTTTTTTGTTGTATTCATTTTAAATCAAATCGAATTAATGTATAATTATTGTCCAGTTATTAATATTAAGTAAGCTAAAAAAGAATTCAACACATACACATGCTCTCCACAATGTAACTGCGTAAATTTTCACTAGAAAAGCCTAGTGACTGCGTGGTGACAAGAGCAGTCATGTAATTCAATGGATTTTAATAACTGTATGCAGTGGGTGCTACGATAATAACCATATGGTGCGAGGAAGACAGGCTTCTCCTGCACCAGCCAAAAAAAAAAATTTGCTGGCTGGCAGTGGCACATGTTCGGACTGTTTTGAAAGAGAGAGAAGGAATTATAGGAATTATAGAAGCCAATTCAGAAGAACAGTGACCACGGAAGTATCTGTAGAAAAGGCATGCAGCAGCAGAAACAGAACGTCTATCAGACAGAGAGTGGAGAGAATCTATTAGAGATGATTCATTAATTAACCTAACTGCCCTCTTCCGAATGGAATCTAGAAGCCTGGGAGAGGTTTTGGGGGCACCACCCCAGATGTGGGAACAATATTCCATGATAGGTTGTATTTGCAATTTATACAGAGTGAACAGCTGTTTGGAAGAAAAGTAATGCCAAGAGCGAAAGAGAAAACCAAGTTTTTTAGATGCAGAGGAAGTAATATTTGTAATGTGCTTGTGCCAAGAGAGATTAGCAGTCAGGGTAATACCCAAAAGAGAGATATTATCTTGCCTAGAAATCAGAGTGTCACCAAAGATAAGCATAGGAGCAGAAGAATCCTTTTTACGAGATATAAGACAGGACTGAGTTTTAGAAGGATTGAAATCAACTAAGTTGTCTGTGCCCCACTGGAGAATTACCTAGAGATCGACGTTTAAGAAAGTATTAGCAGATATTCAAGAAGTGGAAGCTGATTGAGCAGGGTGAGGTTTCTCAAACTGGAAAGAGGAGTGCAATGTGCTATCAACAGCAAAACTGTGGATAAGATGTCCAGTCAATGGAAAAAGGACATTAATATAAAAGAGGAAAAAAGTGAGTGAAAGAAATGAACCTTGGGGGACACTAGCATTAGTAGAGAAGTTAGAAGACAGAGAGCCATCTACCATCCCCCTCAGTGAGCAGTCAGAGAGAAAACTGGATAACCAATTACAAAAAACAGTTGCCAAACCATAAGATGGAAGCTTGTTTAGAAGACCTTTATGCCAAACACGATCGGAAGCCTTTGAGATGTCAAGGGAAACTGCATGTGTTTCACTGAACTTTTCCACTGAATTTGTCCACAAATGGGTAACATAAGCCAGAATATTACCAGTGGATCGACACTGATGGAATCCATACTGGCGATCGGATGATCCCATGGAAGGTTTCTAGATATTTTAAGAGTTGGAGGTTAATTGATTTCTCCATTACTTTAGAAAGAGTAGAAGTAATTGCAATGGGACAGTAATTGAATGAGAGGGATTTGTCACCCTTTTTAGGAACTGGCTGGATGAGAAATTTCCAAGAAGAAGGAAAAACACGTTTGGAATGAGAAAGTGAAAAAAAAAGGCAGCAAAGAACAGGAGTAAGTTCAGGAGCACAGATTTTGAGAACAAGTTCAGAAATACCTCAGGATCTGGAATTTTCTTTTCATCAAGATTTGTCCAAATTCTTCTGGCATCCTTTTGATGGAAGACCACAGGAGGCATTGAATGGAGTGTTTTGGGAATGGTGGGAGGTGTTTTACCAAGATCATTAATACATGATTTGGAAGAAAAATGGGATGCTAGCAGGTTAGCTTTATCTTTGGCTGAAGTGACAACAGAACTGTCTGCTTTTCACTGGTGGGAGCAGAGATGGGCAAAAGTTGCAGCCAATAGCTTTGGCAAGGGACCAGCATGTTATGCTACCATAAGGGTAAGAAGCAAGTTTTCTACTCTTAGCCTGTTTAATAACTACTTTACAATTGTAGCAAGCTTTGGTGTAGGCAGAAAATGAAACTGAAAATTGGAAACAAGCTAATTATGATATGCAACATTCTTCTCTTGAATGGCCTTAGTACATTTATTGGAAAACCAAAGTTTAGATAAAGGACAAGATTTTAAAGTGAATTGTGGAATAAAGGATTCCATTACTACAAGAATAATTTCACTGACATGATCTGAGCAAACGTTGACATCAGAAGTTTTGAAACAGTAATCCAACCAAGGATAAAAAAAGAAATCTAGCAGGTCATCCCATTTTGCATTCTTGTAATGCCAAGCTACACAAGGTTGGGAATAGCCATGAGATAAAATCACCATTGGAGAAGAGACAATCATCAAGTTGTGATCTGAGGTGCCTAAAGGACCACTCACTTTGACCATGTACTTAGAAGGGTTGTTTGTGAGAAAAAGATCAAGCGTGTTGACTGTATGGTTAGGATTGTCCAGTATTCTGGTAGGTAAATGAACAATCTGTGCGAGGTCATTAGTAATTGCAAAAGCCTCAGCATCTCGACCAGCTGGGTCTGTGTGACTAGAAAATAGGAGCCAGCTAGAGTTGTGAACATTAAAATCACCAAGCAAATTTATGTCACTGTTAGGAAAGCTGGACTGGAGAAAGTCAAGATTCAAAGAGGAAGTAAAAGAGTTCCAATTGATTAGAGGAGTTGGGAGAATAGTAGAGACAACAGATGAATTTGACAGAATGAGGTAGTGAGAGATTTTAAGCCAGAGAAGATCGAAAAGAGGAGATTCCAAATTATCAAGTCTCTGACAGGGAATATTGGAACCGACATATGCACAAGTACCACCTTTGAGGCAAAAGGAATCATACAGCGAATAATTTGGACAACTGAGATGAGCAGTAGTTGAATCAACCGATAACTGAGATTCTGTCAGAAAAAGTACATGGGGTTTGGCAGACTGTAAGTGGAAATAAACATCATTGAGATTAGAACTGTGACCACATACTCTGTGTTGCCACTTTATTAGGTACACCTCTGCTGTGCACACAAATGGTTTGTCCCACAACGTTGCAAGTCACATGACCACAGTTGTGGATATAAATGCAGCAAAACGACCTTTCTAGTATCAGTTAAGCGTACAAACCGTAACAAGAATGGGGAAAAGGAGTGATCTAACGTACTTCGAACGTGGCATGGTAGTAGGTGCCAGAAATGCTGGACAAAGCATCTCTGAAACAGCAGTTCTCCTGAACTTTTCACGCATCACAGTTTCAAGGGTGTATCGAGAATGGTGCAACGAACAGAAAACATCCTCTCAACGGCGCTCCTGTGGAAGAAAATCGCTTGTTGATGAGAGAGGTCAGAGGAGGATGGCTAGAATTGTGAAAACAAACAGACGGGCCACAATGTCACACATCACATCAGAATACAACCTTGGTGCGCAGAACAAAATATTGCAACGGACCACTAATCGCACTTTGTCGCGAATGGGTGACAACAGCCGACAGCCACATTGCATACCTTTTTTATCAATGAAGAACAAGAGAGCACACCAGCACTGGACTAACGAGGATTGGAAAACAGTTGCTTGGTCTGATGAGTTGAAGTTCCTGGTGCATTGTGTTGATGGAAGGCTCAGAATTTGGCGAAAACAACACGAATCCATGGACCCGTCATTTCCGACAGCTATTGTGTAAGGTGGTGGGGGCAGTGTTATGGTGAGATAATGTTCTCTTGGAACATGTTGGGTCAATTGATACCCATAGATTCATGTCTGAATACCACATCGTACCTAAACATCATTGCTGACCAAGTGCATCCGTTCATGTTGTCAGTTTATCCTCAGTCAGATGGTTACTTCCAGCAGGATAATGCACCGGTGCACAAAGCCCAAATCGCCATGAAATGATTCCAGGATCATGACAATGACTTTTCTTTACTGCAGTGGCCTGCTCAGTTTCCTGGATCTCAATCCTATTGAACATCTTTGGGATGGGCTGGAAAGGGCTGTTCACTGCAGGCCTACACCTCCGTTCAAATCTCAAGAAACTGCGTCACACACAAATGTCTGCATGGTACTACATTCCTGCATAATGTTTTCAGTATCTTGTTCAATCCATGCCTTGACAAATTCAGGCTGTTTTGAAGGCTAAAGGAGGCTCAACACGCTACTAGATAGGTGTACGTAATAAAGTGGCAGCACAGTGTATATTTCTGAAATGACCTAGGAAGTGTTTGGGAGGTTTAGATCTTTTCGCAGAAAAGTTTGCTCCATTAGTTTGACAATTCATGGTGTATTCAATAGTAAGAAAAAGTGGGGAGGGCATGCTATATGAAGTAATGAAATTTTTGGATATGGCATACACATGGTAAGAATATACCCAGATCCTTGACTTCGGTCGGGTGTACTAACTAGGGCCTGTCTGCGAACACCGTTTTAGTGCTGTACCCTCGAAATGTAAGGAAGTTTGGATCTCGCTATGGTGTTCATCATAACCTCAAAAGACATCAATCATACTGCATGATTGAAGAGATGGGGAAGGGTTGACCAGAACTCTGGAGACTAAACATGGGGGCAGCTCGAAGTGGTGGAACCACTTCGACCCTCCAAAAATAGTAAAGTGGTGATATTGCACCCATTGACCAGAGTCATCTAGCATCTAGATGACTAGGCAGGGTTGTTAATTACAGTAATGGCAGTGTACTACTGCAACAGGATCTAGATAATTTGGGCAGATGGGCTAAGAAGTGGCAACTGAAGTTTAACCTTGACAAATGCAAAGTACTGCATATGGGTAGAAGTAACCCGAGAGAAAAGTACCAATTGTGTGGTACTACACTTAAGGTGGTAGAAAATGAAAAAGACCTGGGAGTAATTGTGCAGTCAGATATGAAGTTTTCTAAGTAATGCAGACAGGCTGCCAGGGCAGGTAATATGGGGTTTTGTCAATGATATATAGGAATTTTGCTAGCAGGGAAAAGGAGGTGGTTGTCCCTCTGTATAAGGCAATGGTCAGGCCACGCCTCGAGTACTGCGTACAGGTCTGGAGGCCTCGTTTTAGGAAGGATGTTGATTTTCTCGAGCGTGTATAGAGAAGGGCAATAAGATTGGTGAGGGGAATGAAGGGATCCTCTTACCAAGAGAGGCTTAGGTTCTGCAAATTGCAGTAGCTGGAGACTAGGCTGGAGACTAGACAACCCATTCAAGGCCTTATACACCTCAATCAGATCACCTGCGCGGTGATCTGATTGAGGTGTATAAGGCCTTGAATGGGTTGAGCACGCTGAATTCAGATGTTATCCTTCCACTTGTTCAGATTACGAACCTAAGGGGGCATAAATTCAAATTAAGAAAAGACAGATGTAGAATAGATGTGCGGAAATTTGCCTTGAGCCAGCGGGAGGTTAATTGCTGGAACAAACTTCCATCTGTAGTTGTGGAAGTTGATAGGTTGAATTAATTTAAGGAGGAACTGGACAGGCATTTGGAGGGAATGGTGTGATTTTTTTTTTTTTCCCCCGCTGATGCTCATAAGCTCATACACTTGCTTTCTTGCATCACATACCACCTAGTATTGCCTGGTAACATAGAGGGGCGGTATTCCCCATGGGTCGAGGTGTGGTGTGAGCACCACACCTCGACCCATGCTTATATAGGTTAACATCTGGGTGGTCATCCCACAGTGTGCTTGTGCATGGGGGTTATACCCAGGATTAATAAAAGTTACAATAGTGAAGGTGCAAGCAGAGGATTTGGCTGTCACAGATTGTATGGATTTTGCCGAAATTGGGTCCACTAGACTTGTGTGTTCCATCAGCATTTTAGACTCCCAGGTAGCAAGCACAGCTTGTCTGGCATATCTGAGAGAATGTCTGTGACTTCGTTTTGCAGAGCTGTAAACGGATGCCCCATAATTGAATCTAGATCTTATCAAGGTTCTATACAAATGTAACAAGGTGTACCTGTCTACACCCCATGTTGTTGCAGATATAACTCTCAGAATATTTAATTTCTTTAGACAGTTGGTTCTAAGATGATTTATATGATATAAAAGGTCAGTTTCTTATGAAGGGTTAAACAGTTGTTGTTGTTGTTGTTGTTGTTAGTTTGTTGGTGCATCAGCAACTATGGCTATAATGCACTGATTTCTGACTAGTATGTCTTTGTTGTTGATGCTGATTCTGATAAAAATTTAAACAAGGTGATATTTATTAATCAATTTTAGGAAAACAAAGATGTCATCCATATCTTGACGATCTTCTAGAACATTACGTAGTGTTAATTGATTGCAATTTTTGAAAAGTAAGGAGAAAGCAGTTTTTCGTTGTCTTAAATATAGTGGGCATTCAATAACGATATGCTTTACAGTGAGTGGACATGAACAGTTACTGCATTGTGGGGCATCTTCCTTTCTTAATAAATAACTGTGAGTGAGGTATGTGTGACCAATGCGCAGTCGCGCTAGTACAGTTTCTTCTTTTCTATTTTCCCTTAGACTGGATCGCCACTGTTTGGGTTCTTTCTTTATTTCAAAAAGTTTATTATTTGTTTCTTTTTCCCATATATGTTTCCACTGTTCTTTAGAGGTCTGCTGTATAATGGATTTAAAGTCAACATAAGGTGTCCTGAAATTGGAAGAAATAGGATTGAAAGCATTTTTGGCAGCTAAATCTGCCTGTTCATTTCCTGGGATTCCAGAGTGTCCAGGAATCCAACAAAAAATTATGCGGTGACCACGTGCATGAATTGCTATTAACTGAGTCCAGATTTGTTGTACCAGAGGATGACTGTTGGGGCGTTTACCTTGTATACAATTCACAGCACTTAATGAATCGGTATAGATTATGGATTGAGTATATGAGGCTTCTTTTATTTTCTCCAGGGCTAGTAAAATACCATACAACTCAGCAGTAAAATTACTACATTCTGAAGGGAGCTGTTTAGCGATGATAGCATCCGGCAGGACTACAGCTGTACCAACTTTACTGGCAGTCTTGGATCCATCTGTATATAGCTGCACGTAACTGCTAAACTGAATTGAGTGGGCCAGATGTAATTGTCTGATGTTAATATCTGGAAGATTATTCTTTCCCCATTTCTGATAGTATTTTTCAATATCTATCGTGGGTATTTGCCATGGCTGGATTTGCATGCTAGTATCCTGCATTATGTCATTCATGCTGAGTCCCCAGCTAGTGTTTAGAGCTTGAAGCCTAATGCCAGATGGTTTGTTGATACGTGATTTAGTACGATAGAGGTTTTCCCATTTTGGTCTGAAGAGATATTGCCATATCGGGTGTTGTGGAAAGCTGCTGATTTTCGCAGCATAATTTAGGAGAAGAATTTGTCGCCGAAGGTCTAGTGGCGGTTCATTGGCTTCCGTATATAGACTTAAAATGGGAGATGTACGAAAGGCACCCAGTGCTATTCGAAGTGCACTATGATGAATGGGGTCAAGCCATTTCAGTACACTTGGCCTGGCTGAGGCGTATGCAGGAGATGCATAGTCTAAGCGGGATCTAATTAATGAGCGGTATAAATGTAGCAACATGTACCGATCTGCACCCCATGACATAGAGGAGATTACTCTGAGAATATTTAGTTTCTTAAGGCAGCTGGTACGAATATATTTTATATGTTCAAGGAAGTTTAATTTTTTATCAAGTATTATACCAAGAAAACGAGTGCTTGGTTGAAATGTAATACAATGGGAGTCTAACTGAAGGTTTGGATCAGGATGCAATGTACGTTTACGACAGAAGTGTACTGCAGTTGTTTTCGGTTTAGAGATTCTGTAGCCATTGTTTTTGGCCCAAGAGACTATTCTATTAATGGTGACTTGTAGTTGTCTCTCAATAAGTCGCATATTTTGAGAATGACATGAGATGGCAAAGTCATCAGCATACAGGTATGCATCAACTGTGTTAGGTATACAATTGGTTATAGAATTGATCCTGATGGCAAAAAGTGTTGCACTTAGCACTGAGCCCTGGGGAACTCCTTCTTCTTGAACATATGTGCCAGAAAGTGACGAGTGGCAGAGGACTTGGAAGGATCTGTTAGATAGGAAGTTCTGAATGAATTTCGGGAGATGACCCCGAAGACCAGATTTATGTAAGTCTCGAAGAATCCCATAACGCCAAGTTGTATCAAATGCTTTCTCGATGTCAATGCATATCATAACAAAGTGTTCATTTCTTAGAAAGGCGTTCCGAATATTTGCTTCTGCTTTGATAATGAGGTCAAGCGTCGATCTACTTCTCCGAAAACCATACTGGCTTGGACTCAGAATGTTTTGAGTCTCCAAATACCACGTTAGTCGGGTGTTAAGTATTTTTTCCATTGTTTTTCCCAAGCAACTTGTTAAGGAGATAGGTCGATAGTTTGTTGGGTTTGTATGGTCTTTTCCTGGTTTCGGGAAGGCTAGCACATAAGAATGGCACCAGCTGGTGGGGTAATATTCCTCTAAAAAATTCTATTATAGAGTAGTAAGAGACCACTTAATGATCTTTCACTTAAATGGGAAATCATTGAGTAATAAATTCCATCAGGACCTGGAGCACTGTTTTTCACTTTTGTGAGCGCAATAAGCAATTCAGTCATGGTCAACGGCAGATTGTATGAATGTTTGAGAGCTGTATTAAAATTCAGTTTATACTTTTCTGTATTTTGTTTTAGCATCTGAAAGGCTGATTCATAGGCGGAAACAGCTGAGAGTGATTCAAAAGACGAGCCAAATGCATTAGCAAGTTCTTCAGGTTCAGAAATTTCCTTTCCTTTCAGAAATAGAATCGGGGAAGTAACAAGTGGGTATTTGCCATTGATACGTTTGATTTTTTTCCAAACTGTAGCAGTATCTGTGAATCTGTTTATTGTGGCAGCATAGCGTGACCATGCTTCTTTTTTACTCATTCGTCTTATATAACGAGCCTTAGCCCTTGCTCTTTTAAACTGTAGGAGGTTGGCTGTGGTTGGATGTTTTCTAAACTGATTCCAGGATTTATTTCTTTCTCTTTTAGCAATGCTACATGCTTCGGTCCACCACATTTTTGGATGGAGTCGGATTTTAAATGATGATTTTGGGATAGCGGATTCAGCTGCTGTCATTATTCGTTCTGTGATATAGCTTACTGCAGAATCTATCTGGTCAGTAGCAATGATAGTGGAATCTAAATGAGCTATTTCTTGATATTTAGCCCAGTTGGCCTTGTCAAATTTCCAAATTGTTCTAATTCTGTTGATCGGAGGAGAACTTGTACAGAAATTACAGATGATCGGAAAGTGATCACTACCAAGAGGATTGTCAGTAACTGTCCAGTCAATGAGAGGAAATATTGTTGGAGAACATACTGTTAGGTCAATGGCAGAGCTTGAGCCAGATGGTACATGAACATATGTGTGATCACCTGTGTTTAAAACAGTTAGATTGTGTTTATCCAAGAATTTCTCAATTATTTTCCCTCTGCAGTCAAGTTGTTGAGAACCCCATAGAGGGTTATGGCCATTCCAGTCACCCAGAATACAGAAAGGAGCGGGTATTTGTCCTACTAGGTCATCTAAATCAGCAAGGGTGTAAGCGTGGTTTGGTGACAGATACAATGAGACTAAAGTTATCGTTATGCCTATGGTGATACGGGCTGCAATTGCCTCCAACGGTGTTTGCAAGGGAACAGGTCTGGAGGGAATTGAAGAGTTTACTAACAGCGCCACTCCTCCGTGTGCTGCATTAGAGCAGTTTCTATCTTTTCTGTACATGGTGAAGCGTTTAACTGTTATAGATACTGCATTCGTCAGGTTTGTTTCTTGTATGCATGCTGCAACGGGCTTATATTCACTTAGGAGATCGTAGAGGTCATCGATATTAGCACGAAATCCGCGACAATTCCATTGAATTACTGTGTGCATTGTTCGGGTTTAAAAGGAGGGTTTGGTTTCTTACGGCGGATTTTTTTGTTTGCGCTTGTCTACTTTTGCTTTTTCTTTTTTTGGGAAGACTGGCCTACCCGTGTCAATGTCATCCTCTGGATGAATCTCAAGAATTGAATCATCTTCATCTATCTTTTCATCAATATCCATGGTATCGGATAAAAATTTAGTAGTGTTGCTTCTTTCAGGAGTCTTGGCTCGTTCATTTGGTTGTTCATTAGGCTTCTTATCTGGAGGTATTGTTACAGGAGTATTTGCTTCTCGAGTAGCATATTTAGGAATAGGTTTTTCCTTTGATGAGGAGAGGAGCGATTTAGCCCAACCAGATATTGAGATATTTGGAGGGACTGAGCAGTCTGTCTGAGTTTCTACTGAGCGTAGCCGTTGGGTAACTGAAGCATATGTAGGTGACTTAGCAGGTACTGCAAAATGTTTTTTTAGCTTCTTGATAGGATACTTTCTGCTCTATCTTATATTTTTGAATATTCTTTTCTCTTTTCCATTGAGGGCATTCCTTAGAGAAGGCAGAGTGGTTACCATGGCAGTTAGGACAAATTTCCACTTCAGTGTTACAGTTTGTGTGTGTATGCTCTTTTGAGCCGCAGTTAGCACAAGTGGCTACACTTCTGCAGACAGCTTGGGAATGACCAAATTTTTGGCACTTAAAGCACCGGACTGGATTTGGAATGTATGGTCTTACTTGGCATCGAAGATAACCAGCTTTAATAGAAGTAGGCAGATTTGGTGTTTTGAATGTTAGGATCACCGTGCGTGTGGGAACAGGTTCTCCATCTCTTTTAATCACAATTCTTTTGGCTTGTACTACGTTTTGATCTCTTAGTTCATGCACAAGTTCATCCTCTGATACGTTTAATAAATCCCACTCTGATATTACCCCTTTAGAGGAGTTTAAGGTGGCATGTGGGGTAACCTTCGTGGGAATTCCACCGAAAGTAGATATTTTCAGTAGCCTCTCAGCATGTCGATGTTCGGTCATTTCGATCAATAAATCACCGGATCTTAATCGCCGAACCATTTTTGGAGGGCCAGCCACATTTTCGAGACATTTCTGTATCAAAAATGGGGACAGCTTACTCAGTGGTTGGTCTGTGGAGGAGTGTAGTATTAGAAAGAGTGGTGTGATCTTATCCATTCCTTCTTTTTTTTGTCTCTTAGCATGGGATACATTTGTGTCGTCATGATCTGGATTATGTTTGTCCAGTTCTGAATCATAAGATCCACACGAGGACTGTTTATTTTTGTCCATCGTTGCTCCTTTTAGTCCTGGGAGAGTGGATTTCTTCTCCCAGACTTCCAGCCCCGCCACGTGGAGGCAGGAGCAGTGCCACCTAGTGGCCAAGCGGTTGGAGAGGTTAGTTTGTTAGTGCGAAAATTAATAAATATACTAGGAAAAGAAAGGTAATTTTCCTTTCTGGGTTCTTACTTAGGACCTGTTAAGTACAGAACCACTTATAAAGAAATAAGGATGAGAAAAGCATTGGAAAGAAAATATAACGAAATCACTTAGAAAGAGCACTATATATCACTTAGGAAAATCGCTTGGACACTATCGCTTGGCACTCGGGGCCGGGTTAAACAGAGAAAAATTGTGCTGGATGTTATTGGGATTACTTGTTCTCCTAGCTTTAGTTCTGGGTCTGAGTGCAGTTTTCTTTTCCAACAAAAGTGTATTCCTACTGTCATTTGCTTAGAGATTTGAGAGCCATTGTTTTGGGTCCAAGCATTAAGTTTATTAATTGTCAATTGCAGTTGACGCCTTTGACAGTGACAAGAAATGCTGAAATCATTGACAAAGTGCTGCATCTACATATTTTATGGCAAACAGGGTAGCACTGAGTATTGATCCCTGTGGTACTCCTTCCTGCACAAAGACCTGCAACAGTGTGACTAATATCTTAACTTGGAAAGTTTGTTGTTGCAAAAAAATTTCAGATATATATATTGGGAGATGTCCTCACATCCCAAAGTTATAAATGTCTATAAATATTCCATATCACCATGCTGTGTCAAATGCCTTTTCTATATCAAACCATATCATTACTAAGTGTTTTCTTATGGAAGCATTTCTTATGCTGTTTTCTGAGTTTATCATTAAGTCTAAAGTGGACCTGTTCTTTTTGAAATCACATTAAGCTGAGTTTAGTAGGTTATGGGTTTCTAAGAACCACATTACTTACACATTTGCCATTTTTTCAAGTATTTTTCCAATTAACTAGCTGCACTTAACTAGTGCAGCTAGTTAAGGCTATGGGATCAATAGTGACTGAGATTTGTGAGATCTTTATCTAAAATTTATCTAAAAGCTAAGACTTGTGTGATGCCACTGATTCAGAAAGGAATTTTCTATGTATATCCAGTTATATAAGATGAGCAATGACATCAATGATTTCTCATCTAATTGTTGTACCATCGTGTATACCAGCAGCTCCCAAACTACTGTCATCTGTAAATCCCTACATATATATATATATATATATATATATAAAAATACATTACTTGATACCCCTTCTGAATGTTTCTCTGACACCCAGGAGTCCATGGACCCCAGTTTGGGAAACACTGATGTATACTATTTCATCCGGACATACTGTGCTTTGCTTTGCCTGTGAAATATCTTTATGAAGTTCTCTGAGAATGAATAGTTGGTTATAGATTTCTTTATTTTTACTGGAGAAATTCGATTTATGTTTCTGTGTGTGCTTTATGTTTTTGGAAAACTGGTTCATAGGAGCTATTATCTGATATTTTTTCAAGAGCATTTGCTCTGTCTTCAGGCTTAGCTATATCTTGTCCATTCCATTTTATAAAAGGAGGAGAAATTTTTTCATATTTGTTGTTCATTTTATTTATTTTGTCCCAAACCCTACAGCTGTCTGTTTTTCCTAGTAATCGTAGATGCAAAACAGATCCAAGATTCTTTCTTACTAATCTTAGTAATGCGTCTGATATTACTAAGTATTTTTTGAATTGTATTGAGTAGGTTGTGGTAGGGTTTATTCGGAAAATATTATATGCTTTGATTTTCTCATGTTTTCCTAGAGTACATGCATCATTTCACCATGGCTTTGGATGTACGGGAAATTTTGATGAATTTTTGGAACTGTTAATTTTGCAGCCTGGAAGAGTTTGTCAATTACATATTTCACTGCAGAATCAATTGACATCTGTTGGATTTGTTGCTCTTCTAATATGGCCGGCTTCTTGTATCTTGTTCAGTTTGCCTTATTTAATCTCCACTGTGGAGTTCTTTCCAGTTGACACAGGATTGGTTCTTTTAAAGTAGTCTTTACTGGATAATGATCACTACCCAGCGCATCACTGTGAATTACCCACTCCAGCAGAGAGTATATTGAAAGGTCTATTGCTGTGCTAGTTCCTGTGGATAGACATATATATGTGGGTGTCCTTTCATTTAAAAGCATTAAGTTGAGCTTATCAAGTAGTTTTTATAGAATTTGACCTCTTCTATCTATGTTTTCATTTCCCCATAGAGGATGGTGGCCATTCATATCTCCCAGGATATAGAAAGCAGGTGGTAGTAGAACTACCAGGTCTTCTAGTTCTGTATAACTTATATGTTGGTTTGGTAGTAGGTAGATGGAGACAACTGTTACTTTTTTTTTTTTTTTTTTTTTTTGTTGTTGGCGCATCGGCTTCTGTGGCTATAGTGCACCTCCCAAGGTTTTTGCAGTACTTTGATCCAAGCCCGAGGCGGGATTCGAACCCGCGACCTTTGGGTTGCCAGGCAGGCACTTTACCCACCCGGCTAGCCCGGTCGGCACACCTGTTACATTGAAGTTTACTGCAATGTGTACTGCTATAAATTCTAGATTAGTCTGCAAGGGAATCTTTTGGGTAGGTATACTAGAATGTACTAAGATTGCTATTCCACCATGTGCTGTGCTGTTTTTAATTCTGTCGTTCGTATACATATTGTAATGTTTTAGTGATATGTTCTTCAAAGGTTTGAGATATGTTTCTTGCAAATACAGACGTTTGTTATGTTTTATTATTTGGTTTTTAGGAGCATTAGCAACTAAGGCCATATTGCTCTGGGGATATGCGGTGGTCATTCCCTGACCTTTCCGTATCTTCCGTATTTGGTGGTCACGGGCCCGAACCCCAGTCTAATCAAGAAGCGTGTGCTATGCACTGCTGCTCCTGCCCACCTGGCTACGGAGGCGCAGCAAATACAGACTAAGTGGATTGTACTGTGCTAAGAGATCATGGATATCTTTAAAATTGCTGCAGATTCCTCTACAGTTCCAATGTAAAAGTGTATTCATTATTTGGTTCTGATAGTACTTTTGGCTTGTTTTCTTCAGTTTGTTGCCTTAGGGTTCTCTGTTTTTTGTTTTCCTTTTTAGGGAAGTATGGCTGTCCAGTATCCATCTCTTCTTCTGCAAAAATTTCTAGTATTACTTCTTCTGTTTGTCTACTTCCATGTTGTCTATTTTATTTCCATTTACTTCAGTGATTGCTGACTGGGCTAGCCAGGTGGGTAAAGTGCCTGCCTGGCAACCGAAAGGTCGTGGGTTTGAATCCTGTCTCAGGCCTGGACCACAGTAAAATGCAAAAACTTTGGGAGGTGCATTATGGCCACAGAAGCTGATGCGCCACAAAAGGAAGACTAACAAATAAAAAAAAATAAAAAAAAACTTCAGTGATTCTATTTTGTTTTGTGGTATTGTAATGGGCATGTTTATTGCCTGTTCCGATTTTTGTTTGGGTTTTGGATCAACAAGCAGAGAACACACCTAATCTGACATGGATTTTTTCGGTGGGATCATTACTTCTGTGTTTCTATTATTCTATAAGTTTATGTCACTTGTGCATACAATGGGCCTATTTGTTCATTGTGGTTGTATCGTTTTTTTAGCCTCTTGGTATGTTACATTGTTTTCTACTTTATATTTCTGTATTCTCTTTTCTCTTCCACTTAGCATTCTTTTGAGCAGGCATTATGTTCTCCTCTGCAGTTGGGACATGTTGAATTTTATGCTGTACAATCATGTTGTGTATGTTCTAAGGACCCACATTTTGCACAGATAGCAAAACCTTAGTAGACCACTTGAGTGTCCATACTTCTGACACTTAAAACATTGGATAGGGTTTGGAATATATGCTTTCAACAATATGCTTTCTTGTAAAAGTCTGCAACTTTTTGTCCCTAAACTTATAGTATAATTCTGTAATTGTAGAATAAGGAATCAGGATTATTGATACACTGGCAATGCAACATTATATGAAAAAAAATGTAATAATAACAATACATATTAATGATAAATTACAATTAAAATACCCAAAACATTTCTTTCATTATTAGAAAATAATGACTGGTGATAAACTCTATTAAATCATGTGTTCTACAATACATGTACAATTACATATATATACACTCAGTGTTCATGAATTATTACCACCTAACTAATACAGTGCTGGGCCACTGTTCATACAGATAACAGCCATTAGATGGTTGTAGGGATCTGCAGCCAGGCTGCCTGAAGGGCTTTCCAGTGTCAGAATAGATGATGGCTGCATATTCATAGACCTCAATTCCCATTCCAAAACATCCCAGAGGTGTTCACTTGGACTGAGGTCAAGCGAGTTTGGTGGCTATTTAATGCAGGTGATATCTTCACCGTATTCTTTGACCCACTCATGAACAGTACAGACATTGCACACTACTGGGACCCTCCAAGGCTATTGCCTTGGAGGGTCCCATTTCTGTCTGGTAAAAAATGCAGCATGGCAGAATGCCCATAGTCTGTTAAGGGCTGCTGGTAGATCCCATTAGTGAAACAATGGTCCATACACACAAAGGATCCTAGTTCTTGGCAAAAAAATGTGTCCCATATTAAGCAATCCCATTTCTGTCTGGGAAAAAATGCAGCATGGCAGGATGCCCATAGTCTCTAAAGGGCTGCTGGTAGATCCCATTAGTGAAACAATGGTCCATACACACAAAGGATCCTAGTTCTTGGCAGAAAAATGTGTCCCATATTAAGCGACCACTGCCACCTGCCTGAATAGTAGCCACCATGCATGATGGGTCCATAGGCCCTTGTGCCACACAAAAAAGGCATCCATCAGCCTGTTGCATCAGGTATTTGGACTCATCTGACCCATGCACCCATTTCCAGTCCTTCAGTGTCCAACCAAAGAGGATTTCTTGTGGGTCGTCTGCTGTGGAACCACATACATCTGAGTGTGTGGTGCATCATCATTTGAGATACTATTCTGCAATGTCAACTGTCACACAGTGACCTGCATGCTGTTGAGCCCACACAATGTGCTGCACTCTTCGCTCACTACAAACTTGTGTAATTCTTTACAGTGGTCAATGGGAAGTGGTCTAGCCCATTCAACACCATTCTTCATACCCCTTAATCACAGTGGGCCATGAGCAACCAACAAGATGCTGTTTCCAATAAACAGAAGCAACTGATGTATGAGCTCCCACAATCATGCTCTACTCCAAAAAAAAAAAAAAAAGACTTGGATAAATTAGTATATGGGTCAAAAAGTGGCAAATCGAGGTTTAACATTAGTAAATGCAAGGTATGCATCTGGATAGGGTAGCAGTAATTCCAAACTCACATAGCAGTTGGGTGGCACCACCTGAGAATAGTGGAGAGCTAAAAAAATTGCCTGGGGATGGCTGTGTACTACCATCTGACATTAAGTTTTCACAGCAGTGAAGATAAACTGCTATGGCAGCTCGTGGAGATCTGTCAATGACTATGAGTTCCAATGGCTGCCAGGGACAAAGAGGTGATTATCCTGTTGTATAAAGTGGCATTAGGCCCTATCTTGAGTACTGCATACAGGCTTGGAAGTTCATTTTAAGAAGGATATAGATCTGTTGGAATGAATGCAAAGAACAACAAAACAAATTCAGTAAGGGGCACAAAGCCTATCTTTGGCATTCTTATCAAGAAAGACTTTAGTTGCATATCTTTCTTACCAAGAAAGACTGTAAATTGCAGCATCTTGAAACTAAGCACCTGCAAGTTTTGACTGAAGCATTTAAGATTTTAAACGGGTCGAATAAAATCAATGTTGATGACTCCTTACTCTTTCCAACATGCAGGGGGATATAAATTTTTATTGAAAAAGGATGGTTGCAGGGTATATCTGTAAAAATTTGCTTTCAGACAAAGTAATTGACCACTGGAACAAAATTCCATCTGGTGATGTGAAAGTAGATTACTAAATGAATTTAAAGAACTGAACAGATAATTAGAAGGGATGGCAAATGAAGTGGATGGTATTTTTTTTTTTTTTTTTGGTTGCTTATGTATCCAAACTTGCTTCCTTGCATCATGTTGCCTTTACTAAATACTATTTATAATGAGATAGCACTGTTAGGAAAATCTCCAAAACTTGACTTTGCATACAATGGCTGCTGCTACTATTGGCACTAATACAGAACTAATGCAGAACCTACCAGTACAGCATTTAGTAAAGCAGTGATCCATGAGGAAGAGGTCAGAGGAACTAAGTTCCAAGAGGAAGGGGGATAAATTACTGTTTAATATAATCACTAAGGCCAGATTAATGGGGATGATTATCTTGGACATGACTACCTTCAGTCAATGTTATAGCGAGCACATTCCAATACAGCAGGCACATTCCAGTGCCTTGTGTGCATTTTGAGTGGACCAAACTTGAAACTTGACCAAACTTTATATTAACTCGAATGAAAAGTCAATCACACACCATTGACCAAAGGGGAATGAGGAGAATATAACATGCTGCCTAGCAAACAGACATGACACAGTGGAGCAACTAGCCACAAAATACTATAGCATGATAAGTTCGCTGTTCTCCCATGGCTGAAAATCTTGTCTAATTGCAGCCCACTGAACATTTGTGGGCGCATTGTGGAACAATGCTTTTCTGCACCTGGATCCAACACTAATGAATAAATGGAACTGTGAGATGCAGCACGGTCACTATGGGTATACCTAGCACCTCACAGAGTTCATGCCATTATATATCCATGTTGTGCTCCATGTTAAAGGTAACACAATCAGATACTAGGTGTATTAGGTAGGTGTTCCTAATGAAAAGCAAACAATTAGAAACTATAAAGTTAACAATTCATAAATCAGTTCAATTTTCCAAGGTTATTTGGAATAATCTAGGATTATATGGTTATTTACTCACTTTTCCATGCAGTTCCTGAAGGTAAGTTAGAATTTTTTTACTGGGTCCCATTGGTATATTCATTTGTTTTAAGTCTTGTTCTGTACACATGTTCTGAAAAGATATTTTCAATATAAGAAGTTTATTAAATGGAATAGAAAAGGACTATTTTTAATAGTCCTTTTCTATCCCATTAATACATGTCAGCCAATCATAGAAAACTATGATTGGCTGACATGTATTGATGTTCAAAAGATGAATTCCCATAGAAACAGAACATGAATTATGGTATGGTCTATTGGGAAATTAAGATGATAAAAACATAAAAAGGTTTCAAATTTTCACACTAACCATTATTGCTGTAACATAATTAAATGCAATATATTAACTCCAATGAAAACAACATATAAAAATTCTGTACAAAATAAATAATCAAACAAACAAAGGAAAAAAAAAAAAAAAAAAAGACAACAGGCCAGTGATCCATCACTAACTCACTGATGAGCTACAGATCAAGGTCAACTGGGATATTGAACAACAGAAAAACCAAGGAATAACTCATTTTGAAAGGAACTATTAGTTATAGCTTGTTGAACAGGACTAGGTTTTTAGAGCATATTAAAGCTAAAAATGGAAGAGGTTCGTGTGGTTCCTCCTCCATACAGATTCCTGCTAGCAGATAATAGTCTTTTCTATCAATCAAACTGCTGACAATTAAGTACCAGTAATATAAAAAATCTCTTTATGTAAAGGAAATATTTAAAACATTTTTTTTATTTAAAAAAAGTGAAGAAAGAAAATAAAAAATGTATTTAAAGGAAATAATTTTTTGTAAAAGAAACAAAGTACAATAAAATTCCTTCATGGCTAGGTGGAAATTTTACAGAATAGCAGAATAACTGTAATAATGGACACTGGGGAAACAATTAATCCTCATTTCATTCCCCCCCCCTCCCAGAAACATTGAGACGAACACTGTGTGTGTGTGTGTGTGTGTGTGTGTGTGTGTGTGTGTGTGTGTGTCTTGCTTGATTCTTTTTGTTCACTTTAGCACAACGGGGTTAGTATGTGCACATTTGACCTGCCCCCTCCATGAATTGTACATGCACACTCATGGCCCACCTCTCCTTGCAGCATGGAAGAGTGCAAGGAGATGTCACCTTTTTGCTGCCTCTCAAGTAGCAAAGTGGCCAGAAGTAACTAAACAACACTTACACTGTACAAACAGCATTACACTCATTTCTGGAAATTTTACACAATTCTGTATCATCACAGACAACCACAGCAGAGTCTAACTAATATTTAAGGGTATTGGCCAACATAGGATACAATATAATACATATCTATGTCCAAGTGAATGAGGTCACAAATGAACAATCTCTTCACCCATAAGGCAGAACTGGCTGGTACTGCCGACCTTCTGATAAATCCAAGCAGAAAACTTACTCAAGTCTAGTGATCAAATTTCATCAAATTCCAATCATTCTGTGATAACCGCATCCTCTGCTTGCACATTCACGATGGCTGGACTGTTAGTAACACCGGTCCAATCTTGTGCCAGTCCTGAAATATGGCACCTAAAAGACAAAAGGTGACACCCAGGTATGGACCAACATAAGCAGGGGTTGAGGTGTGGTGTCCACATCGCACAGAAGAATGCCACTTCTCTGTGTTACCAAGCAATACTAGGTAGTAGATGACTCACCAACCAGTGCAATTCCACCATGTTGCTTATTGGAGGCTTCAACTGGTAGAACTCATGTTTAGCCTCAAGATAAAAGCTGCAGAAACAGCCCCATTTATTCAATAATGAAGTATGATTGATGTATTCTGAGGTTATGATGGACATGGGTTTGTTAAAGGGAAGTCTTGTCTGACCACTTTGATTGGATACTACAATGTGGTTACAAAGGAACTAGAAGCAAAAAATAATTTTGATATCACATACTTGGATTTCAGGAAAGCTTTTGATACTGTTGCACATGAAAGACTGCTGTAGAAACTGGAGAGGTATGGCATTAACGGCAAGTTACTGCAATGGATAAAAGGATGGTTGAAAGGGAGACAGCAAACAGTGGTAATAAATGGACACTGCTCTATGTGGACTAATGTTATTAGCAGAGTCCCCCAGGGTTTGGTGCTGGGCCCATTGTTGTTTTGTGTCTTTATCAATGATATCGATGAAGGTATATCAAGCTTAATGTCCAAGTTTGCAGATGATACAAAGGTTGGCAGAGTTGTTAATGTCAGCAAAGACAGTATGCTACTGCAACAGGATCTAGAAAAGTTAGGCAGATGGGCTGAGAAGTGACAACTGAAGTTTAACATTGACAAATGCAAAGTACTCCAAAGCAGTAACACAAGAGAAACGTACCAACTGTGTGGTACGACACTCAGGGAGGTGGAGAATGAAAAAGACTTTGGGATAATTGTGCAGTCAGATATAAAGTTTTCTGAGCAGTGCAGATGGGTTGCCAGAGCAGGTCATGGAGTTTTGTCAATGATATATAGGAATTTTGCTAGCAGAAACAAGGAGGTGATTATCCCTTTGTATAAGGCAGTGGTCAGGCCACACCTTGAGTACTGTATACAGGTCTGGAGGCCTCGCTTTAGGAAATGTAGAGTTGCTAGAACGAGTACAGAGAAGGGCAACAAGATTGGTGAGAAGAACAAATGGGTGCACTTATGAAAAAGGCTTAAATTCTGCAAGTTGCAGCATCTAGAGACTAGGCACTGCGAGGTGATCTGATTGGGGTGTATAAGGCCTTGAATGGTTTGAGCAGGCTCAATGCTGACGCGATTCTTCCACTTGCTCAGATTAAGAAACTGAGGGGCATAGATTCAAATTGAGGAAAGACAGTTGTAGAATAGATGTGCGGAAGTTTGTCTTTAGCTAGTAGGTAGTTGGTTGCTGGAAGATACTTCCATCTGTTGTTGTGGAAGTTGATAGCTTAAATAAATTTAAGGCTGAACTAGACAAACATTTGGAGTGACCAAATGATTGAAATGGGATGGAGTTTTTTTTTTGGCTGATGCTGTATAAGCTTGCTTTCTTGCATCATATGCCTCAATTAATGCTAACATCATGGAGAGATCCAATCTTCTTTACATTTCGAGGGTACAAAAATGGTGTCCGCAGGCAAGAGCTAGTCCACCAGACTGAAACTATTGGTGACTCCATATAGAAGGCTTCGGGATCAGCTAGGGTATAAGCTTGCTGCCTCTACTCAACTAGATAGTCATGCAGGGAGTCTGAGTCTGAGTGTGTGTGTGTGTGTGTGTGTGTGTGTGTGTGTAGGGAGAAGGAGCATTGTGGAGGCTATGTTATGTCAAGGAGCTTTTATATCCTTGCTGTGAGTATGCCACATACAAAAACTTCATTACTTCAGACATGTCCTCCTTCCTTTTTCTTACTATAGAATACATCATGCATAGCCGAACTAATAGAATAAACTTGTCTGCAAAAAGATCTAAACATCCCAAACACTTCCTCATTCTTGACCTTCTCCGGCTTAAAATCTCCCTGCCCCATTGTGCCAAATTCATCTATTGCCTCTATCATTCACCCAACTTCACTAATCATTAGAACTCTTTGCCTTCCTCTCTTTGAAACTTAACTTTTTCCAGTCAAACTTTCCTAACAATGAGGTAATTTTCCTTGGTGACCTTAATGTTCACAACTCCACTTGGCTTCCATTTTCTAGTCACATGGACCCAGCTGGTTGAATTGCTGAGGCTTTTGCGATTACTAATGACCATGTACAGATTGTTCATTTACCTACCAGAGTACCAGACAATCCCAACCAGGCAGCCAACAACACACTTGATCTTTTTTCTCACAAGCAACTCCTCTAAGTACACGGTCAAAGTGAGTGGACCCCTGGCACATCAGATCAGAACTTAGCGATTGTCTCTTCTCCAATGGAGCCTTTCTCTCATGGTCATTCTCAACCTAGTGTTGTCTGGCATTACAAGAATGCAAAATGGATAATCTGCAAGATTTCTTTTCTTCCTTTCCTTGGTCGGATTACTGTATAAAATCTTCTGGGAAAATCAATTTACTCAGATCGTGTCAGTGAAATTATTCTTTTAGGGTTGAAATATTTTATTCCACATTCTGTAAAATTCTGTCCTTTATCTACACTTTGGTTTTCCAATAAATGCGCTAAGGCCGTTCAGATAAGAATACTGCATATCACAATTGGCCTTTATCCAAAACTCCAGGTTCATTTTCTGCCTGCACAAACCTTACAACAATTGTAAAGAGGTTATTAATAAGTTCAAACCAGATTTTGAACAGGCTATAAGAGTAAAAAACTTTCAGATAGTCTATGTTATCAATTTTTTGGTGGGAATTTCTTAACTTTCGTATAGTGCCTTATATTTATCATATTTACTGATTTAAGTTTTGTCAACAGTTTAATTTCTGCAATATTTTGTTAAGGTAAATTCTGTAATATATTTTAAATATAATAATTTTTCTCTAAAGTTCAAATTTTACTTAAATTATGGTTGCTACAAGATCCACTTACAATACAAAGTCCAGGGAGATCGGGACTCAAATGGAAATGCCTGCAGGCATTTCCAGCATAAGGTGCAACTTTGTCATTTATATAGTCTGTGGCGAGTATTCTACGGCTGGTCTCATAGGCGGACCTAGCTCAATTGATCATACTTTTCTTTGCAACCGATGTAAGGAGTATACTGATCTCAAATTACAACTTGGTGCGTTATGAAAAGAATTTGAGTCAATGAAGAAACAAACGGAACTGGGAGCTAGTCAGAGACTCAAGTATCTCCTGACCTGCTAAGTGATGCACTCCTGATTCAGGTTCCAGAAAAGAAGTCACGTGTACACTGCTCTGGTCAAAGGTGATCTAGTTTTATTGGGAGAATCTTTTGTCAGGGAAACAGGAAACATTTTTTATAATAAAGCTAGGTGGTCCACAACCAGAGTGTGTTTGCCAAGAGCAACAAATGATGATGTTACCAACATATTGTTGGATTTTAAGGGAGGCAAAGAGGGAATTACAGGATGGCCTTGATTAACACAATTAATTCATCCCGTGAGTGCAATAGGAAAAATTATAATTGGTCTGTAACCTTCAAGAATGTCCATAAAGAAATTTAAAAATACCTTTTAAATAACTTTTTAACTGTATACTACGTAAAAAATAATGAAAATAATTAGAGAATTAAATGTTTATTGCACAAAATACACAATGAAGAAACTATTTGTTATGGAAAGATTTGAACAGAGTCATTTGAACAGTGTTGGCTTTCTTTTTTTCATTAATTAATTTCCAATAACCGATAACAATCTTCTCTAGGCCCTGGCGAAATACAGTATTGCAGAGAACCTCAAACCTTTTGTTTGAGGTGCTCTTCAATATGAAAGATTTCATCTAGTTCTTTTACCATTATCTCCTTTGTGGTAACATTTTCATCTGGCTCATTTAAAAATTAATTTTTTTTTTGCATTTAAAGATTAGAATTTTTAAATGGAAGTCTGTACATGACTTTATTAGCGGGAGACAAACAAGTAACACTGATTTCGATGGTTGATGGAACATACTGAAGTGGGCAGCGGGCAAACACTTGTATATTGCCAGTCCAATACGCGGTAAGCTTAGTGCATGATTCAAATCTTTTTCAACAACCACAAAACAAAAGATTGCATTAACTGGAAATTTGCATTGTGTAAAGTGAATAGGGGTATAATTTTTTTCAAATAGCAGTAACTGAAAAATGCATTAATCAAACTCGTGGTATGCAAGGCCTGGCTGTATTATTCATGTGGGGAATAATGATATTATAAACACATGACTTGACCTTCTGTTGAATAAATATAGGACTATGCTGGAAAAAAAATGCTGCAAGTTAGGTCAGAATGTGTATCTGTCTTCAATTCTGTCCAGACATGATAAGAGGGATTATATGCCAAAAGCCTTGTGGATTAACTTGAGATAGAATGTTGAGTTCCTCTGGTCCACTACCCCTGCGGGTGTGGAAGAGGTATGTGGACGATACATTCGCTATACTACGTAGGGAACATGAGCCAAGGGTCCTCAATTGGCTTAATAGTGGCTCCCACTTTATAAAGTTTACCTCCAAGGTTGAGCAGGGGGAGCACTCTGCCATTTTTGGATGTTTGGGTTTACAGGGTGGAATTAAAAACAAGAGTGTTTAGGAAGGAGATGTGTTGGGCCCAGTATACTCATTTTGGTTCTGCCCAGACTGGAGGTCATAAGAAAAGTGTGGTTAGGGCTTTAATGAGCAGGGCTTCATCGCACTGCTCTTCCTCGGAGGATAGAGAGGAACAAATCAAGCAGATCATGGCCGACCTTATGAGATGTGGATACCCCCAGAACGTGATTGAAGGTTGTTGTGGACATGGTACTCGGAGGGAGGGTACCTTGCTCCACTGTGTACATTCCCTACTATCCGGGCGTGTCGTAGCCAATAGCCTGCATTTTACAGTCATACCAATTATGTTGTGTGCATCTTAAGGTCAGAAGCTGCGCACGGTGATGGCGGCGGTTAAAGAGTGGTGAGAGTTGACAACAGCATCCGCTTTTGATGTCTTGACATCAAAGGCAGATACACAATATTCATTCAGTTTGTCAGCTATCTGAGCAGGATCATCAACAGTCAAAAGAACATCAAGTGGACCAAGCTGATTCATCCCTTTCCTTCTAGAGTTTACATAAGTAAAGAAGTCTTTCTTGTTTTTCTTTGCATCCTTTGCTAAGGATTTCTCATAATCAACATTTGCTTGCCTAAACTTCTTTGTGACTTGATTACAGACTAGCTTATATCTGCCATAGGCATATCTGACCTGCTAATTTCTATGCATCCCATGCATTTTTCTTCTCTGCCACAAGCCTCAGTAGTTCATCTGACATCCATTTAGGCCTAAATCTTGAACAGTATTCCTTAGTTGGTATGAAAAGCCTTGTAGCTTCCGAGATTAATTCCCTGAAGGCCTCCCATTTACAATTCACTGTTTTGAACATCATCACTTGATCCCACTGTATAGAATTCAAAAACTGCGAGAGACCACTGTAATCACCTTTATGAAAACAAAAACCCTTCCCTTTACCCTTGGTGGTAGTTACATGTTTAAGTAAATCCCACATTAGTAGACTGTGATCACTGTCACCTAGTGGTTCCTTTATCTGCAAATTCCTAATGCATGCATCAGCACTGCTGATAATCAGATTAAGAGTATTACCCCCTCTTCTGGTTGCCCCTCGAACATGTTGCTGTAGAGAACAATCCTACAGTAAATCCACAAAAGTGTTGCTAGCGTGCGAGTGAACAAACGACAAGTTCCAGTCAATATCTGGAAAGTTAAAATCCCCGTTACAAGACATTCTGATTTACTGGCCGACTATTTCTCTGCACAACTGTTCATTGTACTAACAGAGTCATTAGACCTATATAACACCCTCATACTCTCATTTTCCCTTTCCCAGTGTTTTATGTCACACCAAATTGACTCAACATTGCACTGTTCACCCATGTCAACTGGATGCACTTCATTAGATTTTGTGTTTCTTAACTAACACAGCATAAACCCTCCTCCCTTCCTAGACTGTCTATCCTTTCTGACCACAATGTACTCCCCAAATTCCAATTCTGCAGTGCTTTTATCTGTGTGACACCATGTTTCTGATATCCCAACGATATCTGCCTTTGATGCCTTGATCGGCACTTCAAATTCATCAAATTTATTTACTATACTTCTAGCATTGTAGCAAGTAAATTCCATATTAGTAGACTGTCATCACTGTCACCATTGGTTCCTTTATCTGCAAATTCCTAATGCATGCATCATCACTACTGATAATCAGATCAAGAGTATACCCTTCCCCTCTGGTTGCCCATCGAAAATGTTGCTGTAAAAAACTTACAATACTTAAAATAAATAAAACCTCCAATAAATCCACAAAGCATTGCTAAAGTGTGAGTGAACAACCCACAAGTTCCAGTCATGCACCTGTTCTTATTCTTAGTTAACCTAACACAGCCCATGTATTTATTTGTTCCAAGATGACTCCCAGGAACTCTTGAAGTCTGAGGCAACTTGCTCTCTAGGCTGCTGCTCATTACAATAGAAGCAGTGCAAATATCGCTTTTGCCTCTGCCTGTGTTAATCTTTTAGTCTGTGAATCTCCCCAAGCTAGCAGTTTAACGACCCACCTAACACTGCTGCGATAGAATCAGCAAATATTCTTGCACCCTTTCTCTTCAAGTGTATCCCATCCCTGTAGAAGCAGTCTCTCCTGTTAGCAAGCGCAGACTAAGCTGAAAAAAATTCTACCCCATGAGCCTTGTACAATCTCTCCAGGGCCAAATTGATTGACAAAACTCTCAGCATCAAGATTCGTTAAAATCCTTCTGACATCCTATTGATGGAAGACCACAGGATACATTGAATGGAGTGAGCTGGGAATGGTGGGAGGTGTTTTACTAAGATCATTAATACATGAGTTGAAGAAAAATGGGATGCTAGCAGGTCAGCTTTATCCTTGGCTGTTGTTTGTTGTTTGGTTTTTTTAGGAGCATTAGCAACTAAGGCCATATTGCTCCGGTGCGGTGGTCATTCCCTGACCTTTCCGCATGCTTCGTATTTGGGGGTGACGGGCTCGAACCCCGGTCTAATCAAGAAGCATGTACTGCTTTATCCTTGGCTGAAGTGACAATAGAACCATCTGGTTTTGACAGAGGTGGGAGCAGAGATGGGCAAAAGTTGCGACCAATAGCTTTGGCAAGAGACCAAAATGCTTGGCTATCTTTAGGGCAAGAAGCAAGTTTTCTACCCTTAGCCTGTTCACAAAATATAGTTTGGACTGATTAATAACTGATTTACAATCATTGCAAGCTCTGGTAGACAGAAAATGAAACTGAAGAATTGGAAACCAGCCAATTACGATATGCAACATTCTTCTCTTGAACAGCCTTTCCTTTCCTTGGTTAATCCAACCAAGGAAATGAAAAAAGAAATCTTGCAGGTTATCCCATTTTGCATTCTTGTAATGTCAAACAACACAAGGTTGGGAATAGCCAAGAGATAAAGACTCCACTGGAGAAGAGAATCACCAAGTTGTGATCTAAGGTGCCTAAAGGACCACTCACTTCGACCGTATACTTAGAAGGGTTGTTTGTGAGAAAAACATCAGTTGTCTGTCTGGTTAGGATTGTCTGGTATTGTGGTAGATAAATGAACAATCTGTGTGAGGTCATTAGTAATTGCAAAAGCCTCAGAATCTCGACCAAGAATTGTGAACATTAAAATCACCAAGTTATCATCATTAAGAACATTAAGAACATTAAAATCACCAAGTTATTATGATAATTGCAGGTTATCCCATTTTGCATTCTTGTAATGTCAAACAACACAAGGTTGGGAATAGCCAAGAGATAAAGACTCCATTGGAGAAGAGACAATCACCAAGTTGTGATCTGAGGTGCCTAAAGGACCACTCACTTCTACTCTTAGCCTGTTCACAAAATATAGTTTGGACTGATTAATAAGTGATTTACAATCATTGCAAGCTCCAGTAGACAGAAAATGAAACTGAAGAATTGGAAACCAGACAATTACGACATGCAACATTCTTTTCTTGAACAGCCTTTCCTTTCCTTTCCTTGGTTAATCCAACCAAGGAAAGGAAAAAAAGAAATCTTACAGGTTATCCCATTTTGCATTCTTGTAATGTCAAGGTTGGGAATAGCCAAGAGATAAAGACTCCATTGGAGAAGAGACAATCATCAAGTTGTGATCTGAGGTGCCTAAAGGACCACCACTTCGACCGTATACTTAGAAGGGTTGTTTGTGAGAAAAACATCAAGTGTGTTGTCTGTCTGGTTAGGATTGTCCGGTATTCTGGTAGATAAATGAACAACCTGTGTGAGGTCATTAGTAATTGCAAAAGCCTCAGAATCTCGACCAGGAATTGTGAACATTAAAATCACCAAGCAAGGTTACTTCACTATTAGGAAAGTTGGACTGGAGAAGAAAGTCAAGTTGCAGAGAAAGGAAGTCAACGAGTTTCAAGTGATTAGTGGAGTTGGGAGAACGGTAGAGACAACAGATGAATTTGACACAATGAGGTAGAGAGATTTTAAGCCAAGAGAAGGTCGAAGAGAGCAGATTCCAAATTACCAAGTCTCTGACAGGGAATATTGGAACCGACATATGCATGAGTACCACCTTTGAGGTGAAAGGAATCATACAGCGAATAATTTGGGCAACTGAGACGGGTAGTGGTTGAATCAACCGATAACTGAGATTCTGTCCGTAAAAGTACATGGGGTTTGGCAGACTGTAAGTAGAAATGGACATGACTGACATGGTAATCAAATGAAAGAACTCTGCCCTGGTAGTGCCAAGAGCTCCAGCGACTGTGTAGAAAAGGTCCACTCAAGAAGGAAAGTCTTTCAACGGGCAAGAAGATCCTGGCCCACCCCTGAGATTGAAGCCCTTAGACAGTCGTATAGACAAGCGAGACAGCGGAAATAAGGAAGCAGGAAATGGCACGATGACTCTCCCAGGAGAGTCACCATGCCCTGTGGTGTTTTGGTGGATGTGATAACCTACCTCCTGGGGAGTTTGTTAGTGGTGATTTTGCCACTTCCTCCAAGATGCCACAGGGCACGGTGACTCTCCTGGGAGCAATCAATTACTAACATTCTGAATGTCATATTTCAAAAACCTGCCCTCCCAATAACTCTGGATGTGCTAAGAAAACAATCACAATGTGCCACAAATTCAAGCCCCCCCCCCATTCACCTTGAATGAACTCCAGGCTGCAGCCGCCTTAATTATAAATGGGAAATGATCAGGATCAGACATTTCCCATTTCTAATTCTGATCAACAAGAAGACTGTGGTGTACGTCCCAGAGCTGCTCTTAAATCTTTTCAAATGCTGCCTTTAAACAGGAATATTCCTAACAGAATGGAAAACTGCAAATGTGAAGCTTATTGTTATTGTCTCCATGTGGCTGGGGATGGGAGTCAGGGGGTGCCCGACCAGATGTTAGGTACCTCCCTAGCTGCTTCTTGGCCAGCCTACAACAGAACAACACTTACAAACATTACACTTTCACAAATGTACACTATACACACACCCAGCTTAGACTCAGTGACATATGGGAATACCTTGGAGACCACCACATTTGACATTAGTTGTGTCATGATTCTTGAGTTCAGCACTGGCAACTGCTAGCAGCTAAAGAGGAATATGACATTTCATCTTCTTGGATGATTATGTAAAAAAAAAAAAAAAAAAAAAACACACTAGTCTCAGACAGCTATTGTATTTTAATTCCATCACTATCTATTCAAGATATTTATAGGGATAACTTTAAATTTTCCTGTGTTTGTTTGTTTCTGTGAGTGAAAAACTCATGCACATATAATAAGAACAGACAAAAAGCTTAAGTAAAATACTCACAAGTGTTTCTAAATCAATCTTTTGGTCATCGAAATTTTTAATATAGCTTTCCAAACCTAAAGATTTCAACAAATCTTCTAAACATGAAAAAGTCCTGTTTTCTTCATTTCTCTGCTCCACAGCGATTTCCTCATTTTCTTTTAATTTTGTGCTTTCTTGGGTCTCATTTCTAATTATTCCATCAGGTTTTTGATGAGCCAGCATATCAAACAAAATTAATGAACCTATAATTGATAATCAAATGAAAATAAATATGCAATTACAAATGTGGGTAATTTAAATATACTACAGTATATTTAAATATGCAATTTTAAATTTCAAACGATACTCTGATTAAATTAAGTTGAAAAATAAATTTACAATATCTTGGATCTCTTGTCTCAATTCACACAAACTATATCACACCTAAAGCCACACATATATAATACTTTTATTTGTTATACTACTTCATAATTACAGGCAATTTAGAGAACACCATGCGGGATACAATCCACTACACAACTGTCATGACCTCGAATTTCAGAAACTAAATATATATCATTGCCCTATAATTTCAGGAAACCTAACAATAGTTTCTTTCATAGAACTGAAAAAAAACATATCACAGATTATCATCTAGATTACATACTTGACTAAAAAAATACACTCAGATCTGTTGTTATAATGAAAGATTAACAGATTAAAAATGAAACAAAAATTCTTCACAAAGTTAAGGGATTTTGCTTTCGTAAAGGCAACTACAGTGTCTCAGAGTTTTTTTTAGGTTTTATACAGTGGGACCAACAAATGATGTTACCAACAGAAAATTCTAAATGGGAAGCATTCAAGGAAGTAATTTTGGAAGTTCTAGGATGTTTGTTCCAACTAAGAAATACTGCTCTGGGCCCAAATGGATGTCAGATGAAACTAATGAGACTCGTGGCAGAGAAGAAAAATGCATGGGATGCAAATAAATTGTCAGGGAACACAGAAACCTATAGTAGAGACAAACTAGTCTGTAATCAAGTCACAAAGGAGGTTAGGCAAGCGAAGGCAGATTAGGAAAAATCTTTGGCAAAATGTGCAAAGAAAAACAGCGAAGACTTCTTTGCCTATATAAACTCTAAAAGGAAGGGGATGAATTAGATTGGTCCACTTGATATCAATGGTTTGACTATAATACATGATCATTCTCAGATAGCTGCCAAACTAAATGAGTATTCTGCCTCTACATTTGCACATGAGGAGTTATTCAAGGAGGAGGAGGAGGGGGCCAGATGTTTATCAAACTCAAACGGAGAGTTAAATGATTTTGTAATAACTGAGAGCAAAGTGGAGGAGAAACTGTTGAAGTTAAATATAAGAAAGGCACCTGGGGTGGATGGAATCTATCCAGTTATATTAAAGGAGGTGGTAAAGGAAGTAAGCAAACCCTTAGCCATAATTATGAGAGCATCCTTGGACTCGAGGGAGTCTCCACTGACTGGAAATGTGCAAATGTATCTCCAATTCACAAAGGGGATCAAAGGGTGACATGAGTAATTACAGACCTGTTAGTTTGACTTCTGTTCCAGGGAAGTTAATGGAAGCACTGGTTAAAGAAGCATTGCAGGATCATCTAGACAAGACAGCAGTAATAATTCAGACAGCATGGGTTTGTCATGGGAAAGTCTTGTCTGACCAATCTGACTGGATATTATTATGTGGTCACAAAGGAACTGGATGCAAAAAATAATTTTGATATCATATACTTGGATTTCAGGAAAGCTTTTGATACTGTTGCACTTGGAAGACTACTGTACAAATTGGAGCAGTATGGCATTAAGGGCAAGTTGCTACAATGGATAAAAGGATGGTTGAGTGGGAGAAGACAGAGTGGTAATCAATGGATACTGCTGTACATGGTCTAATATCATTAGTGGTGTCCCTCAGGGTTCGGTGTTGGGCCCATTGTCGTTTTGTATATTTATCAATGATATTGATGAAGGTATATCAAGCTTAATGTCAAAGTTTGCAGATGATACAAAGGTTGGAAGGGTTGTTAATAACAGTAATGACTATGCTGCTGCAACAGGATCTGGAAAAGTTGGGTAGATGGGCTGAGCAGTTGCAACTGAAGTTTAATATTGACAAATGCAAATTGTTGCATATGGGTAGCAGTAACCCCAGAGTAATGTACCAACTGGGTGGTGCTACACTCAGGGTAGTAGAGAATGAAAGAGATCTGGGGGTAATTGTGCAGTCTGATATAAAGATTTCTGAGCAGTGCAAACAGGCTGCCAGAGTAGGTCATGGGGTTTTGTCAATGATATACAGCCGGGATGGCCAACTTAATTTGTGATGCGATCTACTTTTTTTTCTTCAAAATATGCCGCGAACTAACATTTCAAGAATTTCATTGTACATGGTTAAAAAAGTTAATCAACACATATTGAAATATGTTGTTTATAAATTTTAAAATTGAATACAATTAATAATTTTTATTTTAAATTCATATGTATTTAAATTTTAAATTTATGTGAAATTTGTGACTTCATGTTACCTTCCAAGCTTTCAAAATTGGGGATATACTGTGATAAGGCCAACCATAAAGAATCTTCTGTAGGCAAGTCCATAAGAGTAGAGTGATTCTTAGTCTTTCTTTGTTTCAAATACGAAAAGGCCGATTCACATAAATATTTGGAACCAAAACAGGAAGTTCACTGCATTTTTTTACATTTGGGTACTTTTCTCGGCAAACAAATTTCCAAAAGTCCTTTTTTGATGTTGTTATTGTTGTTATTTGGTTTTTAGGAGCATTAGCAACTAAGGCCATATTGCTCCGGGATATGCGGTGGTCATTCCCTGACCTTTCCGCATCCTCCGTATTTGGTGGTGACGGGCTCGAACCCCGGTCTAATCAAGAAGCGTGTGCTACGCACTGCTGCTGCTCCTTCCCACCTGGCTACGGAGGCACCTTCTTTTTTGATGATCTGGCTTTTAGGAAGATATCATTTTGCAATGTAATAATTTCATTTTCAAGTAATATTTTCTGCAATTTGTGTTGTATCTAAGTCGACATTAAATATATTGAACAATGTCTTCAATTGTTTTAAAATCACTGAATCCGGTTTCAAAAATCTTCCACAACTTTCTCAATTTCAGAAACTTATTTCTCACTATTAAATTCAAAAACGGATTTTTGCAAATGATCTTGGATATTTGCAAAACGATTGAATTTTTTTTCTTTGAAATCCTTAATCATTGCCAAAAATTGATATCTATATGCAGAAAAACTACTAACCATGTCGCCCACATTTTTATTTTTTTCCTTGTAGTTCCAAATTCAGATCACATAATTTACTGGTAAAATCTGCCAAAAAAGCCAGATCACACAACCACTCCGTATCTTGTAGCTGCTGATAATCATCTCCCTTTTGATCAACAAATTTTTTAATTTCATTCAGCAAATTTTGAAATCTTTAGAAACTTACTCCGACTCATCCACCTCACATCTGTGTGTAATATCAGATCTGGTTCATTTTCATCAAGTTGCATTTTGAAAAGTCTCCTTTGTCCTCTGATGGAATTCACGATTTTGAAAGATATGTCCAGACCACTTTTAGTATTTAATCTTTTGCTGGCTAACATTTGTTGGTGGATGATACAGTGGTAACTCAAAAAATCTGGGAATTCATCATCCTTTTGGCACAATGCGATGAATCCGTTAAGATGCCCCGTCATTGCTTTAGCTCCATCTGTTGTTATTGATAAGAGCTTAAATGGTGGTAATTTTATTTTTTCTAAGGTCACTATTAGGTGGAAAATCAAATTGGTATTTACCATAGAGTGCATTGAAGTGCCTTTATATTGTTGTTGTGTTTGTTATTGGGTTTTTAGGAGCATTAGCAACTAAGGCCATATTGCTCCGGGAATATGCGGTGGTTATTCCCTGACCTTTCCGCATCCTCCGTATTTGGTGGTGACGGGCTCGAACCCCGGTCTGATCAAGAAGAGTGTGCTACGCACTGCTGCTCCTTCCCATCTGGCTACGGAGGTGGCTCGTGTGTGCCTTTATAAATTTCCTTTTTTGGGTATAACCACAGAAGCATTGCAAATCAAACGACAACATTTTTTCTTTTATCATTACAAAAAAAAAGTATTCTAGTTCCCACTCTTGATGAAAATGATACGTTTTACTCTTTTTCGTAGTATTCATTTTAAATCAAATCAAATTAATGTATAAGTACTGTCCAGTTATTAATATTAAGTAATCTAAATAAGAATTCGAGACATACACTATGCTCTCCACAACCTAACTGCGTGAATTTTCGCTAAACAAGCCTAGCGGCTGCGCGGTGGCAAGAGTAGTCACGTGATTCAACGGATTTGTAATAAGCACATGCAGTGGGGAACATAATAATAATATTCAAATTTTGACTAATCCATTTTTTATATATATTTAAAATTCGTTGTGATCGACCGAAATTAAAGCCACAATTGACCTTTTGGCCACCCCTGATATACAGGAATTTTGCGAGCAGGGATAAGGATGTGATTATCCTCTTGTATGAGGCAATGAGTCAGACCACACCTTGAGTACTGTGTACAGGTCTGGAAGCCTCATTTTAGGAAAGACGTCGAGTTGCTAAAACGAGTACAGAGAAGGGGAAAATGACTGGTGAAGGGGACAAAGGAGTGCTCTTATGAAGAAAGGCTTAAGTTCTGCAAATTGTAATTTCTGGATACTAGGCACCTGCGAGGCAATCTGATTGAGGTGTATAATGCCTTGAATGGATTGAGAAAGCTCAATTCTGATGGGATTCTTTCTCTTTCTCAGATTACAAAACTGAGGGGGAATAGATTCAAACTGAGGAAAGACAGTTGTAGAAGAGATGTGCAGAAGTAGTTTGCCTTTAGCCAGTGGGTAGTTGATTGCTGGAACAAACTTCCATCTGTTGTTGTGGAAGTTGAGAGCTTAAATAAATTCAAGGCAGGAGTAGACAAACATTTGGAATGAATGGATCAGTGAAATGGGAAGATTTTTTTTTTTGCATAAGCTTGCTTTCTTGCATCATGTGCCTCTACTGATGCTAATGCTAATGTATTGTAACCAAGTGAAAACTGAATAAAGGTGGCACTAATACAGTAAAGTGATATTATTATCTAGAGTTCCTTGTTTTTAAATTTTTAATCATTATAATTGTTTTAGTGATGCTAAATTAAAGTTAATTGTTTACATATTAACAACTGTATCTGTATTTATCCAGACTTCAGCTTATGACATTACCTATACAAAATTTAATTCATCTAAACCTATGCATATCATGAAAAAGTTGAAAATAATATAAATTAACTCAGTAGTGGCATTGCATCATCTGAGCAGTCCAGTGAAACATTTAATCCTTGTGACTCACTGGCTGGGGATTCGTAGTTGGTACTTTTTTACTTTCTTGACAGTCTTTCTTGAATGTGCAGCTTTATTTTATCCATTTATATTGTTGTTCACTTTGTGTAAACTGAGTAGGCCTAAGCTATACAAATATCATTTATATTACTCTGCTGTTCTTGTTTGTCACTTAGTGAAACACTGCTTGTCATTACAATGGAATGTTTTCCACAACCGAAAGCTTCTCAAAGCTCACCAATTGCATATGTGGGTATTTTGATGGCAAATTAGAAAAATTTCAGAGTTTGTGGCCACACAGTAATTCAGCTAATCCATTTGTATTTATATTCCAGGAGGGTGTCATAAGAGTACAGTCGGTCCTCGTATAACACGTGTTTACATTACATGAATTCGATCATACACAATTTATAAATAGGGGAACGATATCTTATATAACACAAACCGAATTCGCTTATGCACGATTCGCCTTTGTGTTTACAAGAAATGGCAGTCGAACGCAGAATCACCCCAACCGAACGCAACACAATAGGAATGAAGAGAAGATTCTGAAAATGTATTTATGTTTTTTATATCAGTGAAGGGGAAACACATTTCACCATAATAACGTAAAAACCAACACAATTCCAGCTATCGATATAATCGCAAATGCAATTAGATCTAGTTTACTACCAGTTTATACCAGTTTGACTGGGTCAAAAATTCTTACCTGGTAAAATTTATAGTGGCCTCATACTACAGTTTATGGCCAAAATCACACCGGACTCCAGCTCACCGGGATTTCCCGGGTAAGGCTTATGGCCAGTCCGCCTCTGTCGATAGAGAAAAAATATGAAATTGTGAAACGCTTTGAGCAAAATGAAAGACCATGTGATATTGCACGTGCTACAGACCGAAATGAGGCAACGCCGAGAATTAGAAAGAATGCGGAGAAAATAAAAACAACTTTCATAGCAGGAACAACTCAAAGTGTAATTAAAATCCATTAGATTAAGACACAAAGAATGGAAGAGATGGAATGGCTGTCATCTGTTTGGATAGAAAATCAAACAAAAAAGTTTGCTTAGGATAGAAGCAAAAGCATTAGCAATATTTTATTACGTAATAGTCGTAATAAAATACGTAAGCATTTTATGACGACTTACGTATTATAAAATACGTAAGTATTTTATTACGACTATTTTATTTAATATAATAATTTTTTTACTATTTTATTAATAAATTTTTATTATTTAAATAAATAATAAAAAATAAATATTTTTTATTATTTATTATATTATAATAAAAATAAAAAAATATTATAATATTATTTTTTATTACGTATTTTAATCGTTATAAAATACGTAAGTATTTTATAACGATTAAAATTACCCGATTATTTATTGTGTTTGGTAATGTTTTGGTTCCAAATGTGTGTTCAATCTTGGATGGTCGGCACCTAACCCCACTTTTCCCATAGGGCCTGTTGTTTATATTGCACGATTTTGCATTGCACGAGGGTTTCTAGGAACACAACTATCGTGCTATATGAGGACAGACTGTATTCTACAAAAGAGGCCAGAACATTATTTTGACATAATGTGCATCACAGTGATAAAATTGCTGCTTCAGCAGTTGGAAAGGAGGGGGAGAGGGGAAGCAAACCACAGATCATATTTTACAATTCTGTGGGGGGGGGGAGATTGACATAGTTGAGGGAGTTGAATGCTACATACAATATCAGCTGGAAAACTATATGATGGTTCATGGTGATTTTTTTTTTTTTTATTTCCCTAATAAATTTAGCATGCAACAATTTGCAAGTGACATTTCTTAGTAACAATACACTTGCAGGTGGTAATATACTAGAAGGCTATTCACAAGAAAAATAAAAATGACTGCCATACAGATGTGCACACAAAGCAACACATTGCCATTATTTTTGTATTTCAGTCATGTTTTATGTAGTGAATGTCATAACAATCTTTGAAAAAATAGATAGGAATGATTTCGTGTTTATAATATTCATTACATACACAGAATTAATAAAAGAATTTATTAATTTATTCTTTCATCGAAATACAATTTGAAAAATAACACATTTTTCACAATGCACTAATGCTTGGTTACTATACATCCAATTAACATATATTCGATATTATATAACAATTATATAATATCAGAATATTATATAATATCAGAATATTACCCACCAAAATGATATCATTTGTCTGATATACAGTTACGTACAGTTTCAGACTTTTTGTGCACAATGACATTATCCTAGTAATGACTACAATAACTGTACACTACTGATTCCTGTGGTCATCCAGAACAGGGGTCGCCAACCCCTTCATGACAACAGGCTACTTTCAGTATTAATGAAAGTGTTGCAGGCGCCAAAGAATATTGCATTTGTTAGGGGGTTGACATTAAAAGATTTAAACTAGAAAATCAATACTTTTATTACACAGTCTGTTGTACATAATACTATTATATGATTCAACTTATTTAAATAATAAAATAAAATTTAATTAAAATTAATGTTACACTTGTGTTGCACTTCTTCAGTTATAAAATGAAAAATCTGGATTATAAGGTGAACACAGACTCACAGACAATCAATTAGATGTGGAACTGAAAGACTGGT
The DNA here is from genome assembly GCF_048544385.1 of Mastigoproctus giganteus. NCBI lineage: Eukaryota > Metazoa > Arthropoda > Arachnida > Uropygi > Thelyphonidae > Mastigoproctus > Mastigoproctus giganteus. The sequence goes on from NC_143585.1 coordinate 126,451,228, forward strand.
TCTATTCTTTTATTTCATAAACTTAATGCTATAAAATAATGGTTCACAGAGGTATGTTGAACCAAAGCAAGAACTTAAGTGCTACACTCATTAACAAAGGAAAGCTATTCTTGTCAACCAGATTCCAGAATCATTATCGTTTTTTTATATGATTATAAATTAATGTCACTTTGAAAGTTAACAATTTCTAGTTGAGTTTCCGCAACACTGTTTTAAATAAGTTTCCAATTAATACTGAAATCTCAGAAATATCTACTACATTAAAGGGATTTAATGCATATGTGCAACTGGTTCTTGAAAAGGTCAAATATCAAAACTCTTTTCAGTGGCAGTTTCAATAACAACCTTTTTCAAATAAGGGAAGTGTAAAAGAGACTTTTCTTATGTCAGATTCCCACAAGTTTAGTTTACCTTTGAAAGCATTGATTAATCTAATCAGTTCAGCAATATTCTTGTCTTTTCCCTGAGGTTAGCCATTTAATACATTAAGTTTCAGATTCATACCTGTTAAAAATGCTAAATCTAGTAACCAAGTGTGGTCATTAAGTTGTTGGTATTCCTCATTTCTGGATTCAAGAAATACTAAAATTTTGGGAAGTAACCAGTAAAATCACTCCAGAATTTTCTTACTTCCCTATCGGACGTTAGTGTATAATATCAAGTCTGAACACTCAGATTCAAGTTCTATCAAGAAAGATTTAAAAAGCCTATGTTGCAAACTTAATGAATGGACGGAATTAATAATTTTTGTACCACATTTTCATCACATGCTTAAAACTAATCACTTTTGCACGGAGTATTTCTTGCTGGATAATAGAGTGATACATAATAAATGTCGGAAACGATGTATCTTCCTTACAGAATAATGAATCTGTACTTGGTACCTACCATTGTAGGTGTACCATCTGATGCTAGCTTATGGAGAGGAATTTGGTTTTTGGCAGCATAATCTTTAAATGTGTGATAAACGTTTTCTCTAGTTTTGCCTTTCAACAAAAGAAATGTTAGAAGCTCCTCTTTCACCAAATTATTGTGAAAAAAACCAATCTAACTATGTTGTTGTTGTTATTTGGTGTTTAGGAGCATTAGCAACTAAGGCCATATTGCTCCAGGGATATGTGGTGGTCATTCCCTGACCTTTCCGCATCCTCCGGTATTTGGTGGTCACAGGCTCGAACCCCTGTCTAATCAAAAAGCGTGTGCTACGCACTGCTGCTCCTGCCAACCTGGCTACAGAGGCATCATACAATGTAAGTGAAAGGTTGCACAGTGATGTAATACATCTAAGGTGGACTGTATGAGATGCATGGCTGTATAATACAAAGGTCATGTTGCCAGTCAGTGGGCAAGGAACAAATGCATATCCCTGTTGATGCATAATAATCTAGAATAAGAAAATTGATGTACTAGCCATCCATGGGCTCAACACAATATGCCACATGCATACAAATCAGGTACTATACACTGTCCTTTTACTTCATCTCCCTATACTGCCCACCAGCAGGGAATTTTGAGGATTCTCTCGCATATCTAGACTGTGCATTCGACCTCCTTGGTACATGCAATGTGCTAATCTCCACAGACATAAATGCCAAATCCCGGATGTGGCAGAGCACAATCCCAGATGCTCGAGGACTTCTGCTGGAGGAGCTAATCCAAAGCAGAAATCTACAGATACAAAACCTACCAAACCATTTAACCACCTACTGCAGCTCTATGGGGAAATCAAATATTGATATCACAATAACTACCAATGACCTGAGGGACCAGGTCCTGGATTGGAAGACAGTTCCAGACTGGATTCTCAGCGACCACAAAGTCATCTCCTTCTCCATTGTACAGAAGAAACAAGTGACAAACAAAAGCACAAGAATTCCAGAGTTTACTAGGTTCTCACTGAGAACGACAGATTAGAAAACATTTGAAAGACTCCATTAAGGCTGATTTTCATGACCAGACCCCCAACCAAGTACAAACAAGCTGCCCCAGAGAAGTACTACAAGAATAAATCCTCAAAGCAGCATACTGGTCAACAAGGAAGGTCCAAAGACATACAGCCTGTGTGTGGTGGACAGCAGAACTTACCAAACTTCCACAGAGAGGTCAACCAGGCATGGAAGAGATATCAAAACCACTGAGACTGGCCAGCCCAGCTCCACAGACAGTACTTCTAAGGTTTGATCATGTTTAGCATAAAAATCTTCTAAACAAGCTTCCATCTCCTGATTACCGAATGTGTTTTGGAAGTGGGTAATGCTTGCTGCACGTGATGGTAGATGGCTGGCTCTCTGTCTCTTCTAACTTCTCCACTAATGCTGATGTTCCTCAGGGTTCAGTTCTTTCTTACACTCTTTTCTCTTGTATATTAATGACCTTCCTCTACTGACTGCAAATCCTATCCATAGTTTTGCTGATGATAGTGCATTGCACTCCAGTTTCATTGCATTCCAGTTTGAGAAACCTTGCCCCTCACAAAAGCTCCAACTTGTTGAATATCCACACTGATTCCTTAAACACTGATCTCCGGGTCAATTCTCCAATGGGGAAAAGATAACTGAGTTCATTTCATCCTTCTAAAACTCAGTCCTGTCATATCTCGCAAAAAGGATTCAACTGCTCCTACACTTATCTTTGATGACACTTAGATTTCTAGAAAAGATCATATATCTATTAGGGACTCCCTGACTTCTAATTCTCTCATTCTCTCTCCCTCTCTTGGCATAATCACATCACAAATATTACTACTTCTGCATCTAAAAAATCTGGTTTTCTCTTTCATTCTTGACATTACTTTTCTTCTAAACTCTACTCACTCTGTACAAATCTCAAATTCGCCTTACCTTTTTCCCTACATCTGGGTGGTGAAAAACCTCTCAGGCTTCCATTCATAAAAGAGCAGTCATGTTAATTAATGACCCATCTTTTACAGAGTCTCTCCACACTCTCAGACATTCTGTTTCTGCTGCATGCCTTCAACTATGTAAATTTCCACAGGCACTGTTCTTCTGAAATGGATTCTATGATCTCTCCCTATCTTCCAAACCAGTCCAAACATGTGCCACAACCAGTCAACATCCTTTTACTGTCCAACTTCAAACTGGAAGAATCAAGTTTTCTTCTCCCTTCAACTTCCATTTTATGGAACAACCTACTTTCACATGCATTTTCTGAAAATTACGATCTACAAATGCAAGTCGAATGTCAACAATTATCTTTTTTCATCTTCTCAACCTTCAACTCATCCACACTACTAATTACTACAAGTTATACCTTTTGTGTTTGGGGGTTTCATGAAAACATACACAGAGAGAGATATGTAAGATTGTTTTGTTTCTTCTTATATTACTAAAAGACAATAATACAATTATATATATATATATATATATATATATGATGTAATATGAAAGTTAAGCAAATTTTTTTAGTTAAGCAAAGTTAAGCAAAATTTTTTTATATTAATTGGGTTTAATGACTAAATTATATAGGGGATTATCGACTACTTTTTTTGTCTTATTACCCTTACTTTCCCTTCCCTGTTTGTTTATTTTTATTATTTTACGTTGTGTTTCGCTCTACCTTTTTGCCGTACTACTGGCGGATGTTTTTATTTTATTTTAAATATCAAATTTATTTTAATTATCAGATATATATATATATATATATATATATATATATTATTGTATTACTAAAAAACAATAATACAAGACTAGAACAGTAATTTAAACATTTTTGTTACGTATCTTTAAGTCTGATATTTTAGATTAAAAAGAAATATGCACAATTGTAATTTACCTAAACTATGTCCAACAACAGACACTCTGCCTTGGAAATTTGGATTACGACTTAAAAACAAATCATACATCTGATTCATATCACCTCCAACAGTATCCATTATTGTTTGACAGTACACAGGACTATTATAATATAAGGTGTCAAAGATAGTGTCATTAGCAATTTCTCTTAATACAGGAATACTAGGGAGAGTAATGTGCTGAATAAGTCTGTAAAAAAATAAAAAAATTAATAAATTTCATTAAATATAAATGGAAATAATAAAGAATATCAACAACAAAAAAAACCCAATAGAACTGGCAACTAGTTTTTTTTTTCACCCATACATATCATAGCTTATCCAAACATCATATAATATAATTGAGGCGCTGAATATTACGTTTACTGCCACATGCTGTTTGGAAGAATAAACTGGCAATGTAGCAGGTGCACAGAAATGAAAATTTCTCAGTTTGCATATAAATGTCACTGCTTTTTGCTTTTTTTAATTATAAATTATGAATAATTATTTGCTAATGTGCCTGAAAACACACTCTGTATAACGTCCATAACTAGTTTTTTCTCATCTTCTCAGCTTGTTTACCACAGTCAAAAAACTCAAAGAAGAAATCAATGTATGGTTATGTCTAAATTCATATATTGTATTTTTTTGTTTATATTTCTAAATTTAATAAATATATATTAATTCCATGCAGCAAAATGTTTCTCTTATTGTATTAAAGTTTATTAAATTATAACAATATTTTCACAAAGTATCAAGTTCACATGCTTTTCAAAAGTCAGAAATTAAAACTTAAAATTATTCTTAACATAAAACTGATAAATACCTCTTTTGGCTGTATTTATTCGTTTAATGCATGACTGTTCAACTTCTGACCACAAAGGGGCCATGGCATATTTCAGCTACTCATCTATGGGCTACTGGGCTAAATTTCCATGCATACACATATTTATAGACAAATAATATTGGACACATTTAAATTTTTTTGCGAAGTTGTGGACACTGCAAAACTCATTCTTATGTTGATACTAATAGAAGAAAATACTGAATAAAAAAAAAACCTATTTGTGCAGAGTAACAAATTTACAAAGATTAAAAAAAAAGGAATGAAGAGAAGCTTCTGAAAATTTATTTATGTTTTTTGTATGATTGAAGATTGCAGTGCAGGGGAAACACATTTCACCATAATAATGTAAAACCACACACAATTCCAGCTATCGGTATTTTCGCAAATGCAATAGCATCGAGTTTACTACCTGTTTATAACTGATTGTACTAACAGAAAAGCCCACTAAACCAGAAAGTGCAAATTATTTTTATTGTTTTATGGTCGTGACCTCCAGAAATGTGTTTTTGAAAAATATCACAAAGGCATTCAAAATTGATTCTTATAACAAAACAATTTAATGATTTGAATTGGTAACTGATACAATTTACATTATAAAAATGACCTTTTAGAGAGATAAATAGCTTAGTTATATAGCGAAAATTTCAACTTCTGAGGTCTTGGAACGAATAACTAAAAAACAATGTGTTATTGGGTTCACATTATATTTTCTCGATACGATAGTCTCTGGAATATATTAATATCATAAAGCGGGGTGCACTGTATTGTATTGTATAGCTACACACGTTGTTTGAAATGCGGTATTCATGAATGTTTAACATTCATTTTTTTTGCAATTAACGTTTATATTTTCAATTTTGTTGATACTTGAAAAAAAAAAAAAAAAAAAAAAACTTGTAAACCCGGGAAGTCGTAAAGTGGGAACTGCCTGTATATAGTGACAGTAATTATCTGCTCTTCTAGTTAATATCTTATCTCTTCCATATTTGCCTACTCTTCCACTGTGTACTCTTCCAATTCCACCATTTTCTTTAACTGCTGCCCAACTACTGTTTTGGAATTTTTCCCCCCTTATTTTCACTAGCTAAATCACCTACAGTGGATTTAGCTAGTGAAAATAAGGCTTCATCCTGCAGTGGATTGAAAATGGCTGATGATGATGAAATCACCTACAACAGCAAAATTTGAGTTTATATGTTATTCCTTTATTGACATCTTAAAAAAAAGCAGAAGGGTTTATAGGAAACATGAATTTGTTCTCCTCCATGATATATTCTTAATAACATACAATTTAATATCAAAAATAATATTTGATCCATTTTAATTCTGACAAAAATCTCTGAGATAATTAACCATAAAAACATACATAAAACCATCAATAAATAAACTTACAATAATTATCGTATTACTGCTTGGAAACAAAACAGCTTCTTATGATAGCTCAGAACAATCTTCCTTTGTTGGACTATCACAAGTACAGAGATTAAGATATGTTCCTTGTTATAATAGGTGAAATACAAGCACTGATTTCCACTTTCATCAATTTGCAATATTTTCTTAATGGCATAAAACATGGCACCAACATGACAAATGCCTTGGTACTGTACTGTAACACAAAAGTGCTCATCCCTTATGACAATACCCTGAAAACTGTTTTTACTGTTGTCTCCTATGCATGGAATAACAGTTTAAGGCAAATTCTAATAAGTTAAATGACTCTCAGCAGTTGCTATTATTTTGTCCATTGATAATAATAGATGGATTTTTAAAGCCAAAATCAATATTTTTTTCTATCAATATCATTCTAAGAATATGAATTTCATAGTGCCAACAGCTTTTCATTTATATATATATATATATATATATATATATAAAATTATTTTTGAGCATTTACTATTTAACTGTAAAAAAAAATTATTATATTCATGTGACTTAGTTGAACTGACTTCAGATAAACGAGGGTAGTAGTAGTGGCATGTGATGCAAGAAAGCAAATGTATGAGCTTATGCAGCATCAGCCAAAAAAAAAAAAATCACTTTGTACAATTCTGGGTGATCTTTGTACAATTCAATCATGAGCCATTTCATAAAGCAAGCATTACAAAAGTAGCAAATATGCATACATTACATTTCACCAAATTACTTCAACACCATTAATGTGATGTATAAAAATTACTTTGTAAAAAAAAAAAAACACTACAATTCATCACTACATACATTATTGCAAATAAAGATTTATGAAATAGTGAGTTTGTAGACATTTCATTTTTTAACATAATTTTTATGCACAACATCAATTTGAGTTATATGGAAGTAGCATGGATAACACTGGCCTGCACAGATTTTCCTTTTCCCAAAATTTGTGGCATTTCTTGGTGTACTTTTAGTGATAATTCTAAAAATTCAAACAGTTTTGCCTATCATGTATAGATTTTACTATAAACAGTAAAAATTTTTCCTTAGAGGCAAGATATAACATCATTTGTGAAAAACGTATATGCAGCATATTTTGGAATTAAATTAGATGACCAAGATAATAGTTGGGTCCTCCAGGAAAGTGCCATGTGTGGAAGGCTTGTAATTGTGAAAATGTGGTAAAAAGAAAACCATGATATTTTCCATTCCGTGGTGTGCATGAAATCTCTGGATCATATTAATCACTGCTACTTTTTTTCCATAAATGTAGCAAGTTATAATGCAAACAACAAGCAAAACATTGTGTGCCCCAAAAACATTACTTCAGCTGTAAGACCTGAACTACCAGTAGTTGTTCCTCCATCAGTTGTTCTTGAACATACGCCATCAGATCCGGATTCTGACATTTGTAAGTAGAGTATGATATAAACTACTACGATGAAGGAACTCAGAACTCTGGACCACAGATGTTTGTACAAAGTGAACTTGCTGACCTCACAAGAGATTTAAATATACCCGAAGGGTCTGCAGTACTTTTAGGGTCAAAAGTTAAATCCAAAGATCTGCAGTCCACAGGAATAGTCCTTTATGTGGTATAGACATTGTGAAGTTCATAACTGCATGAATATTATTGCAATATGTCATCAAGTGTTCTTCGGAAAAGTTGGTTCCCAACTTTTCCGAAGAACACTTGATGACATATTGCAACAATATTCGTGCAGTTATGAACTTTTTTGGAATTTTCTGACTCATTGAAACAAAGCCTCAATAAAAGTTCAGTACAAGGATTGTGATTGGCTAGTGTGCACATATTTTAAATTTATTGGTCTGCTACTTGGCCAACAACTGGGTTACACAAAAATGTTCTGCTTTCTGTGTGAGTGGAACAGTCAAGCAAGAAGTGAACATTGGGAAAGGAAAGTGTTGCCACCAAGACAGTCTCTGATACAATTCAAAAAACATTAAAGTTCAGTCACTAGTGGTACTGTTATCTCCTCTGCATATAAAATCAGAGGAGAAACATTTTAATGAAACGATTTGGCCAAGCCCTGAATAAAGAAGGAAATTGTTTCAAGCATGTTTGCAGTAAATTCCTATTGCTTACATACAAAAAAATAAAAAAGCTAGAATTTGTCGGATCTCAGATCTGCAAGCTGTTGCTAGACACTGTATTTGAAGAATCCATGAGCCAAACTGAAGGAGACACTGGACTGGCTTTATAAATGTAGTATGCAAATTTTTTTTGGAAAATATAAACAAACCAGATTATGAGATGATCCTGAGTGATATGCTGTAGAAGTTCATAAAAATCTATGCTGCAATATGAGTGCCAAGGTAAATTTTTGCACTCTTATCTCAACTATTTTCCAGAAAATTTGGTAGTTTAAGCAAAGAGCAAGAAGAAAGATTCCATCAGGATGTAAAACAAATGGAAAACAAGGGGATGGAATGTCAATACGACAGCCGACTACGATTGGATGCTAAAAAAGAGGAACCACCGCTGCTCTGAGGAAGTCAGAAAGGTGCAAGTTTAACCTCCAGTGTATAAGAAATCTAGTTTGTGGCCATCTACATTTAATGGGAGGAAATAGCCTTTGATATTTCTTGTTTTTACATATTATTATATAAAAAATAACCCATTTTTAAAATCTGCAAAAATACAAAACAAACCAGAAGCATCTCCACCTACATATCCATATTTTCGCTTTTTTATATTTGTAAAAAATCTAACACGATTGAGCAGTTTCAAGAAACCGTCTAAATTTCCATTGAAATTATAGTTCGGATGTCTTATCAGCAGCAAACATCTGAGAACTTTTCTTAAAATGCAGACTGCTGTAAATCTGCCCAGCCTGCTTGAATTGTTTCACTGATCCATCAGACTTTCAAAAATTTTTATTTCTGAAATAAAGGTTGTTGTTTTTCTTCATTTTAGAAGTCACAGGTTATCTTATACTGTGTGTTACGATTTAAAAAGTCAATACTGTACATTTATCCATCTATCGATGGATAAATGTACAGTATTGACTTTTTAAATCGTTTATAAAAATGTACAGTATTGACTTAAATACAGTTTCTTCCAGCAACACTTGCTTTGGCTTTTTTTGATGCCTGTCTATTTGATACATGGCATTTATCACTTCACACATTGAATTTTAAAGCAAATGCCTTTATAGATTCTTTTTGTTTTTTAATCTCTGACAAGTCTTTTGGTGAATATCAAATTCTTCAACAATTTTTTTTTCCAGGAATACCATTTAAGTTGTTCTATCACTTTGAGTTTGTTAATGATAATTACAGTAATGTTTTTTCTTTTTATTCCACTTTTCAATTCTTTATAACCCATAATTATATAAAAATGTTAACTTATATACACATATAGATATAAAGAAGTACACAAATGTAGTGATATAAGCAATAGCATCCGTCTGACTCATGGATGTTATTGCTCAAGTTATGTTATTATTCCCGGTCAACAATGTTACTGAACAACACGCAAAACAATGTAATGTATGTTCCATCTCTCTCTCTCTCTCTCTCTCTGTGTGTCTGCACAGTCAATCAGCATGCAGTCAGAGTGACACATCTGTCTTCCTAAATCCCATCTGACTTTCAAAGTATTCAATTGTGAACAGAATTTTTCATATTTTGAACCGGATTATCCACCATCTAGATTAACTGTAACCGGATTAACAGTTACAGTATGTTAGAAATTATATCGATGTTTTTTTATTATTTTTTTGGTAGTTGTTGGCGCATTGGCTTCTGTGGCCATAATGCACCTCCCAAGTTTTTTGCAGTACTTTGATCCAAGCCCGAGGCAGGATTTGAACCCGCAACCTTTGGGTTGCCAGGCAGGCACTTTTACCCACCCGGTCGGCTCAATGTTTTGTAAAAGCCTTTCTGTCAAAAACAATTGAGAAACTGTTAGAACTTCCTGAATCAGAATTTGAATTAATTGAAGAGGTTTCATTGTGTGTGTGTGTGTGTGTGTGTATGTGTGTGTGTGTGTGTGTGTGTGTGTTAACACAAGACTGAAGGAAAAACTAATATAAAGGCATATTGGTCTGAAGAACAGACAGGCAGAATTCCATTTTTCCAGAGTGCATTTGGCAGGAAATGATTTCTGCAGATAATTTCGATGTTTCATCTCTGCCAACAAAACAGAAAACAAAAATAATTCAATGTAGGGAATATAAAATAAAAAATATTCAGTTCTAGAAAGCAATACTACATTAGATGAAAACTTTGGTTTCAAAAGTAGAATTTCATTCAAATGTTAAAAAAAAAAAACTCTCAAAATTCAAGTGAGCCTTTGCACATTTAATTATTTAATTTAGCTGACTCAGAAACAGGTTATGTGTCAGCTGATGCACCATATTTTGGAAAACCTACTACTGATGGTTCATAACACCAGGCCTGACTTTTGACTCAAAGATGCTTCATACCACCCAAAAATGCTTTTCAGTATTGAGGATAGTGGATTTCATTTATTTATTGCTTGACTTTACTTAACACTAGTATCCAACACGGGTAAAAGGTCAGTGAATAAATGAAGACCACAAAGAAAATTGAAAAGCATGGAATTGTTGGTTTTTGAAAAGAGCATAAACACAGAAAGACAAAAGAACTGTACTTATGCACTCTGCTCTTTATAATAACAAAACAAATAAACTAAAGAGGAGGAAAAGCTAGTCACTAATTGTGAATACACAAGTATGGGTGTTGCAGACAAAGTTGACCATTACTGTGCTAGTTATTTGTTCATTTTAAAATCAATGAAATGATAGAGGAAGTTAATTTTTCTAGATTTTAGAAGTCACCATTATGTTACTGTGCTAGTTATTTCAGTTGAAAATCAATGAAATGGTAGAATTTATTTTTCTAGCTTCTGGAGACTAGGCACCTACTAGGAGATCTGAAGGAGGTATTTAAGGTCTTGAATGGATTGAGTAAGTTAAATATTAATGGCATTCTTCCTCTTGCTGAGACTACAGCTACTACACGTATGAGGGGGCATAAATTCAAGTTGAGGAAGATCATTGCATCTAGTTTGTTTTCAGCCAGTGGGTGGTCGATTGTTGGAATAGGCTTTCATCTGTTCTGGAAGTTGATGGTTTGAATAAATTCAAGGAAGAACTAGACAAATTTTTTAAGGGTATGGATGGGTGACGTGTGGTTTATTTTTTTATTTTGGCTGATGCTATATGCTTGCTTTCATCATTTGCCACTACTACTATTACGTCTAAGGAATTAAAACTGAAGAGTAGAGCCAGCACTGGGAGTGCACAAGTAAGGCATTTGGCACAGGGATCACATAAAATAGGTATTGATAGATGTGCTACTGCATATATATGTATGTTAAGATACAATATGAATTAGGTACCTTTACAATGTTTTGCCTCTAACGACACAAACACTTAGCACCAGCCCTGGTGGAGAGTTTACACTCTTTTAACAGATTCCGAGGTATTTATTACAATTATTTAGGAAGGTATGTACATGTTTGTGTAAACTTTTATGCAGGACCCAAGGTTCCCCCCATTATTTAGGAAAGTAGAAAAAATTTCAGATTTTTAGTCACTGATTATCATTAATGCAGGAATATTATTTTAAAGTCGGCTGCTAGTGACCCAGTGATGTGCGGAAATTTGCCTTTAGCTAGCGGGTGGTTAATTGCTGGAACAAACTTCCATCTGTCATTGTGGAAGTTGATAGGTTGAATAAATTTAAGGAGGAACTGGAAAAGCATTTGGAGAGAATGGTGTGATTTCCGCCCCCCTGCATAAGCATAAGCTCATGCAGGGGGGGGGGATGCTGCATAAGCTCACTTGCTTTCTTGCATCACATGCCACTACTACTACTGCCAGGTTAATACTAAATAATAACCAACTGCTGAATGAACTGAAACTACCTTGCAACTATCAATACTAATATTGCCTTTAACCATAATCCAAGCTGTTACTTAACAAAAGTTATTATTAGAAAAAACAACATTCCTAAAAATTGCAGTTTACCTTATAAAAAATTCAAAATGCACTATAATTATTCTCACCTATCAGTACCAGCTTCTCCTTTATGAAGTGCAGAGTGCCAAGATACAGGTAAGAATTCAACACGTCCTATTTCCCCTTTTTCTACTGCAAGCTTGAAATGAGACTGTATCAAGCTGTGAGAAATATCCCGAATACCATTAACTGGAGGGGAAAAATATGGGCAAGAATAGTTAAACATTTTTAAAAAAATCAGTACAAATTTTTGAACACCATGCTTATGTATGAAAAATAAGCAGAATATACAGAACTTAAGTTATGAAAATGAACAACTGCAGTGCTAACCCAGTTAACAAAATGTTTGTGCCTAGAACATTTATTTTGTGTTATCCAACTTTCACATTATGGATAATTTCCAGTTTCCAAATTGTTTTTTTTTTTTTTTTTTTTTTTTTTTTTTTTTTTTGGGTAGTTGTTAGCGCATCGGCTTCTGTGACCATAATGCACCTCCCAAGGTTTTTGCAGTACTTTGATCCAAGCCCGAGCCGAGATTCGAACCCGCGACCTTTGGGTTGCCAGGTAGGCAACCCAATTTTACCCACCCAATTAGCCCGGTCGGCTTCCAAATTGTGGCAAAATTCATGATACATTTCAAATAATGGAACTCAATTAGCAAAATAACTTATTCCATAACTTTAATACACCAAAGTAGAATAAGTATTAGTAATCAGCAAAAAAAAAAAAAAAAAAAAAAAACTATCCCATTTCACCTATCCATCCTCTCCAACAATTTGTCTAGTCCTTCCTTGAATTTATTGATTTATTCAGGCTATCCACTTCCATAACATCAGACGGAAGTTTGTCCCAGCAATCAACCACCCATTGTCTAAAGACGAACTTCTGCACATCTATTTTAAAACCATCTTTCGTCAATTTGAATTTATGTCACTTCATGTGCATAGTCGGAGCAAGAGGAAGAATCTCATTAGCACTGAGCTTGCTCAATCCAGTCAAAGCCTAAAATACCTCAATCAAATCACCTCACAGGTGCCTAGTCTCCAGATACTGTAAGTTGCAGAACTGAAGCTTTTCATGGTAAGAGCACCCTTTTCTTGCCCTCATCAATTTCATTACCCTTCTCTGTACCTGTTCCAGCAGCTCCACAACCTTCCTAAAATGAGGCCTCCAGACCTATGAAGTATTCAAGATGTGGCCTGAACATTGCCTTATACAATGGAATAATCACTTCATTAGTCCTGCTAGTAACATTCCTGTATATCAGGGGTCCCCAAACTACAGCCTGCAGGCCCGATCCGGCCCACGAAAGAATTTTATCTGGCCCGTGGATATTTCAATTAGATCAAAAAAATTAATGTTTATATTAAATCACAAAATTTATGAAAAACACATTTTACAGATTATCTTAACATTCGAAGGTTGATTAATACTAATAGTGTTGACGCTGCTGTGATGTCAGCGTAGTCTTGTTAGATATTAATTATTTCCACTCAAAGCTATTCTTTGAAACATTGTTAAAATAATTACTGTCTCTAACGAGCCAGTAATTAGGCATTTCCTAATCCCCTGCCACCCTGCACATGAACTCTGATGTCGAGAGTATTGGGAGCAAAGGTCACCCTAGGCTTCCACTACACAAGAATACAGGATCCAGGATAAAACCTGCACCAGCAGCATGGTCTGATGATTGGTATCGGTAAGATCCTCAACCAGCCTGCACATGAACCCTGATGTCCAGAGCAAAGGTCATCCCTAGCTTCTATACAAGAAGCCTGGATCCAGGATAAAAACATGACACTATCCTACTGGTTAATGGAGTTAATCCCTCTGATATAAATTAATTTCCGGCAGCCTGTATGCACAAAGTTTCTGGTAGCATCGGCAAAAGGAGGCTGTTGGAAGGTATGAATTTAATCTCTTTGTATTACCTCAGATTTCCTGTTTTCTGTTGTAACAGCAATTCAAAACTTAATAATTTAGAATCATAATTTGCAAATTGTAATATTGGTAACTGCAAATGTATTATTGGTAATTGTAACTGTTATATCCTAAAATATTCAAATTTATAGACCTTTCTGTTCTGCCCACAGCATGGTCTGATGGGTATCAGTAAGATACCTGAAACATCAGCTTATTAAACTAAATTATAATTAATAATATAGTTTTATATTATAATAATGCAGTTTATTAGGAAAACAGCCTAATAAACTATATTATTAATTTCACATGATATAAGAGTGATATTAATATAATAATAACCTTTATGTTAAAATATTTCATAAAATATTTTATGAAATATTTTAACATAAAATAAAGGTTAAAACATATTTTAAGAGCATCAATACTTACTTCAATATTCACAAATAATTTTTTTTTTATTCCAGTGATCCCATAAAAATCATGTCAAAGTTGATATTGAAAAAAAGAAAAGTTGATGCTGAGTGTCGCGTTTTTAATCAGTGGTGGCCAATTAATTACTTTTTTGCACTGCTCAATGATACTTTCACATGTCTTATTTGCAATGAAGCCTTGTTGGTGTTCAAGGAATATAATGTGAAACGTCATTATACCACAAAACATGTCTCAAATTACAATAAACTCCCAGAAAAAACTCCAAGAAACCCAAACTTTTCAAAGTCAACAACAGAAGATTAGAACTTTTACTCATGTTTGTTTGTTTGTTGTTTGGTTTTTAGGAGCATTGGCAACTAAGACCATATTGCTCCGGGAATATGCGGTGGTCATTCCCTGACCTTTCCGCATCCTCCGTATTTGGTGGTGACTGGCTCGAACCCCAGTCTACTTTTACTCATCAAAATTTATCTGCAGTTAGAGCTAGTTTTCAAGCCTCCCAAATCATTGCCAAAGAATGAAGGGCCTTTACAGATGGAGAATTTGTAAAATGAATTTGTTTGACAATTGCAGATGAAGCATGTCCTGAGAGAGAAAAGAATTGTGTGTCTGAAAGTTTATCTTCATCAACTGTAACGAGAAGAATTAAAGATTTAGGAGCCGATGTTCAAAATCAACTCAGAAAAAGTTTGTGAAGTCACATTTTTCAATGGCAATTGATGAGAGTGAAGATACAAGCCATACAGTTCGATTATTAATTTATACCCGAGGTGTAAATCAAAATTTTGCAGTAACTGAAGAGCTATTTGCATTAAATGCTTGAAAGATACAACAACAGGTGAAAATATATTTCTGAGTGTGTCAGAAGCAATTGACGGCTTCAAATTGGACAAGACATTATACAGTTGTATAAGACATTATACAGTTGTTCATTGTACTTATCAGAGTCATTAGACCTATAACACACTCTTACTCTCATTCCCAGTGATTATGTCACACCAAACTGAATCAACATTGCACTGGCCACCCATGTCAACTGGATGCACTGCCCCAGATTTTGTGCACTTCTTAACCAAGAGCTTAACCCCCATATCCTTTTTGTCCTTTTCTATAAGGGGAATTCGTTTGTGGACATCATGGAGTGAAGATGTGTATCAGATAGCTTCACTTGATTGCTATTGGCAGAAAGAGGTTTCTACAGAGAAGAAATGAAAGTGTACGTGGACAGGGGATTGTGGTCAGAAGTTTAAAAATTCATAGTGGTTTCTAGCATTTATTTTGTTTATCATTATGGATCCTGTAGCACTATTAGATGAGACAGGGTAAAAGAACCAGATAAGTGAAGTTCCTTTTCTTTCTTTCTATACGGTTTTTATTAAAATCTGGGAATTCCAAATTGCTGCATGGCAGTAATCACAAGATCATTTTTAGCCACCACTGCTGCCACATAGGGGTTGTCTGCTTCATTGTAGGTCACAATGCCATGCCCACATCTTGCTAAAAGCTAACTTCAGCACAGAAGTAGACTTAATCAAGGGTAAGACCTTTTTTAATGTGTTGTGAGTTTAGGTTTCATTCTTTTTTTCACAGTATTTGATGGAGTTACTTACGTGACAGAATTGACAGAAATTTCCCTTTCCCAACCCATGTGTTACTTAGGTGGTTGTGAATTTGCCATTCACGAATAGCCCTCAAATCCCTTTGAAAATACTGACCCTGATTTGAATCTAAATATGTCAAAATTGAAGCATCAAAAGTGCAAATCACAACAAAAACCAGATGATACCGAAATTATGACCTCGGCTTCTGCGGCTGAGCCTCAGAACATGATAGCAATAGTTTGCTTAAAAATAACTAATATATTTAAAACAATGATTCTACTAGTAACTCAAATGATGAAAACAGCAAACCTGGACCAGCTTCCTGTAAAGAAAACAGGATGAAGATTACACCTACAAAAGGTCTCTGGTTGAGGTCCTCTTGACCTCAAACAGAGACCTTTCTATTCCATAGTACAGCCAGCCTGACTCCCTAGGGCAAAGGACAGGGGAATGGGGTCCCACTACGGCCCTGTGGCTAAATGGCTAAAGAAGCAACAGAACAACACTACACAATCACCAACAATAAAACTCACTCTATCACTGTCATTTAGACAGTTTGTACTGCGGCATAGAGTATACAAATGCAGAGTTGGGTGGGGAGGGGTCAATTTACAGTGTCACTTGACAATCAACACTATTCAATGTACACATTGAACTCCCCATATTCAAATTCTGCATCCCTTCTATCTGAGTGACACCACATCACTGATATATCCACAATATCTGCATCTGTCCTGATCAGCACTTCAAATTCATCAAATTTATTTACTATGCTCTTAGCAATGGTGTACTTGCAAGTATACATGCAACTGTTCTTAGTCTTAGTTACCATAACACATTCATGGATTTACCTGTTTCATGATGATTCACAGTAGGCCTTAATCCACGCATCTTGTTTTCCAGGCTGCTATACATTTCAATAGAAGCAGTGCAAGAATCAATTTCACCTCTGCCTGTGGCTATTGTTAATCTATTAGTCTCTGTCCCCACCTCCTCTAAGCTAGCAGTTTTCTGATCCATCTAATGCTGCCTTGATAGCACAGCAACTATTCTTGCACCCTTTCCATTTAAGTGTATCCCATACTTACAGAAGCAGTCTCTGCTGTTAACAAGCACAGACCACACTTAGAAAAATTCTACTCCGTGAGCTTTACACAATCTCTCCAGAGCTGCAGTGAATGACAAGGCTCTCATCATGTATTCTCTCCTATTGTGTCTGGGCAAAATTGTAGACACTTTCGAATTTAATCCCAACTCGTGGCTTTTCTCAACACTGCCCTGTATCCATTAAGTAAATCCTTAGATCTCCTACTCTGTCATTAGTGCCAATGTGCACAACAAACAATATCACCTGTAGTGTCCTTGAAACGTGATATCTGTTCTACATTATCAACCTTTGCCCTTGGCAGACATACCCAAGTCCAATTCGTCCTTTCTTTTTCACAGAATATATTTCCCATTTCACTGGCAATAGAGCCCCTGACGATGGTTACCTACCACCTGTGGCACCAGCGTATTCTGCCTAGAGGATTGCCACTGTATTGCTTGATATGCAAGCTCTGGCATTGAATTGGACAGCTGAGAACTTGATGTCCCCCCAACTTAATTCCTAAGAGGATATCCACCTTCAGCATTGCATCCACTTTCTTGAAAGGCTCTTCGGACCCTTTCAAGAAGCACAGTGACTTTTTAGGTGTCGTTTCCATATCTGGATACAGTATTTTCTGAGCTTATCGTCAAATGTTTGATAACTCATCGCTGACACCAAGAGTCCTCCTTGCCACATGTCTACATATTTTCGATCCCTGGAAAATTATGTCCAACCATATTGCAACTTCCAAATCTCTTTCTTCCTGTACTTTTTAGTTCAATCCCACCAAGTATGCAAGTTATTCTGGGGTTGCTATTCCCCAAATGAAATAACTTGCATTTTGCTGATTTGAAGATAGCTGCCACTTTTTTGACCATCTCCAAAGTCAATGTAATGTTTGTTTGAGTGTGGGCTTTACGGCGCAAGAGCAACATGCGCCTAACTCTGGTAAAGTTTAGTGCTCTTTTTTTTTTTTTTTTTTTTTTTTTTATTGCAGTTAACGTTTACAGTGTGTTATACAGTTCTATCTCTTTAAGGAAAGTGAAGATTTTGTCTACATGTGGCGTATCTGCTAAAAGATGGGCAATGCTCGGAGAATTCGTTGCTGAAAAAGAGGCAAATAGAGTTTGACGCTCATTTTTATAAATCGGGCAGTCAATGAGTATGTGTTGGACTGTTAGTTGGGCTTTGCAGTTTGTGCAACGTGGTGGATCAGCGGCTGTAAGTAGATAGAGATGTGTCAGGTGTGTGTGACCTATTCGTAATCGGGCTAATACAACTTCTTCATGACGGTTCTCACGAATACTAGACTTCCATGGTTTGAGATCTTTTTTAATGCCGAGTAATTTGTTATTGGCCTGACTCTGCCAGATGCGTTGCCATTGTTCCATACATTGTTTCTTTATAATGTACTTGTAGTCAAATGCAGGTGTAGTAAAGGCTTGGGCTATAGGGTCGGTAGCAGTTTTGGCAGCTAGGTCGGCCTGTTCATTTCCAGAAATTCCAGCATGACCAGGGATCCAACATAACAGAACTTGTTGTTTCTTCTGGTTTAACTTAGTCAGAGTATTCCAGATTTGTCTAAGCAGGGAGTTATCATTCTTTGGGTTTTGTTGTATAGCATTAATGGAGTCTGTATATACAACACTGTGCAATATGGTTTTTGAGAGTGCATAGTTTAAGGCTATGTGGATAGCACAAAGTTCTGCAGTATAGCTGCTACATTCTGCAGGGAGTTTCTTGGATATAGTTGTGTTGGGAAACACTGCTGCTGCGCCAACATGATTGTTAGTTTTAGACCTGTCTGTGTAAATTGGTGTGTACTGGCCGTGCTGGGTTCTCAGTGCGGCGTACATTTGCAGTACGTTCTGTTGGGATAAGGTGTGTTTTCCCCAGGCTGTCAATGAAAAGTCACACGGTGGTATATAGTATGTCCAAGGTGGGACTGTATGAGAGGCAGTGGGCTGTATCTTACTAAAGTCGATTTGCCAATCGGCCTGCAATGAGCAAAGACGTATCCCAGTTGGTGGATTTATTGATGGATAGGCTCGGTATAGGTTTATCCATTTAGGGGAGAAAAGTCCGTTCCAAGTGGGATGGTTTGGATGCCCTTTGAGTTTTACTGCATATTGTAATAGAAGCATTTGTCTGCGTAGCTGCAGGGAGGTTTCATGTGCTTCAGCATATAGGCTATGGACAGGTGATGTTCGGTACGCCCCCAGTGCAAGACGTAGAGCACTGTGGTGCACAGGATCAAGCCAGCGTAAAGCACTTTGTCTAGCAGAGCTATAAACTACAGAACCATAGTCTAGACGTGAACGTATTAGCGCATGGTACAAATGTAATAGTGTGTATCGGTCAGCTCCCCATGTTGTGCCTGATAGAACTCTTAAGATATTTAGCTTTTTAAGACAGGTGATCCTGAGTGTTTTTATATGTTCCAGGAAGGTGAGCTTTTGGTCAAGTATCACACCAAGAAAGTGGACACTAGGGACAACTGGTATGATTTGATTTTCTAGTCGAAGTTCTGGCTGTGGGTGTAGGTTACGCTTCCTGCAAAAGTGTATACCGACAGTCTTTTGGTTTGACAGGCGAAAACCATTGTTTTGGGCCCATTTTGCTATTTTGTTGATTGCACATTGCAGCTGTCTCTCTACCATTCGCATATTAGGAGAATGGCAGGCGATACTAAAGTCATCAGCATACAGGGTAGTGGATATTGTTTGTGGCAGATCCTGTGTTATTGAATTCATTTTTATATTAAAGAGGGTAGCACTTAGCACTGATCCTTGTGGCACTCCTTCTTCCTGTATGAACTTTGAAGATAAGTGGTTGTGAAATCGAACTTGAAATGAGTGGTGTTGCAGGAAGTTTCTTATAAACTGTGGTAGGTGTCCGCGTAATCCCAGATCGTATAGATTTCGCATTATACCGTATCTCCAAGCAGTGTCAAACGCTTTTTCAATGTCAGATAGGACCATCCCAAGATGTTCTTTGCGTACGAAGGCGTCACGGATGTTTATTTCTGTCTTAATCAAAAGGTCAAGAGTGGATCTAAATTCACGAAAGCCACACTGCACTGGATTCATAAGGTTATTTCGACCTAGAAACCAGGATAGCCGAGCGTTGATCATTTTTTCCATTACCTTGCATAGACAGCTGGTGAGTGCAATAGGTCGATAATGCTGCGGATTTGAAGAATCTTTTCCAGGTTTTGGAAAAGCCAAAACATAAGCATGCCGCCATTTGTCAGGGAAAGTGTTTTCTTTGAATATTCTGTTGAAGAGCAATAATAGTGTCTTGAGTGCAGATTCAGTGAGTTTTGCTATCATTATGTAATGTATTCCATCTGGACCTGCTGCACTGAGTTTAGTGGAGGCTAGAGCATGATGTAATTCTGACATTGTGAAAGGGAGATTGTATGCAGCACTGGATGTTGATTCAAATTTAATTGAGTGTTTTTCAGCTTGTGCTTTGAGTGTCTGGAATTGTGGCGAGTATGATGTCACAGCTGATATTTCCTTGAAAGATCTACCTAGAGCGTTTGCAATCTCCTCTGGTTTTGAAATATCAGAGCCATTTACATTGAGCATGGGACAGTTGACACTTGGATGTTTTGCATACATACGCTGTATTTTAGCCCAAATTGTTTGGGTTTTTGTCGTTTTTGTAATTGTGGAAGCGAAACGCCTCAATGCTTCCCTTTTGCTGGTCTGTCTAACTCGTTTTGCTTTTGCCCTTGCCCTTTTAAAGCAGATGAGGTTTTCTGTTGTTGGGAACTTTCTGAAGATGTTCCATGCTCTGTTCTTCTCTTTTTTTGCGGCACTACATTCATTATTCCACCGCACTTTAGAGCGGGCCAATATTTTAGAGCGGGCCAATATATATATGACAGAGAAGAAAAATGCATGGGATACATACAAATTAACACGTGACACAGAAGCCTATGATAGATACAAGTTGATCTGTAACCATGTTACAAAGGAGGTTAGGCAGGCGAAGGCAGATTACGAGAGATCCTTGGCAAGGGATGCGAAGAAAAACAGCAAAGAGTTCTTTACTCATGTAAATTCTAGAAGGAAGGGGATGAATCAGATTGGTCCACTTGATATCGATGGGTCAACTGTTGATGACCCTGCTCAGGTAGTTAACAAACTAAATGAATATTTTGCATCGACATTCACACATGAGGAGTTATTCAGCGAGGGGAATGCCAGAGGTGTATTCAACTCTAGCAGTAAGCTAAAGAATCTTATAATAACTGAGAGTAAAGTGGAGAAGAAATTGTTGAAGATAAACACAAGAAAGGCACCTGGGGTGGATGGGATCTATCCAGTTATATTAAAGGAGGCAGCAAAGGAAGTAAGCAAACCCTTAGCCATAATTATGAGAGCTTCCTTGGACACAGGGGAGGTACCCATGGACTGGAAATGTGCAAATGTGACCCCAATTCACAAGGGAGGATCAAAGGCTGACACAAGTAATTATAGACCTGTGAGTTTAACTTCTGTTCCTGGAAAATTAATGGAGGCACTGGTTAAAGAAGCACTGCAGGATCATCTAGACAAGACTTCAGTTATAGCTCGGACACAGCATGGTTTTGTTAAGGGGAAGTCTTGCCTGACCAATTTGATTTCATACTATGATGCAGTCACAAAAGAACTGGATGCAGGGAATAACTTTGATATTATATACTTGGATCTTAGAAAGGCTTTTGATACTGTTGCACATGGAAGACTGCTGCACAAATTGGAGCAGTGTGGCACTGGAGGCAAATTGCTGCTATGGATAAAGGGTTGGTTGAGGGGTTTTTTTTTTTTTTTTTTTTTTTTTGATTTGGTAGTTGTTGGCGCATCGGCTTCTGTGGCCATATTGCACCTCCAAAGGTTTTTGCAGTACAGTGATCCAAGCCCGAAGCGGGAATCGAACCCGCGACCTTTGGGTTGCCGGGCAGGTACTTTACCCACTCGGCTAGCCCGGTCGGCTGGTTGAGGGGGAGAAGACAGAGAGTGGTAATTAATGGACACTGCTCATCATGGACTAATGTTATTAGTGGAGTCCCTCAGGTATCAGTATTGGGTCCTTTATTGTTTTCTGTATTTATAAATGATATTGATGATGGTATATCAAGCTTAATGTCCAAGTTTGCAGACGATACGAAGGTTGGCAGGGTTGTCAAGGACACTACTGACACTATGCTGCTGCAACAGGATCTGGAAAAGTTGAGCAGATGGGCTGAGAGGTGGCAAATGAAGTTTAACACCGACAAATGTAAAGTACTACATATGGGAAACAGCAACCCCAGAGCAACGTATCAGCTCTGTGGTACTACACTGACAGTGGTAGAGAATGAAAGGGACCTGGGGGTGGTTGTGCAGGCAGATACGAAGTTCTCTGAGCAGTGCAGACAGGCTGCAAGTGTAGCTCATGGTGTATTGTCAATGATATATAGGAATTTTTCTAGCAGGGATAAGGAGGTGATTATTCCCTTGTATAAGGCAATGGTCAGGCCACACCTAGAGTACTGTATACAGGCCTGGAGGCCTCATTTCAAGAAGGATGTAGAGCTGCTGGAACAAGTACAGAGAAGGGCAACAAGATTAGTGAATGGAACAAAGGGATGCTCTTACGAAGAAAGGCTTAAGTTTTGCGAATTACAGTGTCTGGAGACTAGGCACCAGCGAGGTGATCTGATAGAGGTGTACAAAGCCTTGAATGGTTTGAGCATGCTCAATGCTGATGGGATTCTTCCTCTTGCTCAGAATAATATCCTGAGAGGGCATAAATTCAAATTTAGGAAAGACAGATGTAGGATAGATGTGCGGAAATTTGCCTTTAGCCAGCGGGTGGTTGGTAGGTGTAACAGACTTCCATCCCTTGTTGTGGAAGTTGATAGCCTAAATAAGTTTAAGGCTCAGCTGGACAGGTATTTCGAACGAACAGATGGGTGAAGTGGAAGTGGTTATTTTTTATTTATTTATTTTACTTTTTTTTTTTTTTGGCTGATGCTGCATAAGCTTGCTTTCTTGCATCAAATGCCTCTACTAATGCTAATGCTAACACACTCCTACTCTTATTTTTGCTTTCGCAGTGCTTATGTCACACCAAACCAACTGAACAGTGCACTGTTCATCTATATCAACTGGATGCACTTCTTTTGATTTTATGTTTTTCTTAATTAACAGCATAACACCTCCTCCCTTCCTATCCTGTCTTTCCTTTCTATACACATTGTACTCCCCAAATTCTAGTTCTGCATTCCTTATATCTGTGTGACACCATGTCTCTGCTATCCCAACAATATCTGCCTTTGATGTCTTGACCAACACTTCAAATTCATCAAATTTATTTACTATACTTCTAGCATTGGTATACATGTACCTATCCTTATTATTAGTTACCTTAACACATCCCATATACCCACCTGTTTCACGATGACTGCCATCAGTCCCTGAAATCCCCCGCACCCCTCGCTCCAGGTCTCTACTTATTCTAATAGAAGTTGCCCACAAGAATCACCTTCACCTCTGCCTGCGGCTACTATTAACCTTTTAGTCTACGAATCGCCCCAAGCTAGCAGTTTTCCGACCTACCTAACACTGCCTCGATAGCATCAGTAAATATTCTTACACCCTTTCTATTTAAGTGTATCCCATCCCTGTAGAAGCAGTCTCTCCTGTTAACAAGGAGACATCCAAGTCAGGATGTCTCCTGACATCCTGACTTGGTGTATTTATCACCTTCCCCAGCCCTTTAAAATAACTGTTGTGTTCTCCCCCCTTCCAAAATCACTCGCATAAACTTTTCTTTTTAGACTGGTTTTACAGCACTTCTTGTGAAGTATCTAATTTCACCTTGTCTACATAAGTAGGTTGACGTTCAACTTGAACAACGGGATAAGATTGAGCTCTTACTATATTCGTTGAACAATCCAGCACATAGTTCTAACTCCTCGACTCTCGTTTTAAGTCTTTCATTATGTATAACAAGTGCAGATATGGTCTCCATATCAATCAACTTATCTAGGACACAATTCGAAGCAGCCTTGGTAACCTTGTTGGATTCACTAGTCATGTAATCTACAATTTGATTCTTAAGTCTGGTCATTAACTCATATATGGGTGATGCATCGTAATATTTACTTCTTTGTTCAGGGATACTGCTAACCACAATGTCACACACTCTGACATTTATACCCACACTCTTTCTTCCAGAGTCACTATAAAAACTGTATTTCCACATTGAAATCATCAGCCTGAAAATTTAAAAAATCAGAAACCTTAGCCACAGGAGGAATTTCTAAATCATCTATATCACCCTCCATAATCTGAGCTCCTTGTTCACTAAAATTAGTATCCCTGACTTCAATTGCATCCTGCAAAGCATCAACATTACTTTTAACAACATTAGCCCTTGTAGAAACATTTGCACCAACTCCTTCAATAACCACATTAGCAGCAGGTATTACACTACCTTTAGTTGATTTTCCTTTCAGGTATTTTCCATCTAATATCTTTTTCACTGAGTCACCCTGTAACTTTGGAACTCTAGATGAAAGGGGAAAAAGATCCCAACTCCTCTTCTCCCCCACCTACACTTATAAAATTTTTCCTGGTACTATTTACTCTCCATGCTTCCATATGAAAGCAGGTGAATCCAATAGCAGTTAAAACCATATCATTTAAATCAACAAGGCTGCTTTCCAATCTCTAGAGGTAATTATATCACCAATTAGTATATCCTTCAAACTTATACTTGTAAAAAAAAAAAAGTAGTCCTGTGATCTCTCACCTTTCCTCTAAAACTTAATAATTCTACAATATTAGGAATAAGACTACAACTCCTCCTCACTAATAAGCACAAAAATGTACTTACAATTACTTCAATAGTTACTGAACACTTCAATATGATTTAAAATACGAAAAAAAAATAATAATAAAATAAAATAAATAATGCAGTGATATAAAAATATGATTATGTGCAGTGATATTGAAACATGCTGGCCGCCATGGCAGCCAGCATGTTTCAATATCACTGCAAACTTGGCAAAAATTTTCACAATTCCTTGCCTTTAGCACAAAATTAAGCTTTACAAGTTAGCAGAAATGTTAAACAGGGTTAATTAAACAATACAAACTTGTTATGAACAGTAAATAACTCAAATAACTATGGAAAATACAATAATTTTCATGAATGAACCGTTGAACTGTACTCCACGTGACGTGACGTGACAGATGGCACTCTGATAAGAAAAACTTCTCTGTAAGCTAGTTACTTGAGAGTTATCATAGATTGTAACTGGTCATTCACTCCACAACTAAAGTATATACAGAATAAAATTAAAAATCATGCAGCCATGCTCGCCAGAGTTACATGCAGAGACTGGGGGGCTGAAAAGGTGCACCCTGGCGATCCTCTATAAAGCAGCAATTGATCCACATTGAAGATCACCCGAAGATTACCCGAGCATGCGAAACAGTGTTGACCCACGCACTGCAAGTGATTACAGAGGCTCTCCCCCCCCCTCAACCTCTAGGTGACCCACACAGGCATGCTGCTGCAGCTTGGACGGGAAAAGGGTACAACATACCTGGACTAAACAACAGATCCAACAAGTAATCGGAAAGCCGAGAAGAACAAGCTTCAAATCTACCTGCGATCAATCTGGCAACAGCGCTGGACAAACTCTGACAAGGAGGAAGTCACGCAAAAGTTCCTTTTGGAGTAAGTGTACCCAAAATTTCCACCATGGTTTTGCCCTGGACTGTATGTCACCTACCTCCTTACAGGACACGGAGTGATCTGGCACAAGTTTCATCTCCTTGGAACACAAACAATCCTACGTGTGCCTGTGGCTCCTCCGAGACCTGGGACCACCAGATGCATGAGTATGAACAGTATGACGACCTACATGTCCAGCTGATCACACAAGTGCGTTGCAACCCTAAAGATCAAGTGCACCATCTGCTGAAGGAATGAGACAACCTACAAAGCCTTAACTGAATTTGCCCAGAGCCTATATGCTAGACGACTAACCCTTTCACTGCCTCAAAACCTAGAACAACAAAGGCAAATGTAGTACTCCACACACCACGAATCTGAAACCTCCATGACCAAGTGGAAACTTATAATTCCAAGCAATACCACACTACTAGGTTTGGATCATTAAATATCCCAACTCGTCACCAAGGATACACATGTCAGAGGAAGAGTATGGGGAAGAACCTCCCAATTCTACCCCAGTGGATAACACTAGACATCATGGCAAAACTGGAACTCAACTCAACCACACTCATTTCCTTTCCACTGCAAATTGACTCACGGATGGGACATGGTTCCCAAGTGTGACCTTCCAACAAAATACCAAGCATAGCCTCCTGCTCAACATACGACTTGGACTTGCATCATGGATGAGCGTTCCATTCTCCCAAACATCAACCCATCGATGGAATTTGCCCCAATGGCAAATAAATCCTACTCTTCTAAATGGGTCTCATGAGTGACTACTCAACAAATGACCTTGCATTGACTGCACTGTATGGACCTGGACTTATTGATTCTACATTTCCAGCATCAAATGGACTTGGATCGGGAATACTCAATCCTGACCTATAGACGGAGTATACACCAAAGTGACGAGCATCCCTCTACACCAGCGGTTCCCAACCTTTTTTGACTCGTGAACCCCTTTCAACATAATATTTTTAAACTGAACCACTAAGCCTATATTTCTGAAATCGTTTAATATTTCTGAATTTTTATTACAAAATATTTCCAGTACTAAGTTTTTATAAGCAATTTAGCATAATAATAATAATTTTTATTATTAAGTATCATTTATACTTTGTAAAGCGGTTATTAATCAGTCCAAACTAGATTTCGAACAGGCTACGAGTAAACTTCCTTCTTGTCCAATGGTAGCGACCATTCTGGTCTCTTGCCAACACTACTGACTGCAATTTTTGCCCATCTCCGTTCCCACTTCTGTCAAAACCAAATGGTTCTGTTGCCACAACAGCCAAAGATAAAGCTGACCTGCTGGCATCCTATTTTTCTTCCAGCTCATGTATTGATGATCTTGGTAAATCACCTCAAACCATTCTCAGTACTCTCCATTCAATGCCTCTTGTGGTCTTCCGTCAAAAGAATGTCAGAAGAATTTTGATGAATCTGATGCTAAGAAAGCTCCAGGTCTTGATAGTATTTCTTCACTTGTTCTCAAAACCTGAATTCCTGAACTAACTTCTGTTCTTTGCCACTTTTTTCACTTCCTTATTCCAAAGCTGTTTTTCCTTCTGCTTGGAAATTTGCTCATATACAGCCATTTCCTAAAAAGGGTGACAAATCCCTCCCATCCAATTATCGTTCGATTGCAATTACTTCCACTTTTTCTAAAGTAATGGAGAAATCAATTAACCGCCAACTCTTACACTATCTAGAAACATTCCATCATTCCGTCTGATCGACGATCGGCAATATGGATTCCATCAGTGTCGATCCACTGGTGATATTCTGACTTATGTTACCCATTTATGGACAAATTCAATGGAAAAGTTGGGTGAAACACAGGCAGTTGCTCTTGACATCTCCAAGGCTTTTGTTCGTGTTTGGCATAAAGGTCTTCTAAATAAGCTTCCATCCTATGGTTTGCCTGCTGTTTTTTGTAATTGAGTATCCAGTTTTATCTCTGACCACTCACTGGTTAATGGTAGACGGCTCTCTGTTTTCTAACTTCTCCACTAATGCTGGTGTTCCCCAAGATTCAGTTCTTTTCCCCCACTCTTTTCCTCTTGTATATTAATGACCTACTTCCATTGACCGGAAATCCTATCCATAGTTTTGCTGACGATAGCACATTGCATTCCACATTCCAGTTTGAGAAACCTTGCCCTGCTCAAACAGCTTCAACTTCTCGAATATCCACTACCATTTCCTTAAATGCTGATCTCCAGGTAATTATCCAGTGGGTCAAAGATAACTTAATTTCAATCATTCTAAAACTCAGTCCTGTCTTATATTTCGAAAAAAGGATTCTTCTGCTCCTCTGTTTATCTTCGATGATACTCCAATTTCTAGGCAAGATCTTGGGGATTACCCTGACTTCGAATCTCTCCTGGTATAAAGCACATTACATATATTTTCTCTGCATCTAAAAAACTTGGTTTTTCTCTTTTTCTCTTGGCATTACTTTTCTTCCAAACTGTTGTTGACTGTAGAAATCGCAAATGCGGTCTACTACGGAATATTGTTCCCACATCTGGGGCGGTGCCCCCAAAACCTCTCTCAGGCTTCTAGATTCCATTCAAAAGAGGGCAGTTAGGTTAATTAATGTCTCATCTCTAACAAAAAAAAAAAAAAAAAGAAAAGAAAAAAAAAAGCAAATTATGATATTAGGGTCACCAATAAATGATTACATCTACCCATATATTTTTTGTGTCTGAAACCAACGAAATCATCCACAGTGTGAAAAAAGCCCATTAAAATTCCTCGCGTCATCGATGGGATTTGAACCCGGACCTTTTCCACCCGATGTGGGGAGGACGGTGACGATACCACTGTGCTACCTGCGCATACTGTAAATCTAAAGCAGACGCCATTATAGAATTTTTAATGCGAACCCCCTGGAACACTTTTGTGAACCCTCAGGGATTCGCAAACCACCGGTTCGGAACCGCTGCTCTACACAATAATATTCTATGGATGCCAAAATCTAATCTAACTGGACGGGGACCCAGCTCCCATGAGCGATCTCCAAATAGGTGGCCAAACTTAAACCACATGGACATCGGCGCCTCCGTAGCCAGGTGGGCAGGAGCAGCAGTGCATAGCACACACTTCTTGATTAGACCAGGGTTCAAGCCCATGACCACCAAATACAGAAAGGTCATTCCCTGACCACCGCATATCCCTGGAGCAATATGGCCTTAGTTGCTAATGCTCCTAAAAACCAAATAACAAACAAACAACAAGCATGGACATCAGAGAACCTGGACTTAAATCCTGGAAGAAAATCAATCCCAAACACCACATGGACAAATCGCAGTCTCACTGCCTGCAGCGCCCTATCGGTGACCTGGGGCAGCTCCCTTGCCTGGCTCATCTATTTTCCCCTTCCCTGGAGGGAGGGGAGGTGAAGTTCCGCCATCTCCTCCCCTCAACCATCCATTCTTCCCCCTTGGTGGGAAATTGGCATGCCCCACTGTAAATTGGAGCTGTCTTCCCTATTGGCTCCATGTCTCTGCCTTCCCTCCAGTCTTCAGTCTCCCCCTACACTCTACCCTAGTGCCTCCCCACCACAGGAGTGCATAATAAATTTTTTTAGGTCCTAGCCACTGAAATCCTAGATTTCAGTGGCTAGTTGAAATCCTAGGAAATTAGGTGGCAGGACCTGCCAGAGTACAACTAAAATTACTGGGTTTCCCAATCTGCCTCCACGGGACAAAAGTGGAGCAATATTGGGCCTCAGCAGGGGTCCAGCAGCTAAACAACCAGATGAACAACGGTACAATATCCACACACTTTTAAATCTCTGGCATTTCCAGTAAACTGGCACACCCATCACAATGTAAGCAATGCGGAGTTGGGGGAAACCCCTGGTGCTGCTTGACACACAACACACTTTACACTTATTTGACCATGGCAGCGCTGATGTCATGCGGCCATCATGTAGTTTGACGCTGCAAATCCAGATTACTGAGACTATTGTCTTGTGCTTTGTGCTGAGCTATCAGATGCCAGTTGGTTGACGGCATCGATATGTTGGTTGAATTCTGTGATTCACTGAGTTGACTCAGATTCACTTTTGCTATTCAAATCTTTCAGACACTTTCTGAGATGACTCAGTGTATCGACTCCCTCATTCTGTAGCCATCTCTATGGCAAGCTATATATTATAATTCCGCAAACTAGTACACCATGTTAAATTCTGTGAACTGTTAAATGAATTGTTTGTCTTGGCCTATGTACAGGTGCACAAATATAATAATATATATTGCAATAAAATAAGAACCCATAATGAGTAAGAAGTTAAATCAGAAAACAACACTCTTAAATTTCTTTAAGAAAACAACAGAACTGGCAATTTCCGACAAGGATATTGCAGAGGCTGCTCTATCTTGAGAAACACAATCTGTTTCAAATTTTTATTATAAAAATTCTCTAAGAAGAGAAGAATTAATATATAAAATGTTAATATCTTCAGTTAAAATCGCCATAAGAATTTAAACATTTTTCATTATTATTTTTTACACTGAATTCTAATAAAATTGATTTTTTAAATTTGTTATTAAAACATTCTACTTTTTAAATAGAAAATACCTTATTTGTTAAATTTAATATATTTATGAATGTGTTGTAATTTTTGTTTTTCAGTTAAAAAAAAATAATACTAGCCAATATTAAATTTTTTCGATGTTTGTTGCACAAATTATCATTAAATCAATATAACATTAAATTATGCAATTAATTTTTGCTCTGGACCTCTTAAGTCACATTTATAAATAACAGAAAATTTTATAATATTGTGAAGTATTACACTTCCCCACCCAGCTACTTCATAATACCACCCGGCTGGTAAAATCTGCTGGGAAGAACACTGTCATGCATTAAGAGAAATAATTAAGGAAGTTACTAGGCTTTTCATACCAACTAAAAAATGCCATTTAGACCTAAATGGATATCAGAGGAACTAATGAGACATGAGACAGAGAAGAAAATTTGCATGGGATGCATATAAATTATCAAGTAATAGAGAAGCCTGTGGTAGATATAATCTTCAATCAAGTTACAAAGGAGGTTAGGCAAGCCAAGGCAGATTATGAGAAATCTTTGGCAAAGAATGCAAAGAAAAACAGCAAAACAGCAAGGAAAAACTGACTGCACTTCTTTCCTTATGTAAACAATTTAAAGGCTAAATGTCCAAGACATAATTCTATATGGGCTTAAATTAACTATATATTATCGGTGTAGATACATCATAGTTTGCCCATAAAATTGAACTACATATGTAGTGTAAAGGCATTGTTCTAATTTTTATCTCCTATTGTGGCTACCTTCACAATAAGATACCAGGCATTGCACTACTTCGAATATGTAATGCTTCTCTAGTAGAGAAGACTACTCTTACTTATTCACACATAAGTGGGCACCATCACCTAAGGTGGGGTTGTGCCCACTTATGTGTGAATGTAGATGCAAAATACTCATTCAGTTTGTCAGCAACCTGAGCAGGATCTGCAGCATACTACTGTTACTTATTCTCAGTGGGCACCAACCACCACCCATGGATGGTAGTGCCTGCTGAGAATAAGTAACAGTAGTCTTCTCTACTAGAGAAACATTACGTATTCGAAGTAGTGCAATATCTAGTTGCGAAGGTAGCCACAATATAAGATAAAATTAAAATGCCTTTACACTATGTATGTAGCTTAATTTTATGGGTAAACTATGGTGTATCTACCAATATTATATAGTTATGTAAACACTAGAAGAAAGGAGATTAAGCAAATTGTTCCACTTGATTTCATTGGTTCAACTGTTGATGATGATGATCCTGCTCAGGTTGCTGACAAACTGAATGAATATTTTGCATCTACATTCACACATAAGATTTCTTTCGGGAAGTAGATGTCAGAAGTTTATCAAACCCTAACACGGAGCTAAATAATTTTGTAGTGAGAGGAAAGTGGAAAGAAAGTGGAAGAGAAATTGAAGTTAAACATAAGAAAGGCACTTGGGTTGGTGTGATCTATCCAAATATATAAAGAGAGGCAGCATAGGAGGTAAGCAAATCCTAACCCATAATTTTGAGAGCATTTTTGGGGGATTCAGCATTTTGGAGGAACATTGAAGATGAGCAAATGTATTCCCAGTTCACATAAGGGGATCAAAGGGGTGATACAAGCAATCAGACCTGTTAGCTTAACTTCTGTTCCAGGGAAAATAATGGAGTCGCTGGTTAAAGAAGTAATGCAGAGCCAGCTACATAAACTGAAGTTATACTTCAGACACAGCACGACTTTGTTAAGGGGAAATCTTGTTTGACCAATTTGAGTTGATACTAGAATGCAGTCATAAAGGAACCGGATACAAAAAATAATTTTTGATATTATATACTTAGATTTCATGAAAACTTTTGATACTGGACACTGCTTTTTGTGGACTAATGTTAATAGTGGAGTCCCTTAGGGTTTGGTGCTGGGCCAATTGTTATTTTCTGTATTTATTAATGATACTGATGAAGGCATGTCAGGCTCAAAGTCCAAGTTTGTAGATAATATAAAGGTTGGCAGGTTGGTCAATGACAGTAATGATGGTATGCTACTGCAACAGAATCTAGAAAAATTAGGTAAATGGGCTGAGAAATGGCAATTAAAGCTTAACCGTGATAAATGTAAAGTAGGAGCAGTAACTCCATACCAATTGCAATAATTGTGCAGACAGACATGATTCTTTGGTTGGTTGTTTTATCCCATTAGCGTCTAAGGCTATATGTGCCAAAGACAGATATGAAGTTCTCTGATAGTGCATACAGGCTGCCAGGACAGCTCATGAAGTTTAGTCAATGATATATAGAAATTTTGCTATCAGAGATAAGGAGCCTGTTTTCCCATTGTAGAAGGCAATATTCAGGTTACATCTTGAGTATTGCATACAGGACTGGCCACCTCATTTTAGGAAGGATTTAGAGCTGCTGGAACAGGTACAGAGAAGAGCAATGAAATTGATGACGGGAACAAAGGGGTTGCTCTTAACAAGAAAGGCTTCAGTTCTGCAACTTACAATGTCTGGAGACTATGCACCTGCCAGGTGAATTGAGGTGTTTAAGGCTTTCAATGTACTGAGCAAGCCCAATGCTGATGGGATTTTTCCTTCTGCTCAGACTATTCATGGTGGGGGGGTGCATAAATATAAAATGAGGAAGGATGGTTGCAGAATAGATGCATGGAAATTTGTCTTTAGTCAGAGCGTGGTTGATCATTGGAACAAACTTCTGTCTGTTGTTGTCGAACTGAGCAGCTTAAATAATTCAAGGAAGAACTAGACAAACTATTGGAGGAAATGGATAGGTGAAAAGGGAAGTTTTTTTTTTTTTTGGCTAATGCTGTATAAGCTTGCTTTCTTGCAGCATTTGCCACTACTAATACTAATACATACAGCATGGATCAAACAGGTAACTGAAATAACTTAAAGAGAATGAAAATGAAAAAATAATTAAATTTTTTCCCTTTTTTCTTTAAGTATTACACAACGATATGAGATATATTCATTATTTGATTGCATAAGCAAGAAGTTATCAATTTGAAAGTAGTCGGTGTACTGATGTTAGTTTAAAAAATTAATAAACAAGATATTTCATAACATGGCTATACTTTACTGCTGTTTGAATATTAAAATATGGCTATGCAGCTTAATGGTTAAAAATAATAATAAGCAAACATGGGACTAATACAAATTCAATAAACATTTTACTAGATGTTATGATGTCCAAAACAAACTCATAATCCATTGAAAACTGATCTTTAAAGTTTTGAATTATTTATCAAATGGTGATAAATACTTTGGAAAAAAAGACTATTTAATAGAACTGAATTATATGATTATCTCTGATTGAAAAAAATTCAATATAGTAATGCAAGTAACATAAAAGGGAGATTGGCATACCCTGTACTTTGTTTAAAAAAAAACACTTAACATTGAAGCGCACGTGATACATATACATACTATTGTCACAGCAATGTTCACAGCTGTGCTGTAATTTCTAAAGTACAGCAGTGTGATGCAATCTTTCTAGAAATTTCTTTGTTAAATGCCAAATCAGAGTCCATTAAAAGGAGAAGATTAACTTGTACAGAGAAACAGAAAGTGAAAAACATGATGTTGGAGAAATATTAATGGTAGTGTTGACAGAGCAAATTTATTGCTCTGTTGACACTACCATTGTTATATGGAAGGAATACAGGGTTATTCAAAATGAAGTCCGGGGTTTCAAACATTCAAACATTTCAAACCCAGGCTCAATGTCATCTGAGTAAATCTTCTGAAACTTGGCTGCTGCTGCTGTTGAAATGTCTTCATCATTCATTGTTGGAAATTTGACCAGGAAACCAAAAAAAATGGTCAAATTCAAACATTTCAATCCCCGGAATTCATTTTGAATAACCCTGTATATAGTTACTTTCTTAACATTCATAGTCTGAAATACATAGGCTCAAGAACTGATTTGGCAAATATCAGGATAAATATTTGCAGGTGCCTTATAGGATACAATTTTCCTAGGGAGAGTAATCCAGCATTGCAAATCTGTTGTGAGAATTAGTCTCATAATTCTTACACAGATTCTCTACGCTAATTAGATTAAAAAATGAAGTATGGTATGTGTCTCATGAACGGCTGCACCTGGAATGTCAGTTCAACTGTTGTGTTTCTCTGTGTTGATAGACTCTGTAGAATTAGGTCAATGTGTGGGTGTAGTGTTGTGTGATTATGCAGTGTTATATTGTTTGGACTGTCAGCCAACACAGGAAGCAGCAATCACCAGGAAAGTAACTTCCCATGAGGAGCTGGGCCTCTACAATCACAATCACTGTCTGCCTAGGAAAGGTAATATATTCAGCAGCTGCTGGAAGCAGTGCTATATCGGCGGGTACAGCTAAATCCCACATTCCACGATTACATTAGAATTTATTAGATCAGAAAGAGAAAAAAAAAATGTCTGACCATGATCTCCAAAGCTGTTTTGCCAAGTTTATAGAAAATCTTCATGCAACTTCTGCTTTCAGTCAGCCATTCCACTAATCACAGAATACCCTGAATCACAATTAAACAGTGGTGACACAACAATGTGGCAAGCAATATTATTAAAATTCACTAGACCAATTCAGGATGAAACAATACAATTGCCACCTAGCAGTGCAAAGCTGTGCAGCATTGCTCATGTTTCTAGCCACCAATCTGGTAACTTTTAGTTCACACTTTGTACACAACATGTGTCCATTATAAAATGTAATAATGTAAAAGTCATCTTTCATTTTGGTTGCCTTTTTTGGGACTACCTTGCAGTTTTATTGTACTAAATTAACAAAGTTGTGAACTGAAATTTGTAATAACTCTGTACATTTTATTTCACACAGATTAGCAAAAAATATACAAGCACCACAGTAAACATCAAATATTTCAAAAATGTATTACTTACCACATTCTAACAGTGATCGAAACCTTAAGTCACAGGATTTTCCAACTCCATGAACTACAAAAACTAAGTGATCTATCTGAAATGTCTCCCCTGGCTCAATTTTTATGAAATCATCTACTCCTCTTTTCATTTTCCATGGCTTTACTTGTCCTTCCTAGACATTTTAAAATAGCCAAATTAAAATTAGATGTAATACAATGAAGACTCTTAACTTTCTTTTTTCACATAAATCATACTGTGCACTAAAAATAAATAAATAAATAAAATTAAAAGACCAGAATCAGAGTTTTCATTATTAGTTTTACTTTTTTAGAGTAATTTTATTTAAGTATTATTTGATTATTAATTGTATTTCGATAATCTAAATATTAACTCCTCATAATGAACTGAGTAGTTAATATGCAAAAATTATGAGCAATCCATATTAATTGCAATTTGGAAATATCAGAAAACAACAATATGGTTCTGATATATTCAACAATTTTTTTTTTACCTTGGCTGTTAAACAAATCAGTTCATGATGGTAAAAGAAAGCAAAGGATGAGGATAAGCAGTTTCTCGTTTAAATATAAAGAAGAAAATGAATCAGATCGGTTGCCTTGTTGTATAAGAGTGTATTGCTGAAATTGCAGCTGTTGTGGCCATACTGCAACTAACACATGATTTTAAACTTGACAAGGTTTATTTTTCAGTTGTGGTTTCGTTATATGTGGCAGTAATATTAGTAATGGTCATATGGTGCAAAGAAGCCTAAGGCTTCTTTCCCTAAAAGAAGAGCGAAAGAGAAAACCAAGTTTTTTAGATGCAGAGGAAGCAATATTTGTAATGTGCTTGTGCCAAGAGAGATTAGAAGTCAGGGTAATCCCCAAAAGAGATATATCATTTTGCCTAGAAATTGGAGTGTCACCAAAGATAAGCATAGGAGCAGAAGAATCCTTTTTGTGAGATATAAGACAAGACTGAGTTTTAGAAGGGTTGAATCAACTAAGTTGTGTTTGCCCCACTGGAGAATTACCTGAAGATCGGCATTTAAGGAATTTGAGAAGTTGAAGCTGATTGAGCAGGGCAAGGTTTCTCAAAATGGAAAGTGGAATGCAATGTGCTATCATTGGCAAAACTATGGATAGGATTTCCAGTCAATGGAAGAAGGTCATTAATATACAAGAGGAAAAGAGTGGGGGAAAGAACTGAACCTTGGGGGACACCGGAATTAGTGGAGAAGTCAGAAGACAGAGAGCAATGTACCATCACCATCAGTGAGCGATCAGAGAGAAAACTGGATAACCAATTACTAAAAACAGTTGGCAAACCATAAGATGGAAGCTTGTTTATAAGACCTTTATGCCAAACACGATCGAAAGCCTTTGAGATGTCAAGAGCAACTACTTGTGTTTCACCAAACCTTTCCATTGAATTAGTCCATAAATGGGTAACATAAGTCAGAATATCACCAGTGGATCGACACTGACGGAATCCATACTGGCGATCGTTGATCAGACAGAAGGTTTCTAGGTAGTTTAAGAGTTGGCGGTTAATTGATTTCTCCATTACTTTAGAAAGAGTAGAAGTAATTGCAATGGGACGATAATTGGATGGGGGGGATTTGTCACCCTTTTTAGGAACTGGCTGGATATGAGCAAATTTCCAAACAGAAGGAAAAACACCTTTGGAATAAGAAAGTGAAAAAAGGTGACATAGAACAGGAGTAAGTTCAGGAGCACAGGTTTTGAGAACAAGTGGAGAAATACCATCAGGTCCTGGAGCTTTCTTAGCATCAAGATTCGTCAAAATCCTTCTGACATCCTTTTGAGGGAAGACTACAGGAGGCATTGAATGGAGCATGTTGGGAATGGTGGGAGGTGTTTTACCAAGATCATTAATACATGAGTTGGAAAAAAAATGGGATGCTAGCAGGTCAGCTTTATCCTTGGTTAAAGTGACAACAGAACCATCTGGTTTGGACAGAGGTGGGAGCAGAGATGGGCAAAAGTTGCAGCCAATACTTTTGGCAAGAGACCAGAATGCTCGGCTACCATTAGGGCAAGAAGCAAGTTTTCTACTTTTAGCCTGTTCAAACTCTAGTTTGGACTGATTAATAACTGCTTTACAATTGTTGCGAGCTTTGGTGTAGGCAGAAAATGAAACTGAAGAATTAGAAACAAGCCAATTACGAAATACAACTTTCTTCTCTTGAACAGCCTTAGCACATGTATTGGAAAACCAAGGTTTAGATAAAGGACGAGATTTTCAAGTGGAGTGTGGGATAAAGGATTTCATTCCTGCAAGAATAATTTCACTGATACGATCTGAGCAAACGTTGACCATCTGAAGTTTTGAAACAGTAATCCGACCAAGGAAAAGAAATCTCGCAGGCCATCCCATTTTGCATTCTTGTAATGCCAAACAACACGAGGTTGGGAATAGCCATGAGATAAGGGCTCCATTGGAGAAGAGACAATCACCAAGTTGTGATCTGAAGTGCCTAAGGGACCTATCACTTCGACAGTGTACTTAGAAGGGTTGTTTGTGAGAAAAAGATCAAGCATGTTGGCTGTATGATTAGGATTGTCCAGTATTCTTGTAGGTAAATGAACAATCTGTGCTAGGTCATTAGTAATTGCAAAAGCCTCAGCATCTCGACCTGCTGGGTCGGTGTGACTAGAAAACGGAAGCCAGCTGGAGTTGTGAACATTAAAATCACCAAGGAAAATTACCTCACTGTTAGGAAAGTTGGACTGGAGAAAGTCAAGTTGCACAGAGAGGAAGTCAAAGAGATCCAAGTGATTAGTGGGGTTGGGAGAACGGTAGAGACAACAGATGAATTTGACACAATGAGGTAGAGAGATTTTAAGCCGGAGAAGATCAAAGAGAGGAGATTCCAAATTGCCAATTCTCTAACAGGGAATATAAGAACGGACATATGCAAAAGTACCATCTTTGAGGCAAAAGGAATCATACAGCAAATAATTTGGGCATCTGAGATGAGCAGAAGTTGAATCAACCGATAACTGAGATTCTGTCATAAGTACATGGGGTTTGGCAGACTGCAAGTGGAAATGGACATCGTTGAGATTAGAATTGAGACCACGTATATTTGTGAAATGAATTAGGAAGTGTTTGGGAGGTTTAGATCTTTTCGCAAATAAGCTTGCTCTATTAGTTTGACAATTCATGGTGTATTCAATGGTAAGAAGAAGTGGGTGGGACATGCTCTATGAAGTAATGAAATTTTTGAATATGGCGTACACATGGTAAGAATATACCCAGATCCTTGGCATAACATGGTCTCGACAATGCCCCCTGCATACACACTACTCGGACTCCCTCCAGTCACTATCTGACAGAGTATAGGTAGCAAGATTATACACTAGCTGATCCGGAAGTCTCCTAGAGGGTTACCAATACGTTCAGTCCGGTGTGCTAACTAGTGGCCTGCGAACACTGTTTTAGAGCTGTACCCCCGAAATGTAAGGAATATTGGATCTCGCCACGATGTTCATCATAACCTCAAAAGTCATCAATCATACTGGATGATGGAAGAGATGGGGAAGGGTTGACCGGAACTCAGCTCTAGAGACTAAACATGGGTTCCACCACTTCAAGCCTCCAATAAGCAAAGTGGTGGTATTTCACCGGTTGATGAGAGTCATCTACCACCTAGTACTGCCTGGTATCATAGAGGGGCGGCATTCCTCCATGTGGTGTGGTGTGGGCGCCACACCTCGACCCCTGCTTACGTTGGTTCACACCCGGGTGGTCACCCACCATGTACTTGTGCATGGAGGTTATACCTAGGATTACTATCAGTCCCACCATCGTGAAGGTGCAGGCAGAGGATTTGGCTGTCACAGACCATTCAGACTTTGCCGAAATTGGGTCCACTTGACCTGAGTGTCACCCAAATATCAGTTCCATCAACGTTTTAGACTCCCAGGTAGCAAGTACAGCTTGTCTGGCATATCTGAGAGAATGTCTGTGGCAACCCCAAGGACCAGTTTGGAACTCATGACTCCAGTTCAGTCCTAAGATCACAATAAGATGGACAATCAAAGAGAACGTGGTCAACTGATTCAACAGCTCCACAAAGACAAAGGGGAGTGTCAGAGAGACCCAATTTAAACAACTTATTTAAAGTGCCATGTTCTGTTAGAAGAAACATTCCATACAGACTTGGTGACATCCAGAGTAGATCCTTTTTGAGAAACTCTTTCACCTTCGGGTGCGAGAGTACACGTGAACCAGCGAAGTTTTTACGGCTCCAGCTAATTGGGATGTTTTCTTAAATTTTTGCTTTTTTGACTTAAATTGGCATATTAATTTATTTTCTAGAGTTGCTTTGTATTCCTAGTAATAATACTTTAGTTTAATTTGAAATTAGATAGAGATTTTGTAGGTTATTACTTAGTATTGGTAAGGGTATCTAATGCAGGTGTTGGACAAGTTTTGCAGCTCCCACGAATGCTAAGTTTTTAATTATATTTAGCCCTTTTATTGACTTAATTTTTAGATTAAATTGTTTTCTATAAGTGGCTTATAGACCTAGTCAAGTTTCTTGGTTTATTTTGAATTTAGATAGCGCGATTTTGAAAGTAATTAATACCTCGTGTCCGTAGATTTATTGTTCATAACTTGCTGCCATTGTTATACGATACAACATATACAACGAACTAGATGGCATAAGGTCACAAAACTAGATAGCGAGTATAGTAGTATCAATTAATCAGTAAAATTTACTAGTCTTATTGAATTTCATTGTCAATTGTATTTATAATGTTACAAACGTAACATTATAAATACATATAACTTGACATGTGATAAAAAAGTCATAACATAACTCAAAGATAATATTCGATACTGAAATACATATACAGGGTTATTCAAAATGAAGTCTGGGGTTTCAAACAATTCAAACCCAGGTTCGGTGTCATCTGAGTAAATCTTCTGAAACTTGGCTGCTGCTGTTGAAATGTCTTCATCGTTCATTGTTGGAAATTCGACCAGGTAACCAAAAAAAAAAATGGTCGAATTCAAACATTCAAACCCCGGACTTCATTTTGGATAACCCTGTATAAAGTGTTATAACTGCATTGGGATATAAGTTTAGGGTCATATTTTGTATTGGAATTTTATTTGAAATTGAATAGAAATCATGACTCAGACCAGAGCAGCAAAGCAAAAGGCTCAAACTAATGGGAGTGCTGTGACTCATAGAACAACTGAGGGGGCAGTTATCCTCTGAATCACAGCCATTTTAAATGTACTGCTTGTTTAATGTTTGTGGAGCAATCAGGAATGGGACATGATATTGCCAAAGGGGAATGTCATTCTGTGTGTGTGATGTAAGGAGTGCGAGGAAATCAGGCACCAAATCAGCGTTGTTATGGGCCTATACAAGAGCTTGAAGGACAGAGTGGATTCCTCGAAGGATTTAAATCGAGGGCCCATCAAGCTCTCAGCTGCCCACATCAATGCCGGAGCTTACACTTGAACTTCGTGCAACACAGCGGCAACCACCAAGCCAAAATGCGGTTGTCCCAAAGGACTTGTTGTTGTCGGTGACTACTGTCAGGGAAATGGTGAACAAACTGTGCAAAAAGGATAGGTGGAAAAGGACCAGGGTATGTCTGCCAGGGTCAAGGGTTGATGATGTAGAGCAGATATCTTTTAAGGGCACAAGGGGCGATTTATTGTACATGTTGGACCTAATGATATTAAGAGTAGGAGACTGGTGGAATTACTTAAGGTATACTGCTCAAGGCTGAAAAAAAAGCTGTGAATTAGGGTTGAATTTGAAAGTGTCTGCAATTCTGTGCAGACACGATAGGAGGGAGAATATGATGAGAGCCTTGTCAATCAATTCAGCCCTGGAGAGATTGTGCATCAAGGGGTAAAATTTTTCTCAGCCTGGTCTGTGCCTGTAGAAGCAGGAGACACTGCTTCTACAGGGATGCGATACACTTAAAGAGAAAGTGTGCAAGAATATTTGCTGATGCTATCGAGGCAGAGTTAGGTGGGTCAGAAAAATGCTGGCTTGAGGGGAAGGTGGTAGATGACTTTCATCTACCACCTTCCCCTCATATACCATCATCAAAATGATATTGATGATGGTATATCAAGCTTAATGTCGAAGTTTGCAGACGATACGAAGGTTGGCAGGGTTGTCAAGGACACTACTGACACTATGCTGCTGCAACAGGATCTGGAAAGGTTGAGCAGATGGACTGAGAGGTGGCAAATGAAGTTTAACATTGACAAATGTAAAGTACTATATATGGGAAACAGCAACCCCAGAGCAACGTATCAACTCTGTGGTACTACACTGACAGTGGTAGAGAATGAAAGGGACCTGGGGGTGGTTGTGGAGGCAGATATGAAGTTCTCTGAGCAGTGCAGATGGGCTGCAAAAGTAGCTCATGGTGTATTGTCAATGATATATAGGAATTTTTCTAGCAGGGATAAGGAGGTGATTATTCCCTTGTATAAGGCAATGGTCAGGCCACACCTAGAGTACTGTATACGGGCCTGGAGGCCTCATTTCAAGAAGGATGTACAGCTGCTGGAACAAGTACAGAGAAGGGCAACAAGATTAGTGAATGGAACAAAGGGATGCTCTTACGAAGAAAGGCTTAAGTTTTGCGAATTACAGTGTCTGGAGACTAGGCACCAGCGAGGTGATCTGATAGAGGTGTACAAAGCCTTGAATGGTTTGAGCATGCTCAATGCTGATGGGATTCTTCCTCTTGCTCAGAATAATCACCTGAGAGAGCATAAATTCAAATTGAGGAAAGACAGATGTAGGATAGATGTGCGGAAATTTACCTTTAGCCAGCGGGTGGTTGGTAGGTGGAACAGACTTCCATCCCTTGTCGTGGAAGTTGATAGCCTAAATAAGTTTAAGGCTCGGCTGGACAGGTATTTCGAACGAACAGAGGGGTGAAGTGGAAGTGGTTATTTTTTATTTATTTATTTTACTTTAATTTTTTTGGCTGATGCTGCATAAGCTTGCTTTCTTGCATCAAATGCCTCTACTAATGCTAATGCTAATCAACAGGTGAAATACCACCACTTTGCTTATTGGAGGCTTGAAGTGGTGAAACCCATGTTTAGTCTCTAGAGTAAAGTTTCCGGCATCCCCCCCCCCATACTTCTCCTTCAACCCATACACGGTACTAAGTACTATAGGTTTTGATACCTTTCGTGTTTGGGGTTTTCATAAAAAAAAAATAAATAAATACACGGACTAATAGATTAACCGTAGCCGCTGGCAGAGGTGAAAGTGATTCTTGCACTACTTCTATTGAAATGAGCAGCAGCCTGGAAAGCAAGGCAATGAAAATTTCTAGGACTTCTGGGAGTCATAGTGGAACAAGTAAATACATGGGGTGTGTTAGGGTAACTAAGAGTAGAAACAGGTGCATGTATACTTGCATGTACACCAATACTAGGAGTATAGTTAATACATTTTGATGAGCTTGAAGTGCTAATCAAGATATCAAAGGCAGATATTGTTGGGATATCAGACACGTGGTGTCACACAGAAATCAGTAGTGCAGAATTGGAATTTGGAGAGTACAATGTGTACAGGAAGGATAGACAGCACAGAAGGGGAGGAGGGGTTATGTTGTTAGTTAAGAAACACAAAATCAAAGGAAGTGCTTCCAATTGATGTTGGTGGACAATGCAATGTTGAGTCAGTTTGGAGGAGTGACATAACTACTAGGAAAGGAAAAAATGAGGTGTGTTATAGACCTAATGAATCTGATGAGTATAATGAGCAATTGAGCAGAGAAATAGAGTGGGCCATTAAATCAGAGTGTCTTATAATGGGGGATTTTAATTTCCCAGAGATTGCCTGGAATGTGTGGATTGGATACTCACACACTAGCAATGCTTTTGTGGATTTATTGAATGATTGTTTTCTACAGCAGCATGTTCTGGAGGAAACTAGAGGGAGTAATACTCTTGATCTGATTATCAGTAGTGATTCTTCATGCATTAAGAATTTACAGAAAAAGGAACCACTAGGTGACAGTGATCACAGTGTGCTGAAGTGGGATTTACTCAAAGAGGTAAGTACCATCAAGGGTAAAGGGAAGGGTTTTTGCTTTCGTAAAGGTGACTACCGTGGTCTCAGACAGTATTTAAATTCTATACAATGGGACCAACTAATGATGTTACCAACAGCAAATTCAAAATGGAAAGCATTCAAAGAATTAATCTTGGAAGTTACTAGGCTTTTCATACCAACTAAGAAATACTGTTCAAGATTTAGGCCAAAATGTATGTCAGATAAACTAATCAGACATGTGGCAGAGAAGAAAAATGGATGGGATATTTAAAAATTTACAGGTGAAACAGAAGCCTATGATAGATATAAGCTGGTCTGTAACCAAGTTGCAAAGGAGTTTAGGCATGCAAAGGCAGATTACGAGAAATCTTTGACAAAGGATGCAAAGAAAAACAGCCAAGAGTTCTTTACTTATGTAAACTCTAGAAGGAAGGGGATGAATCAGATTGGTCCACTTGACATCGATGGTTCAACTGTTGATGATACGGCTCAGGTAGATAACAAACTAAATTAATATTTTTGCATCTACATTCACACATGAGGAGTTATTCAGGGAGGGGAATGCCAGAGGTGTATACAACTCCGGCAGTAAGCTAGATAATCTTGTAATAACTGAGAGTAAAGTTGAGGAGAAATTGTTGAAGATACACATAAGAAAGGCACCTGGGGTGGATGGAATCTATCCAGTTATATTAAAGGCGGCGGCAAAGGAAGTAAGCAAACTCTTAACCATAATTATGAGAGCTTCCTTGGACTCATGGGAGGTACCTAGATCCTGTTGCAGCAGCAGCATACTGTCATTAACAACCCTGCCGCCCTTCATATCGTCTGCAAATCTGGACATTTAGCCTGATATATACCATCATCTATATCATT
Organism: Mastigoproctus giganteus; assembly: GCF_048544385.1. Taxonomy (NCBI): domain Eukaryota; kingdom Metazoa; phylum Arthropoda; class Arachnida; order Uropygi; family Thelyphonidae; genus Mastigoproctus; species Mastigoproctus giganteus. The sequence goes on from NC_143585.1 coordinate 126,495,475, forward strand.
AATGATATAGATGATGGTATATCAGGGAGATCAAAGGGAGACACAGGTAATTATAGACCTGTTAGTTTAACTTCTGTTCGAGGGAAATTAATGGAGGCACTGGTTAAAGAAGCATTGCGGGATTATCTAGACAAGACTTCAGTTATAGATCGGATACAGCATGGGTTTAAGGGGAAGTCTTCTCTGACCAATTTGATTGGATACTATGAGGTAGTCACAAAGGAACTGGATGCAAAGAATAATTTTGATATCTTATATTTGGATCTTAGAAAGGCTTTTGATACTGTTGCACATGGAAGACTGCTGCACAAATTGGAGCAATGTGGCATTGGAGGCAAATTGCTGCTATGGATAAAGGGATGGTTGAGTAGAAGAAGACAGAAAGTGGTAATCAATGGACACTGCTCTTCTTGGACTAATTTTATTAGTGGAGTCCCCCAGGGTTCAGTGTTTACTCCACTGATGTTTACTGTATTCATTAATGATATAGATGATGGTATATCAGGCTAAATATCCAAGTTTGCAGATGATACGAAGGTCAGCAGGGTTGTTAATGACACTAATGACAGTATGCTGCTGCAACAGGATCTAGAAAAGTTGAGCAGAGGGGCTGAGAGGTGGCAACTGAAGTTTAACATTGACAAATATAAAGTACTGCATATGGGAAGCAGTAACCCCAGAGTAATGTATCAACTGTGTGGTACTACACTGACAGTGGTAGAGTGTGAAAAGGACCTGGGGGTAATTGTGCAGGTAGATATGAAGTTTTCTGAGCAGTGCAGATGGTCTGCAAGAGTAGCTCATGGTGTGTTGTCAATGATATACAGGAATTTTTCTAGCAGGGATAAGGAGGTGATTATCCCCTTGTATAAGGCAATGGTCAGGACACACATTGAGTACTGTATACAGATCAGGAGGTCTCATTTTAAGAAGGATCTAGAGCTGTTGGAATGAGTACAGAGAAGAGCAACAAGATTAATGAATGGAACAAATGGTTGCTCTTACAAAGAAAGGCTTAAGTTTTGTAAATTACAGTGTCTGGAGACTAGGCCCTGCGAGGTGATCTGATTGAGGTGTATAAAGCTTTGAATGGTTTGAGCATGCTCAATGCTGATAGCATTCTTCCTCTTGCTCAAAATAATTGCCTGAGAGGGCATAAATTCAAATTGAGGAAGTACAGTTGTAGGATGGATGCGTGGAAGTTTGCCTTTAGCCAGCGGGTGGTTGATTGCTGGAAGAAATTGCCATCTGTTGTAGAAGTTGATAGCTTAAATAGATTCAAGGCAGAATTAGACAAACATTTGGAGCGAGTGGATGGGTGAAATAAGGAGTTTTTTTGTTTTTTTTTGGTTGATACTATATAAGCTTGCTTCCTTGCATCATGTGCCTTTGTTAATGCTAATACCTCAGAAAAAAATTCTTTCGTTACAGAGCTGACTGAAGAAAACCAATCCTGTTGCCACAAGGAGACAAAATGAGTATGAAGTCTCTTCTTTTTACTATTTAAACTTTCCTCTAGGTTTAACTGAACACCACCAAAGGACAGAGGTATATTCCTTCTCGAATGAAAAAGAAGGTATCTGTATTGTATCTTGTGCTGAATTGGGAGTTTGCCAAGTAGGACATGTATGGCAGCAGTGGACGTAGTTTTACAAGCCAGTGACATCAAAAGAAGAGCAGATCTTTGAGCCCACTGCAGTTGATTAATAATCACAACTTTGTTAGTGTGAAATCCATAAGCTCCAGCACCATAAGAAATATTTGCCAAGAAGATGCAGTTATACTGGAAAAAGCAACGTGGTTGTTTTTTTAATTTCCCCAATCACATTTCGCAATCTGCCTTAGTTTTACCATCAGAACCTTAAATTTATCTTTGTCGTACTTCACATACGGTAGGAAACTAAGATGGTCATCCTGTAATATGCTCAAATATTTAACCGTAGAACTCTATTGTATCACCTTTCCATTATATTTGATTGCAGGGGGACGATTAGGAACCAACCTTCCTTAGCATTAGCAAGTTCACATGATGCAAGTTCGAGCACATGATCCACCAAATACGGAGGATGCGGAAAGGTCAGCGAATGACCACCCCATATCCCGGGAGCAATATGGCCTTAATTGCTAATGCTCAAAAAAAAAAAAAAAAAAAAAACTAAATAACAACAACATGATGCCAGAAAGCAAGCTTATATAGAATCAGCCAAAAAAAAAAAAAAACCCTTATTTCACCCATCCCCTCGCTCAAAATTTTTGTCCAGTTCTGCCTTGAATCTATTTAAGCTATCAACTTCAACAACGACAGATGGAAGTTTGTTCCAGCAATCAACCACCCGCTGGCCAAAGGCAAACTGCAAACTTCCGCACATCTATCCTACAACTGTCTTGCCCCAATTTGAATTTATGCCAGGCGATTATTCTGAGCAAGAGGAAGAATCCATCAGCATTGAGCCTGCTAAAACCGTTCAAGGCTTTACACACCTCAATCAGATAACCTCACAGGTGACTAGTGTCCAGACACTGTAATTTGCAAAATTTAAGCCTTTCTTCATAAAAGCAACCCTTTTTTCTGTTCACTAATCTTGTTGCCCTTCTCTGTACTCGTTCCAACAGCTCTACATCCTTGTTAAAATGAGGCCTCCAAACCTGTATACAGTACTCAAGGTGTGACCTGGCCGATTCCTTATACAAGGGGATAATCACCTCCTTATATCTGCTAGAAAAATTCCTGTATATCATTGACAAGACACCATGAGCTACTCTTGCAGACTGTCTGCAATGCTCAGAAAACTTCATATCTGCCTGCACAATTACCCCCAGGTCCTTTTCATTCTCTACCACTGTCAGTGTGGTACCACAGAGTTGATACGTTACTCTGGGATGACTGCTTCCCATATGTAGTACTTTACATTTGTCAATGTTAAACTTCATCTGCCACCTCTCAGCCCCTCTGCTCAACTTTTCTAGATCCTGTTGCAGCAGTGTACTGTCATTAGTGTCACTAACAACCCAGCCAACCTTCATATCATCTGCAAACTTGGACATTAAGCTTGATATACCATCATCAATATCATTTATAAATACAGAAAACAATAATGGACCCAACACTGAACCCTGAGGGACTCCACTAATAACATTAGTCCACGATAAGCAGTGTCCATTGATTACCACTCTCTGTCTTCTCCCACTCAACCATCCCTTTATCCATAGCAGCAGTTTGCCTCCAATACCACACTGCTCCAATTTGTGCAGCAGTCTTCCGTGTGCAACAGTATCAAAGACCTTTCTAAGATCCAAATATATGATATCAAAGTTATTCTTTGCATCCAGTTCTTTGGGACTATGTCATAGTATCCAATCAAATTTGTCAGACAAGACTTCCACTTAACAAACCCATGCTGTGTCTGAGCTATAACTGAAGTCTTGATCCTGCAATGCTTCTTTAACCAGTTCCTCCATTAATTTCCCTGGAACAGAAGTTAAACTAACTGGTCTGTAATTACCTGTCTCCCCCTTTAATCCTCCTTTGTGGATTGGGGTCACATTTGCACATCTCCAGTCCATTGGTACCTCCCCTGTGTCCAGGGAAGCTCTCATAATTATGGCTAAGGGTTTGCTTACTTCCTTGGCTGCCTCCTTTAATATAACTGGATAGATTCCATCCACCGCAGGTGCCTTTCTTATGTTTATCTTGAACAATTTCTCCTTCACTTTACTCTCAGTTATTACAAGATTATCTAGCTTACTGCCAGAGTTGAATACACCTCTGGCATTCCCCTCCCTTAATAACTCCTGATGTGTGAATGTAGTTGCAAAATATTCATTTAGTTTGTTAGCTACCTGAGCAGGATAGCAGTTGAACCATCGATGTCAAGTGGACCAATCTGATTCATCCCCTTCCTTGTAGAGTTTACATAAGTAAACTCTTTGCTGTTTTTTTTTTTTTTGCACTCTTTGCCAAAGATTTCTCGTAATCTGCCTTTGCCTGCCTAACCTCCTTTGTAACTTGGTTATTACAGACCAGCTTATATATATCATAAGCTTCTGTGTCACATGTTAATTTATATGTATCCCATGCATTTTTCTTCTCTGTCACATGTCTAATTAGTTTATCTGACATCCAATTAGGCCTAAACTACCATTTGAACCTTAGAGAAAGTTTTACTCAGCCATTTATCAAAAACAATGTTCCAACACAGGGGGCCCAAGAATGGACCACTGTAGGCAGCCTCTGGTAACAACTCTAAATAAACAATGTCAAAATTATTTCCTAAATCCAGCTCATGAGTGACCCTGTCAAAATAGCTAACCAGCTTTATGATTTTGCCTTTACAAAACCATGCTGTGTATTCTTCAGAATTCCATTTCTATCTAAATGATCCTGAATTCCACGCTTGATCATTGCCTCCATGATTTTCCCTACTACTGAAGCTAGACTGACCAGTCGGTAATTTCCCACTACCCTCTCAGAACCATCTTTATGTATGGAAGAGTTATAGAGATGAGCTAATTTGAGAGAAAGTTAACAGCTCATTATGTTTGAATTTTTTTCTATGATATGTGTTAAGGTCAGTGGTTCCTGAAGTTGTTCCAAGAGATAAAAAGCTGCTCATCATGACATCTGATGTATGGAATAGTCTAAAAGCATCTGACTGCAATCTGATAGTTACAATTTGGATATTCAATGCATCTACATCTACAAGGAGACGGAAGCAGTGTCGCTTACTGACTAAGCAACTAAGAGTTAGTGCACTAGTAGTCAGTCTTTGTTAATGAGAGGGGGAAAAAACATAAGGTAGTTTTCTTAATGAGCTTGGTGACTTGCACTGTAGGCTACTGTGTGTGTGGAAGGGGGGAAGAGAGAGAGAAATGTCTTTGAAGTCTCTTTGCTCAGATGAAAGATATTCTTAAAAGGAAGATTATAATATATCACAGCTGAAAATCACTGTCATTTAGAACATTTGCACCTGGGGCCGAATCAGATTGGACACTTTTGTAACTGGTGTGGAAGAGTCTAAGATAACCCAGCTGATTATGCTGATAAATTGAATCGGCACTTTGCATAAATTTTTACCGATGACAGGCCCTTTTGTAGTGAGGAGAGTATGTGCAAGTGAGGCTGAGACATAAGAAATTAGTGATTTCAAAATTAAAGACTAATCTTTATTAGAAAAACTTTCAAGTGTAAAGGCAAGCAAGGCTCTGGCTGCTTGCTACCAACTCTTGAAAGAGTTGATGGCAAGCAGCCAGAGGGTACACTGAACCACTGAGGTGTATTACAAGGGCTTCATTGGAATTGGGAGAGATTCTTTTGGATTTGGAGAAGTGCCAAAGTATCAACCAATACATAAAGACAATTCTAAGAGCAAAGTTACTAACTACAGATGGTTAATCTAGCTTCAATGGTAGGGAACAAATTTGAGGCATGGTTTGCTACCACTGAAGGACACTTGGTACAGATTCTTATTTGTTTTTTTTTTTTTTTTTTTGTTTGCTTGTCACGGTTAGTTTATGTATGCAGTATAAACTTTCTATAAAATTCTGTTTTTTTTCCTCATTTAAGTGGTCAGCCCAAAAAGTTAGTGAATTTTAGCTATGAATTCTACACTTACAATCACTGTCAATTTGTAAACAGTAATGGAAAAATCACTGTTTACTAATTTTTAGAATGCTGTTATTGCTCAATATTCCAAACATGACAGCACACTGAACAGCTTTTTCACAAATACAGATGGAAGCAAAAATCATATTTAACTAATCTGTTAACTGTTTTCACACAGTTATTCAACTTGATGAAGAGAACAGTTTTGTCATACTTTATTTGGATTTTAGCAAGGCAAAAATTTAGAATAGATTTTTCCAAACAAACTATGCTGATGTGTTCCAGTTTGTACAGTAATTTCCTCATGAGAGATTACTGTATAAGCTGGAACATTAGATTATTGGCAAAATTCTAAGATGGATTTCAGTGCGGCGGGAGGGCAGAAGGTTATGATTAATGGATAAATTTAAATTGCTTCGATTCCCCAATTCACAAAGGGGGATCGAAGGGTGACACGAGTAATTACAGACCAGTTAGTTTAACTTCTGTTCCAGGTAAAATAACGGAGTCACTAGTTAAAGATGCATTGCAGGATCATCTAGACAAGACACCAAGCAATAATTCAGACACAGCATGGGTTTGTTAAGGGAAAGTCTTGTCTGACAAATTTGATAGGATATTATGATGTGGTTACAAAAGAACTGGACGCAAAAAATAATTTTGATATCATATATTTGGATTTCAGGAAAGCTTTTGACACTGTTGCGCATGGAAGACTATTGTACAAATTGGAGCAGAATGGTATTAAGGGTAAGTTGCTACAATGGATAAAAGGATGGTTAAGTGGGAGAAGACAGAGGGTGGTAATTAATGAGTGCTGCTCTTCGTGGACTAATGTTATTAGTGGAGTCCCACAGGGTTCGGTGTTGGGTCCACTGTTGTTTTGTTTATTTATCAATGATATTGATGAAGGTATATCAGGCTTAATGTCGAAGTTTGCAGATGATACAAAGGTTGGCAGGGTTGTTAATGACAGTAATGGCAGTGTGCTACTGCAACAGGATCTAGATAATTTTGGCAGATGGGCTAGGAAGTGTCAACTGAAGTTTAACCTTGACAAATGCAAAGTACTGCATTTGGGTAGAAGTAACCCCAGAGAAACGTACCAACTGTGTGGTACTACACTTAAGGTGGTAGAAAATGAAAAAGACCTGGGAGTAATTGTGCAGTCAGATATGAAGTTTTCTGAGCAATGCAGAGGGCAGGTCATGGGGTTTTGTCAATGATATATAGGAATTTTGCTAGCAGGAAAAAGGAGTTGATTGTCCCTCTGTATAAGGCAATGGTCAGGACACACCTTGAGTACTGCGTACAGGTCTGGAGGCCTCATTTTAGGAAGGATGTAGATTTGCTTGAGCATGTACAGAGAAGGGCAACAAGACTGTTGAGGGGAATGAAGGGCTACTCTTACTAAGAGAGGCTTAAGTTCTACAAATTGCAGTGGCTGGAGACTAGGCACCTGCGCGGTGATCTGATTGAGGTGTATAAGTCGTTGAATGGGTTCAGCACGCTGAATTCTGATGGGATCCTTCCACTTGTTCAGATTACGAACCTAAGGGGGCATAAATTCAAATTAAGAAAAGACTGATCTAGAATAGATGTGCGGAAATTTTCCTTTAGCCAGCGGGTGGTTAATTGCTGGAACAAACTTCCATCTGTCGTTGTGGCAGTTGATAGGTTAAATAAATTTAAGGAGGAACTGGACAAGCATTTTGAGGGAATGGTGTGATTTTTTTTTTTTTTTTTTTTTGGCTGATGCTGCATAAGCTCATACACTTGCTTTCTTGCATCACATGCCACTACTACTACTACTACACAGACCATCTGTGATTCAAGGTGTATCATCCAATAGAATCCAATAGTTTCGAAAACTGTATTACCAGTAAAAGCTTGATATGTAGTGGTGGAAGCAAGGCTGTTACTTGAATCCGAGGCATTGTTTCATACATTGCGTGTAAGAAAAAATTCCATTCTGTTCCAAAGGCAAACAAAGAAAAAGAACTGTGAAACCAGTGTGCAAATGCAAAAGGAACCCCAGCACCTTGGAGTCCCCACAGATTGCTACTGATCATACTTCAGTTTCCCTAACACATGTTTCACATTTCTGTAGTCTACTTTAATATGAAGAGAGTGGTGCTTGATAGGAATCAGTGAGAGTATATTTTATTTAGGAAATAGTGCTTTCAATCCTTAATTTAAATTCTGCATAAAAAGATGCTAATTTCTTCAACAAAAAAAAAACCACAATCAAAACTGCAATGTGTAAAATTGTGTGAAAGTGACATGTTTTTTTCTGTATATGGAAGTATTGCAGCTGGGATCCAGCAGATATCACTCTTTTAGAACCCAACAGAGGTCGTGCAACCAAAAAAAATAACAAGGTCATATGGCACCTGACAGGTAACCAAATTTTATTTCTGAAAAAAATACGATTCACATCTCTTCATTAATTGGATTATCAAACAATCAATACAAGAGCCAATTCATTACTTCTATTCAAAAGTTATATCTTCCTCTTAATGAATTACTGCTTTCGGCATGATCTGAAAATTTTTCTGTTACAATTTGCTTCTCAATGTCAGAATAATTTATACTGATTTCATCACTCATATTTATTGCTTTCGTTTCATATTTCATTAATTTTTTTTTATCTGAATTTTCTCTCAGTTCTTTAATAAATAAATTTAAGGATGACAAAAGAAGACACTGTTCATTACATCCAAATCAGGATGTCTGTAATTTTCCACTTGTTTTATTGAAACGTTCCAAAACATCTTTCCAAATTGCAGTTAAATAGCATATTTGAATGTTATCAACTTTTTGCATGTCGTCTGTTTTCAGGTTTGTCTTCTAAGTCTTCAAAAATATATTTTAGAGTTCTTAAAATGTTGTACCCAAGTTGCAAAGCTCGAACAGCTTTATAATGGGCAAACCATTTCGTTACACTTACTCTTTAAAGAAAATTCCAAGTTGGCATGTGTGTTTAAAATACTCCATCTATGAGATGAATCAAAAAATAAAAAATCATATAACAGTTGCAAAATACCGAAGTAGTCAATAACTTCAGGTACTGTGGAGGGGTTTTTCTTCAAAGAGATGAAGGGAATGAGCTGCACACACCACATATTCTGGGTACTTATTAACGTTTTTAAAGCATGCTTGCAGCCCTTTGTCCTCACCACAAATGTTGTTTAATGGCAGGTTACAATCGTCCAGAACTTGATTCACTTTGTTGAATAAAGTCAGAGATAGATGATTTTCAGTTGGAAAAGAAGTTAAAAATCGCTCGTATGGTTTTCTGTTATAACAGCAACTGCTCAGTGTGTGTCACATCTGGTGTAGAATCTACAATAATGGAGTAGTATTTGTGTCTGGTTTATTTATTTGATTACCATTTTTCATTTTGTACAATTTTTCCATTATTTTGATTAATTCCAGTGCCAAGTACCATAGGACATGTTCATATTGTGATAAGGCCTCTGGCCCTGCACCTTCATGTCACGATGCCAGGTGAGTTGGCACGGTGAGCAGCAGGAGTATTCCTGTAAGCTATTCCTGCACCAAGACGGCTAGCAATAACTTAACTATACAAGGAAGTAATTGTAAACCACAAACTTGCATATCCCACTAAACCCAAACTAAATGTATCCCCAACTCAACTTTCCCTTAGCCAGATCCAAAAATGCCCACAGCCACTCCCAATGCTACTTGACACAAGGGGAAGTCAGACTGGAAAGAGACAGGGGTCTTAACTGATTGTGGTTAGAATATCTTACTTTTTAAAATTTTACAAAAACATATGACCATGTGAACAGATTGCGAGGGCCCCTCACAGGGCCTCAGAAGGGGCTAGTGCAATGAGGGGGCCTGAGGCTTCAGTAGCTTAATGGTAAAATCGTCTCCAATTGTAACTGTAATATTCATAATTGTTATTGTAATATATTCAAATCTGTAACCCTTTATATTTTTCTACCCCCAATGGCAGGGTCAAATGATGGTATTTGTAAGATGCCTGAAACATCACCTTAAATGTATAGTGGTTTAGGCAATTAGCTTAATAAACTATATTATTAATTTCACATAGTATATGAGTCATTAATTATAGTAATAACCTTAAGAAAGAAAATGTTTCATCTGACTTAAGTGCATCTGTCAAACTGTAAAGAAGCGAATATATTTTTATCAGCATGCAAAGTGTGATTAACTGGCTTCTTTGATTTAAAGGTAAGGTTTTTACTTTTCTGTCATAATAGTGAAAAATCTTAAATAATTTTAAATGTGTTCCAGAGGACATTTTAGATTACTGCCTTTTACTTAGTACTGCAATAATTAAAGATATGCACACACCACATGTATTACTTTCACTTAGTATTTGCAAAAATTAAGTGCTAAATTATATTGCATTTTAGTTTGTTTGTTTATTGAAGAACCTTCATTTATATTTATTAACTTTTATTTCATTACTGTACTGAATTTTTTCTTGGATTTATTTTATAAATTTGAAATTGTCATATATTAATTAATTAATTTCAACATTACTTTTGGGTAATTTTGTCAAAATGCGTTTTACAATATGTCTGTTTTTATTAGCTGGTTGAAACTTTTCAAAAAGTACTTATCCTGATATAATGGGCAGAAGTGTAAAAAGAAAACCAAATGGCTGGTAGAACATCAAAAAGAAAAAAATTCAAAAAAGAGCAGAATGAAAAAAAAAAACTATCTGTAATTATTAATAGTGTTAATTGCTTGAATTTCAAATGAACGATTCAAATTCAAATGTTTTAAATGATAATAGACAATTTATTGTAAAAAAAAAGAAGTTGTGAAAGTGTCAGAATCAGATTTTAAGTTCTCTCAAAGTGATGATCGGCAGTTTTCAACAAATTTTCATAACAATCTTAAGTAATAATGAAGTGATTGAAAGATCTTGGCTTGTTTACTCCATAACAAACGATGCAGTTTGGTTTTGTTGTAAACTATTTTTCTCCGACAAGTGTGCTTGGCTTTTCAACGTGGAAAAATCTAGGTCGCACATTAGAAATGCATGAAAAAATAAAAAACATAGCAAATCTTTTATTTGGAAAGAGTTCGCGTCGTGTCTTAGAACAGAAAAAACTATAGATTGTGAAAACCAAAGATTAATCAATGCTGAAAAAAGGCATTGGCGTGGTGTTTTAGAGACTAATTAGTGTTGTGCAATTTTTGGCAGGTCAATCACTAGCATTTCAAGGAAAGTCGGATAAATTATTCCATCATGATAATGGGAACTTTAAAATTAGTGGAAACTACAGGAAAATTTGATACCACAATGTCAGAACATTTACTAAAAATAAAAGACAATACCACACGCACTCATTGTCTTAGTAAAGACAAACAAAAAATGAACTAATTAATTTATTGGCTAAATTGGTGCATCTTAAAAATGATATTAGAAGTCAAATATTACTCTATTTTAGATTGCACACCCAATAAAAGTCATACCAAACAGATGACTATTATTATTAGATTTGTTATTTTAAATAAAGAAAGCAATAAATTTGAAATTAGGGAGCATTTATTGGGTTTTATATTAGTATCTGATACCACCGATTTAGGACTAGTGGAAGCAATATTAAAACAATTAGAAAGTTTTGGTTTACCTTTGGGTTATTGTTATTATTGTTATTTGGTTTTTTTTTAGGAGCATTAGCAACTAAGGCCATATTGCTCTGGGATATGCGGTGGTCATTCCCTGACCTTTCCACATCCTCCGTATTTGGTGGTGACAGGCTCGAACCCCGGTCTAATCAAGAAGCGTGTGCTACGCACTGCTGCTCCTTTCCACCTGGCTACGGAGGCGCCCTTACCTTTGGGTGATCAATGTGGGCAAGGATATGATAACGGGGCAAACACGAAAGGTAAAAATTTAGGTGTACAGCAGCAAATATTAAATTTAAACCCACATTCATTTTTCATTCCTTGCGTAAATCATTCATTAAATTTAGTGATTAATGATTCTGTATCGACCCCAATAGAAGGAATAGCTTTATTTAATACCATTTAAGAGCTTTTTGTGTATTTTTTCAGTTCTAATTCTAGGCAGAGTACGTCACTAAAACATGTTACATGAGTAACTTTAAAACCTCTTTCTGAAACATGCTGGTCAAGTAACATAGATGCTCTTGAATCACTGCAATATCATTTAGATGATATATATGATGTGCTGTTGGAGTTGTCAGAAAATAATGAAAAAGAGACTATATCTCGTCATTTAGCAGAGTCACTAGCAAGAAAAACAATAACTTTCAAATTTATATGTTCAGTTGTGATATAGTGGGGTATCCTAAAAAAACTTTAAAAAAAAATGGTTTGCAAGATTTTGCAGGACCCATTTTTAAATCTTATAGAATGTTTAAGATTCCTTAAAGAAGCTAAAGATTTTTAGTTGAAAAATTTTTTGATGCAGGGTTTGAAGAACTGATACAAATTTCTAGCAAACTTGCAAATGCTTTAGATGTAGAAGCTACTTTTAAAGATATTGTAGCTCTAAGAATTCTTAAAAAAAAAAAAAAAAAAAATATATATTCAATCGCAATGAATCACGTGATGAATGTATTCGAGAACCCACACTCAAATTTAAGACTGAATTTTATTTCACTGTTCTAGATAAATCAATAGTTTCTATCAAAGAACAATTCAAATTATTGGAAGATCATTTTAGTAAGTTTAACTTTTTGTATAATTTTAAAGTGTTAGGAGAAATATCAAAAGATGATTACATAGATTTACAACTATCTCTTACAGATGGTGAGCATAAAGATATTAATGGGACAGAACTTTCAAAAATTTACTAGATCTATCTCTTCTCACTGATATTCATTACCCTTTAGATATCCTCAATTACAGCAGACTCTCAATTTTCCGGGAGAGATGGTAAAAATAACATCCCAATTAATTTGGAATTTAATTCACGACAAAAAAAAATTATTCCAATATGGTTCTTAAAAACAAAGTTTAGTAATACATATCCAGAAAAATTTACAAACCATCAAATAAAAACCAAAATACCCTTACAAAAACCTTAAAAGTCAGAAACTGCAAGCTTAAAAGTCACAAATTTTTATGGTTTCGAACAAGCACAAGTTCAATAGCACAGAACCTAACACAGGGATTTCCCAATAATTTTTTTTGCATAATGACTAGTGAGTCAACAGTGGGGATTCACAAAAAGAATGGAAATGCTGAAAAATTACATCTTCCAACATAATAGTAGGGTTTCCCCCACACAAGCAAAACCATATTATATAATTACCATGTTATATGGAGGTTGCCCATACTTTTCTTTATTAATTTATTGTAATAAGAGCTATTATATGCTCAATTTCTCCTATATTTTTATAAACTTTAATAAATAACACAGGGATCACCTTGATCTCTTTACAGGAAGGCTTCTTTTCCAACTCTTAGTCCATCACGTAAAACAGTTAAAATACAATAATAAAATTCATTTTAATGTGATCCATATCGACTGATTCAGATCACATTGATTATTTTGGCTTCATTAAAAAGAAAAGAAAAACCAAAATAATCAATGTTCAGCATAATTACAGTAAATTACTGATTGCAGAAACCCTTGAAATGGAACTCTGTAAAAACTCTATTAACATTCAAAGACCTTTTTTGATATCAGATGATTGGTCCTATGAATGCATGCACGATGAGAACAGCTAAAGTTCTTTTAAATACAAACAACACACTAGTGTAATTTTAGTTTCATTCCGTCCTGTGAACACGAGGCATTGAAAAGTACTTGTCTAACTTAACGAGGAAGAAATCTGTCTTCACGTATTTTATATTAGTTTTTAATCTATTTGTAATTTGGACGATGTTTTCTTATGCTGATAGACGCGTCATGGTTAATATTTTTGGAGTTGAGTTGGGGTCTTCAATGATGATTCTGGATTATTGAATCGCTGTCGTACAGTTCGTATGGAACACATTAAAATGAATTTTATTAATTTTATTATTGTACTTTAATTGTTTTATGTGAAAAACAATTAAAACAGTTAGTTGGAAAAGAAGCCTTCCTATAAAGAGATCAAGGTAATCCCTGTGTTATTTATTAATTTAATATATTTATATACCCATGTATTATAACATCTTTCATTTATTATAATTATCTTCTCCTATAAATAGTGTTTCTATTCACCCCTCTTAACATTTTACAACTCAAAATTTTGAAAATATGTCTAAATTCAGGAAGTATTAATAAAGTATTTCATTAGGTGCTTTATTTTAATAGTTCTGCAGAGTGCACACATTTTTCTGTATCAGGTGCCATTACACGGTTTTGCCTCAAGTGCCATGAATGCTAGTGCCAGCCCTGTTGATCATACAGTTTTTGTGAGCGCTGTTTGACCAACCACACAGCACTTGTACAAGCCAGTGACTAGTTTGACATCACTTTAGAACAGCTGAGAGCAAAGAGAGAAAATCCCCAATGTGGGTATGTCTGGAAAAATGTATGCTTGATTAAAACTATAGTTACTCTTCATAAACAGAAATTTCCTGATTTGACAAATAACACATTTAATTCTGCACAACGAAAATTTTTTGCAGCCACTTTAATCAGTAATAGAGCTCATCAAATGCATGACTACAAGAAGAAAAACAACAGGCATTTCAAGGTTATTCATTTGGCTTCCCACTACCTCCTATTACCCTTTGGAGCTGCTTGTTGTTTTTCTCTTCCATACTGCAATTATAATGTTATAAAAGTTTTAACTTATACCAAATATAGCAATCTTTGTTAATTGTTAATGCATGCAAATTGATAAAGGCTGCACATTCCTTAAGATAAATAATTAATTTTTTCTTATTCTCCAATGCAAAAATATTTTTTCTGTGGACAACATTCAGAGATATTTCCTCTAATGCTATACAAGCAAGCATTTAAAACTGACACTACAATGTATGATAATACCTGCTGTAACTATGTTTATTATTGCTTACATTTAACAAACTGAACTGCAATTACATTTTAACCACCAACAATATCTTTCAGTCATTATAAATGTTTAAAGACTTAAAACAAATTGGAGCAGTGTAGCATTGGAGGCACATTGCTGCTATGGATAAAGAGATGGTTGAGTGGGAGAAGACAGAGTGGTAATCAATGGACACTGCTCTTTGTGGACTAATGTTATTAGTGGAGTCCCCCAGGGTTAAGTGTTGGGTCCATTGTTGTTTTCTGTATTCATTAATGATATTGATGATGGTATATCAGGCTTAATGTCCAAGTTTGCAGACGACACGAAGGTCGAAAGGGTTGTTAATGACACTAATGACAGTACGCAGCTCCAACAGGATCTAGAAAAGTTGAGTAGATGGGCTGAGAGGTGGCAACTGAAGTTTAACATTGACAAATGTAAAGTACTGCATATGGGAAGCATACTCATTATGCCATCATACACCAAACGAATTAAAATTAGTAGTTTTGTACTGTTTAAAATATTGAAATGACTAGATAGAAAAAAGTTTAATCGAATAAATAAACAATTACTACGTATAAAATAAAATATAATATTAAACTGCAAGATACTATTTACAATAAAACAATTAAAATACTAGATGATAAAAGTACTATTTTTAGCGCTTTTAAAATCTAGTATTTTAATTGTTTTATTGTAAATAGTATCTTGCAGTTTAATATTATATTTTATACATAGTAATCGTTTATTTATTCGATTAAACTTTATTCTATCTAGTCATTTCAATATTTTAAACAGTACAAAACTACAATTTTAATACGGTTGGTGTATGTATGACGGCATAATGAGTATGAATATTCCCAACCCCAGAGGCCTATTTGAAGATATGGAAGTAACCCCAGAGTAACGTATCAACTGTGTGGTACTACACAGAGAGGTAGAGAGTGAAAAGGACTTGGGGGTAATTTTCAGGCAGATATGAAGTTTTCTGAGCAGTGCAGATGGTCTGAAGAGTAGCTCATGGTGTCTTGTCAATGATATACAGGAATTTTTCTAGCAGGGATAAGGTGATTATCCCCTTGTATGGCAATGGTCATGCCACACCCTGAGTACTGTATACAGATCTGGAGGCCTCATTTTAAGAAGGATGTAGAGCTGTTGGAACGAGTATAGAGAAGGGAAACAAGATTAGTGAATGGAACAAAGGGTTGCTCTTACGAAGAAAGGCTTAAGTTTTTGCAAATTACAGTGTCTGGAGCCTAGGCACCTGTGAGGTGATCTGATTGAGATGTATAAAGCCTTGAATGGTTTGACCTTGCTCAATGCTGATAGGATTCTTCCTCTAGCTCAGAATAATCACCTGAGAGGGCATAAATTCAAATTGAGGAAAGACGGTTGTAGGATAGATGTGCGGAAATGTTCCTTTAGCCAGCGGGTGGTTGATTGCTGGAACAAACTTCCATTTGTCATTGTAGAAGTTGATAGCTTAAACAGATTCAAGGCAGAACTAGACAAACATTTGGAGTGAGGGAATGGTGAAATAAGGATTTTTTTTTTTTTTTTCGGCTGATACTATATAAGCTTGCTTTCTTGCATCATGTGCCCTTGCTAATGCTAAATGTAGCAGTTGCATTAAAAATTTATGCAAATGAGGGGGAACAAATGGGTGCTCTTACCAAGCAAGGCTTAAGTTCTGCAAATTGCAGTCTCTGGAGACTAGGCTCCTGCGAGGTGATCTGATTGGGTGTATAAGGCCTTCAATGGGTTGAGAAGGCTCAATGTTGATGGGATTCTTCCTCCTGCTCAGATTGCACACTTGCAAGAGCATAAATTCAAATTGAGGAAAGACAGTTGTAGAACAGTTGTTCGGAAATTTGCGTTTAGCCAGCAAGTGGTTGAATGTGGAATAAGTTTCCATCTGTTGTTGTGGAAGTTGATAGCTTAAATAATAAATTCAAGCAAGAACTGGACAAACTTTTGGAGTAGATGGGGAGGTGAATGGGATATGTTTTTTTTTTTTTTATCTTATTTTTTTTTTATCTTATTTATTTATTTTTTTTTTTGGCTGATGGTGTATAAGCTTGCTTGCTTTTTTTTTTTTTTTTATGTGAACCCCAAACACGAGAGGTATTAGAACTTATTGTACTTAGTACCGTGCTTGGGTTGGAGGTTGAGAAGATGAAAGAAGATATTTGTTGACATTGGACTTTAACTTCTGTAGATTGTAATTTTCAGGAAATACGTATGAAGGAAGGTTGTTCTAGAAAACGGCAGTTGAATGAATAAATGAGGAAGATGAAAAGTTGGTTCTGTGGGTTTGAAGTTGGACAGTAAATGGATGTTGGCTGGTGGCAGCACGGGTTCAGACTGTTTTGAAAGAGAGAGCGGGAATTATAGAAGCCAATTCAGAAGAACAGTGCCCATGGAAGTATCTGTAGAAGAAGCATGCAGCAGAAACAGTACGTCTATGAGAAAGCGAGTGGAGAGACTCTGTTAGAGATGAATCATTAATTAACGTAACTGCCCTCTTCTGAATGGAATCAAGAAACATGAGAGAGGTTTTGGGGGCACCACCCCAGATGTGGGAACAATATTCCATGGCAGGGCAGATTTGCGATTTATACAGAGTGAGCAGCTGTTTGGAAGAAAAGTAATGCCGAGAGCGAAAGAGAAAACTAAGTTTTTTTAGATGCAGAGGAAGCAATATTTGTAATGTGATTGTGCCAAGAGAGATTAGAAGTCAGGGTAATCCCCAAAAGAGATATATCATTTTGCCAAGAAATCGGAGTGTCACTAAAGATAAGCATAGGAGCAGAAGAATCCTTTTTGCGAGATATAAGACAAGACAGTTTTAGAAGGGTTGAAATCAACTAAGTTGTCTTTGCCCCACTGGAGAATTATCTGAAGATCAGCATTTAAGGAATTGGTAGCAGATTTTCGAGAAGTTGAAGCTGATTGAACAGGACAAGGTTTCTCAAAATTGATCAGACAGAAGGTTTCTAGGTAGTTTAAGAGTTGGTGATTAATTGATTATATCTTGCATTAATTCTTGCATCATATGCCACTACTAATGCTAATGCAAAAACAAGTTCAGGTGTTAGTGCTTAGTATTAACTGAAATGTGCTTCTCCAAAATTGCTCCATCATTAGGCATACCTCAACATCTGGAAAATTTTAAAATCTGCAGCACTAGATTTTAAAGAGTTTACTGTACACTGGTAAGACAGAAAAAGGGTCAAATTAAATAAAAACTAGAAGCCCTGTACATATACTCTTTAAAATTGTTCTTTATTAGAAAAATTACATTTTGAATACTGTGATCTGTAATCAAGTAATTAAATTTGAAACTGATACAAAATTAATATAGGTTCCAAACACTACCACCTTATTAATTGCTTTCTGTTAAATTGCTTTTTTTTTTAAATTTATGTTCTAGATGATATTTGTTTCTACTGCTTTACTCAAGCCACTTCAGCTATGTTTCCTATATTTCATTTTTCTGTGGTTTCCTGGTTTAATACAATATTTATTCCATTACATTTGCAGGGTACACATATATATACACACATATACATTAGCATTAGTAGACGCATACAATGCAAGAAAACAAGCTTATGTAGCTTCAACCAAAAAAAAAAAAAAAAAACTTCCCATTTCACCCCTCCATTTGTTCCAAATGCCTGTCCAGCTCAGCCTTAAATTTATTTAGGCTATCAACTTCCATAACAAAACATGGAAGTCTGTTTCACCAATCAACTACCCGCTGGATAAAGTCAAATTTCTGCGCATCTATTCGACAACTGTCTTTCCTCAACTTGAAACTGTGCCACCTCAGGTTGTTAATCTGAGCAAGAGAAAGAAAGAATCCCATCAGCATTCAGCTTGCTCAACCCATTCAAGGCCTTATACACCTCAATCAGATCACCTCACAGGTGCCCACTCTCCAGGTGCTGCAATTTGCACAACTTAAGCCTTTCTTGGTAATAGCACCACTTTGTTCTCCTCACCAATCTTGTTGCCTTTCTTTGTACTCTTTCTAACAACTCTAGATCCTTCCTAAAATGAGACCTCCAGACCTGTACACAGTACTCTAGGTGTGACCTGGCCATTGCCTTGTATAATGGGATAATCACCTCACTGCTCCTGCTAGCAAAATTCCTATATATATATATGATTAACAAGACTCCATGACTTGCCTTGGCTGCCTGTCTGCACTGCTCAGCGAACTTCATATTTGACTGCACAATCAGGCCTTTTTCACTTTCCACTTCCATGAGTATAGTACCACACAGTTGGTACGTTTCTCTTCGGATATTGCTACCCATATGCAGTACTTTGCATTTGTCAATGTTATACTTCAGTTGCCACTTCTCAGCCAATTTGCAGAACTTATCTAGGTCCAGTTGCAGTAGCATACTGTCTTTACTGTTGTTAACAACTCTGCCAACCTTCATATCATCTGCAAATTTGGACATTAAACCTGATATATCTTCATCAATATCATTGATAAATATACAAAACAATGGGCCCAACACCGAACCCTGGTGAACTCCACTAATAACATTTGTCCACGAAGAGCTGTGTCCATTGATTACCACTCTCTGTCGTCTCCCACTCAACCATCCCTTTATCCATTGTAGCAACTTACCCTTAATGCCATACCTCTCCAATTTCTATAGCAGTCTTCCATGTGCAACAGTATCAAAAGCTTTCTTGAAATCCAAGTATATGATATCAAAATTATTTTTGGCATTCAGTTCCTTTGTGACCACATCATAGTAGCCAATCAAATTGGTCATATAAGACCTCCCTTTAACAAACCCATGCTGTGTCTTAAATATTACTGCAGTCTTGTCTAGATGATCCTGTAATGCTTCTTTAACCAGTAATTCCATTATTTTTCCCAGAACACAAGTCTGGGAAAAATAATGGAATTACTGGTTAAAGAAGCAGGTCTGTAGTTACTGAATTGAATTGTGTATTGTGAATTGGTCTGCAGGTCTGTAGTTACTTGTGTCACCTTTTGAACCCCCCCTTTGTGAATTGGTGATACATTTGCACACCTCCAGTCCATGGGGACCTCCCCTGAGTCCAACAAACTCTCATAATTATGGCTAAGAGTTTGCTTACTTCCTTTGCTGCCTCCTGTAATATAACTGGGTAGATCCCATCCACCCCAGGTGCCTTTCTTATGTTTAACTTCAACAATTTCTCGTCCACTTTGCTCTCAGTAATTACAAATTCACTTAGCTCCCTGTTAGAGTTTGATAAACATCTGGCTCCCTCCTCCTTGAATAACTCCTCATGTGTGAATGTAGATGCAAAATGCTCATTCATTTTTATCAGCTACCTGAGCATGATCAATAATAATCAACCCATCTATGTTAAGTGGTCCAATCTGATTCATCCCTTTCCTTCTAGAGTTTACCTAAGTAAAGAACTGTTTGCTGTTTTTCTTTGCATCCTTGGCCAAAGATTTCTCGTAATCTGCCTTCACCTGCCTAAACTCCTTTGTGACTTGATTACAGACTAGTTTATACCTGCCATAGGCTTCTGTGTCACCTGATACTTTATATGCATCCTATACATTTTTCTTCTCTGCCATGAGCCTCATCAATTCATCTGACATCCATTTAGGCCTAAACCTTGAACAGCATTTCTTAGGTGAATGAAAAGCCTAGTAGCCTCCAAAATTAAGTCCCTGAAGGCTTCCCATGAAATATCATCAGTTGATACCACTGTACAGAATTTAAAAACTGTCTGAGACCCCTGCAGTCACCTTTACGAAAACAAAAGCCCTTCCCTTTAGCCTTAATTGTAATTACATCTTTAAGTAATTCCCACATCAGTACACTGTGATCACTGTCACCCAGTGGTTCCTTTATCTGCAAATTCTTAATGCATGAATAATTACTGCTGATAATCAGATTAGGAGTATTACTCCCTCTGGTTGCCTCTCGAACATATTGATGTAGAAAACAGTCATCCAATAAATCCACAAAAGCCTTGCTAGTGTGAGAGTGACTAACTCACAAGTTCCAGTCAATATCTGGAAAGTTAAAATCCCCCATTATAAGGCATTCTGATTTACTGGCCCACTATTTCTCTGCACGATTGCTTTGCTCATTATACTCATCGGATTCATTAGGCCTATAACACACACCTAACTCTCAGTTTTCCTTTCCCAGTTCTTAGGTCACACTAAACAGACTCAACATTGTATTGTCCACCAAAATCAACTGGATGCACTTCCTTAGATTGTGTGTGTTTTTAACTAACAACATAACCCCTCCTCTCTATCCTTCTCATACACATTGTACTCCCCAAATTTCAATTCTGCACTGCTTATAACACCACATCTCCCAACAATATCTGCCTTTGATGTCTTGACTAGCACTACAAGCTCATCAAATTTATTAACTATACTCATATTGGTGTACATGCAAGTATACATGCACCTGTTCCTACTCTTAGTTACCCTAAAACAGCCCATGTACTTACTTGTTCCACTATGACTCACAGCAGTCTTGGAAATCTCCATTACGTTGCTTTCCAGGCTGCTGCTCATTCTAATAGAAGCAGTGCAAGAATCACTTTTGCCTCTGCCTGCAGCCACTGTTAACCTTTTAGTCTGTGTATCCTCCCAAGCTATCAGTTTTCCAATCCACCTAACACTGCCTCGATAGCATCAGCAAATATTCTTGCACCCTTTCTATTTAAGTGTACCGCATCCTTGTAGAAGCAGTCTCTCCTGTCAACAAGCACAGACTAAGCTGAAAAAAAAAAATTCTACCCCTTGAGCCTTGCGCAATCTCTCCAGGGCTGAATTGATCGACAAGGCTCTCATTGTATACTCCCTCCTATCATGTCTGGAGAGAATTGCAGACACTTTCACATTCAACCCTAACTCGCAACGTTTTTCCAACATTGAGTGTGCATACATATATATATATATATATGTATGTATATATCCAATTTTTTAAATTTAATAAAATGTAACATAAGCCAGTAGTATGGTAAAAACTGTAGAGCGAAAATTAACATAAAATAACCCAAATAAACAATCGAACGAAATAAGGAATAGATATAATTAGTAGCCCCAAAAACCCTTATATAATTTCGATCTTTAAATCCAATTAACAAAAACTACACAAAATTTAGGATAATGCCAATTATTTATTAATTTAGCGGTACCCCCCCTGAAAGGCACCAGTTCCAAAAGGCGTGAAATATCACCAAAAGAGGGTTAAAGGAACTACCAAACGATAACAAAATCAAAATAAGATAGACTGACCATCATGCCCCATCTCGACAGAGGACCACGAGGCCAATGATGGTCATGGAATCGCTGCATTTCAATCGCTATACAAATCATCGCCATGGTGAAAAGATCGAAGTACCAATTCACCCTCCCTCCTCCGATCGATCCACCAATGCAGAGGATTTGCACGGCGGTGGTCCTTATGCAGCGAAAAATAAAATATAGAACAGACAGCACTCTAGAGCAAAGCCACACCACTGACATACTGTAAGCTAAATCAGCTTATATAAAAGAAAAAAGGAAAATAGATGGCGACACAGGCGTTGCTAAATTAGCATATCGACCCGTTACTATTGAATATTAAATGTTAACGAAAGTTAAATTATATTAAAATAAATAATTAATTGAGCATTCATTAGAGGCAGCAACTTGCAATTCCTCCATATGAAGCCGAAATATATACTATCATTGAATTATATTAAATAAAGTTAAATTATAATGAAATAAATAAATGCTTAAGTGTTCATTAGAGGCAGCGACGTGCAATTCCTCCATATGAAGCTGAAATACATCCAATTTTTTAAATTTAATAAAATGTAACATAAGCCAGTAGTATGGTAAAAACTGTAGAGCGAAAATTAACATAAAATAACCCAAATAAACAATCGAACGAAATAAGGAATAGATATAATTAGTAGCCCCAAAAACCCTTATATAATTTCGATCTTTAAATCCAATTAACAAAAACTACACAAAATTTAGGATAATGCCAATTATTTATTAATTTAGCGGTACCCCCCCTGAACGGTACCAGTTCCAAAAGGCGTGAAATATCACCAAAAGAGGGTTAAAGGAACTACCAAACGATAACAAAATCAAAATAATTTTTTGTTAATTGGATTTAAAGATCGAAATTATATAAGGGTTTTTGGGGCTACTAATTATATCTATTCCTTATTTCGTTCGATTGTTTATTTGGGTTATTTTATGTTAATTTTCGCTCTACAGTTTTTACCATACTACTGGCTTATGTTACATTTTATTAAATTTAAAAAATTGGATGTATTTCAGCTTCATATGGAGGAATTGCACGTCGCTGCCTCTAATGAACGCTTAAGGATTTATTTATTTCATTATAATTTAACTTTATTTAATATAATTCAATGATAGTATATATTTCGGCTTCATATGGAGGAATTGCAAGTTGCTGCCTCTAATGAATGCTCAATTAATTATTTATTTTAATATAATTTAACTTTCGTTAACATTTAATATTCAATAGTAACGGGTCGATATGCTAATTTAGCAACGCCTGTGTCGCCATCTATTTTCCTTTTTTCTTTTATATAAGCTGATTCAGCTTACAGTATGTCAGTGGTGTGGCTTTGCTCTAGAGTGCTGTCTGTTCTATATTTTATTTTTCGCTGCATAAGGACCACCGCCGTGCAAATCCTCTGCATTGGTGGATCGATCAGAGGAGGGAGGGTGAATTGGTACTTCGATCTTTTCACCATGGTGATGATTTGTATAGCGATTGAAATGCAGCGATTCCATGACCATCATTGGCCTCGTGGTCCTCTGTCGAGATGGGGCATGATGGTCAGTCTATCTTATTTTGATATCGTTTGGTAGTTCCTTTAACCCTCTTTTGGTGATATTTCACGCCTTTTGGAACTGGTACCTTTCAGGGGGGTACCGCTAAATTAATAAATAATTGGCATTATCCTAAATTTTGTGTAGTTTTTGTTAATTGGATTTAAAGATCGAAATTATATAAGGGTTTTTGGGGCTACTAATTATATCTATTCCTTATTTCGTTCGATTGTTTATTTGGGTTATTTTATGTTAATTTTCGCTCTACAGTTTTTACCATACTACTGGCTTATGTTACATTTTATTAAATTTAAAAAATTGGATGTATTTCAGCTTCATATGGAGGAATTGCACGTCGCTGCCTCTAATGAACGCTTAAGGATTTATTTATTTCATTATAATTTAACTTTATTTAATATAATTCAATGATAGTATATATTTCGGCTTCATATGGAGGAATTGCAAGTTGCTGCCTCTAATGAATGCTCAATTAATTATTTATTTTAATATAATTTAACTTTCGTTAACATTTAATATTCAATAGTAACGGGTCGATATGCTAATTTAGCAACGCCTGTGTCGCCATCTATTTTCCTTTTTTCTTTTATATAAGCTGATTCAGCTCAGTATGTCAGTGGTGTGGCTTTGCTCTAGAGTGCTGTCTGTTCTATATTTTATTTTTCGCTGCATAAGGACCACCGCCGTGCAAATCCTCTGCATTGGTGGATCGATCGGAGGAGGGACGGTGAATTGGTACTTCGATCTTTTCACCATGGCGATGATTTGTATAGCGATTGAAATGCAGCGATTCCATGACCATCATTAGCCTCGTGGTCCTCTGTCGAGATGGGGCATGATGGTCAGTCTATCTTATTTTGATTTTGTTATCGTTTGGTAGTTCCTTTAACCCTCTTTTGGTGATATTTCACGCCTTTTGGAACTGGTACCTTTCAGGGGGGTACCGCTAAATTAATAAATAATTGGCATTATCCTAAATTTTGTGTAGTTTTTGTTAATTGGATTTAAAGATCGAAATTATATAAGGGTTTTTGGGGCTACTAATTATATCTATTCCTTATTTCGTTCGATTGTTTATTTGGGTTATTTTATGTTAATTTTCGCTCTACAGTTTTTACCATACTACTGGCTTATGTTACATTTTATTAAATTTAAAAAATTGGATGTATTTCAGCTTCATATGGAGGAATTGCACGTCGCTGCCTCTAATGAACGCTTAAGGATTTATTTATTTCATTATAATTTAACTTTATTTAATATAATTCAATGATAGTATATATTTCGGCTTCATATGGAGGAATTGCAAGTTGCTGCCTCTAATGAATGCTCAATTAATTATTTATTTTAATATAATTTAACTTTCGTTAACATTTAATATTCAATAGTAACGGGTCGATATGCTAATTTAGCAACGCCTGTGTCGCCATCTATTTTCCTTTTTTCTTTTATATAAGCTGATTCAGCTTACAGTATGTCAGTGGTGTGGCTTTGCTCTAGAGTGCTGTCTGTTCTATATTTTATTTTTCGCTGCATAAGGACCACCGCCGTGCAAATCCTCTGCATTGGTGGATCGATCGGAGGAGGGACGGTGAATTGGTACTTCGATCTTTTCACCATGGCGATGATTTGTATAGCGATTGAAATGCAGCGATTCCATGACCATCATTAGCCTCGTGGTCCTCTGTCGAGATGGGGCATGATGGTCAGTCTATCTTATTTTGATTTTGTTATCGTTTGGTAGTTCCTTTAACCCTCTTTTGGTGATATTTCACGCCTTTTGGAACTGGTACCTTTCAGGGGGGTACCGCTAAATTAATAAATAATTGGCATTATCCTAAATTTTGTGTAGTTTTTGTTAATTGGATTTAAAGATCGAAATTATATAAGGGTTTTTGGGGCTACTAATTATATCTATTCCTTATTTCGTTCGATTGTTTATTTGGGTTATTTTATGTTAATTTTCGCTCTACAGTTTTTACCATACTACTGGCTTATGTTACATTTTATTAAATTTAAAAAAATGGATGTATTTCAGCTTCATATGGAGGAATTGCACGTCGCTGCCTCTAATGAACGCTTAAGGATTTATTTATTTCATTATAATTTAACTTTATTTAATATAATTCAATGATAGTATATGTATGTATATATATATACCACTGTGTAAATATATAAAAGTGTGCATACATATATATGTATGCACACTTTTGGTAGGGTAGGGTAGTGTTTGATCTGTATTTGATCTGTATTTTGAAATTTATTTAAACTTAATTTACAAAATGGATACATCTACAACTCACTACTGTCATAAACTCAAACAAATGGTTAAGGCTGACAGAAAGTGAAACTATAAATCCCAATCTTCACAAACAATGGCTAGTAAGCCTTATCTTTAAATTTTGTTGTAAGTTGGTTGGGTTGCATGATGTTTCTTGGTTCTTTTAAAAACATCTTAATTATGGAAAAATTAGAAAAAAATAGTGCTAGTGTGGGTTCTTACCTTAAAGAACTAAGTATCTTTTATAGTTCTGGTAGGTAAGTATCTATGTATTTCAAATTCCTTAAATAACCTTTCTTACCTAGCAGCTGCAGCACACCACTAATAAGATGATTGTTATTCTCCATTCCTGAAATAAAACTACGTTATTAAAGAGCAGCAAGTCTTGCAGAGAAACAGATTAAATACAAACAGGTTTTGTGTGATGACTACACCATTAAATCCTAATTTAATGATTTAAGTATTTCTAAAATAGCAAGGGCTTAACTGTTCTGATGCCCATTATGATTTTCACAGACAAATCTGAAGTGTTTTGTTTCCAAAGACCATGTTAAAAAAAATCTAATTGAGATTTTTTTTTAACATCACTAACAAAAACATATTGAAAGAGGTGTATTTTTTCCACTTTCTTTGGAAAGTAATTCTTTTGTTTAACTTGCCTATTTTGAGAAAATACTTATCAAATAGCAGCTTCAGTATGCAAAGACAGAACTTTTAAACCCTTTTTGTTAAGCTGCTAACTAATAGCAGTCACTGAGACTAAAACTAATAACCATTTTAAATATCAAGAAATGCTTAAAAGACAATTTCAAATACATAAGCATTTCAGACATTTAATTTCTCATAATATTGTATATTTAACAAACAGTGATGAACAGTCTTTAATCTTTATTTACACTGACAAAAGACTGTTTTAGATAATGGCAATTTTGAATGCTTTTATCCTTCAATGCACTGACTTTGTTTCAATCTTTATTTCAGGAATGCTGTACCTATCAAGAAATTGCTTACCTGTATTTAGTCTCTGCTGAAAAACAAAACAATTTTTTATAAAATATCAGCTGGCAGTAGCATGTTCAAATTCCGTAGTTTTGAAGCCCTTTTAAATCACAAGGGCTGTTCAATAAAGAATAATCATGATTTTTCATAGACAACCATGCTATATCTAGCTCAGCTGCAGAATTTAAAAAAAAAAAAAAAAAAAAACGAAGCTGCATCACATAGCAAATGTGCAGTATACTTGTTTGCATGGTGTAACCTTGGTGGTCAGTCAAGTTTATCCCTGTTCAATTTTGTCTACATAATGGGGCTCGCACACAATTGACATGACACAAGGAACAGTATGCTGCTCTCAAATTCTGTGTCCATCTCAAGAACACATCAGAAGCATATGAAATGTTAAAAGAAACTTATGGTGAATCTATGCTTCCATATAGCACAGCTCGCAGGTGGTTTAGAATGTTTAAAGATGGACATGATTCAATCACAAATGGCAGTCCTAGAGCTTTTGCAGAATGACAGAAACAATGGAGTAAATGCATTTCATGAAATGGGCACTACTTTGAAAAGAACCATCAAAATATGGATGTTTAACAAAGGTATGTTTTAAAAAATATATATATATTTATATATATATATATATATATATGATTATTTATTGAACAGTCCTTGTAAGTTTTGGCTCTTGCCTACTGGAGCATAAACAAAAACTAAATATTTAAACTAACTTTTTCCCAGCACAGCTTATATTTGCCAGCTGATATTTGGGCACCATATAAATTCTGGAAACTTTCCTTGTATAACTGCACTAAGTATACATAACTTGAACACTTGAAAAGCATAATGAAAATGCCACAGCCTAACATAACTAACTTTTTTAAAAGTGCATTCTCATTTCTATCTCCATTTACATCAACAGGCAGATCATGTTCAATGAGAGTGCAGTGGCAAAAACTACAAACTTGTAATCGCTGGTTACAAGAGTATCTGAACATAATGTGCTGAGCCACATACGATAATAAAAAAAAAAAAAAAAGCAAGCATGTAACTAAGCTGAAGTGAAATGAATATTTAGAAACAAATGCAAAGTATAATAATGATTGTATTCATCACTATTTCTAAATAATCAGGATTATTTTGTATTATACAACAGCATAACAGATGAAAAAATACACAAATTATCCATAACACACGGGTAACAAATTACATTTTTTGATTCGTCAAGGTGACAAATGCTGAACAAAGTTTGCAAAGTTCATCTTTGTTAGACTTATCTTTCAAGTATATTAAAAAAAAAAAAAAGTTACCATTAAGATCAATGAGAGGGAGATAGCACTCATTACACTAGAACACGAGGCAGAAGAGAGAACAAAGTTCAGATTTAACAGTTTTCCAGTGTTAATACTTGGCTATGATGTGTGCTTGTTTTGAATTGTACACAGTAAAATTAATTCTATTTAATGTTTTAAACATATAGAACAATAAGAGAAACCAAGGTTGTTTTTCTACCATAGCTACATGGTGCACCCCATGCTATTCCAAAAAGACTCACAAACGTTTTCTTATAAAACAGTATGCAAAAATAATTTTCAAATTTTAAAAGAAGATTGCATATGGAACTATATTTAAGGGGGAGAGACACAAATGGTCCTTGAGGTTGTCACATATAGGCCAGACAAGCTGTCCTTGCTACCTGGGAGTCTAAAATGCTGTTGGAACTGATATTCAGGTGACATTCAAGTCAAGTGGACCCAATTTTGGCAAAGTCCGGACGGTCTGTGACAGCCAAATCCTCTGTTACACCTTCATGATGGTGGGACTGTTAGTAATCCTGGGTATAACCTCCATGCACAAGCACACTGGGTGACCACCCAGGTGTGAACCAATGCAAGTGCCAACTGGGCCAGCCGGATGGGTAAAGTGCCTGCCTGGCAACCCAAAGGTCACGGGTTTGAATCCCGTCTCGGGCTAGGATCAGAGTAGTGCAAAAACCTTGGGAGGTGCATTATGGCCACAGAAGCCGATGCGCCAACAACTAACAAAAAAAAAAAAAAAAAAAAACAACATAAGCTGGGGTTGGGGTGTGGTCCCCACACCACATGGAGGAATGCTGCCCTCTGTGTTACCAAGGAATACTAGGGAGTAGATTACTCTCAACTGGTGCAATACCACCACTTTGCTTATTGGAGGCTTCAAGTGGTGGAACCAAAGTTTAGTCTCCAAAGCTAAGTTCCGGTCAACCCTTCCCCATCTCTTCCATCATGCAGTATGACTGATGACTTTTGAGGTTATGATGAATGTCGTGGCAAGATCCAATCTTCCTTACATTTCGGGGTACAGCTCTAAAACGGTGTTCGCATGCCTGAACCTATTGGTAACTCTTTAGGAGGCTTCTGGATCAGCTAGTGTATAGTGACTGCAGAGAGTCCAAGTAGTGTGTATGTGGGGGTGGGGCTCTGTCGAAGCCATGTTATGTCAAGGATCTGTATATATTCTTACCATGTGTACGCCATATCCAAAAATTTCATTACTTCATACGGTATGTCCCCCCACTACTTTTTCTTATTATTGAATACACCATGAATTGTAAAACTACTAAAGTAAGCTTATCCGCAAAAAGATCTAAACCTCCCAAACACTTCCTAGTTCATTTCACAAATATATGTGGTCTCAATTCTAATCTCAACAATGTCCAATTCCACTTGCAGTCTGCCAAACTCCATGAACTTTTTCTGACAGAATCTCAGTAATCGGTTGATTCATCTGCTGCTCATCTCAGTTGCTTAAATTATTCGACGTATGATTCCTTTTGCCTCAAAGGTGGTACTTGTGCATATGTCTGTTCCGATATTCCCTGTCAAAGATTTGATAATGTGGAATTTCTCTCTTCAACCTTCTCTACCTCATTGTATCAAATTCATCTGTTGTCTCTACGGTTCAATCAACTCCACTAATCACTTGGAGCTCTCTGACTTCCTCTCTTTGCAACTTGACTTTCATCAGTCCAACATTCCCAAAGGTGAGGTAATTTTCACTGCTGATTTTAATGTTCACAACTCCAGCCGGCTTCTGTTTTCTAGTCATACTGACCCAGCTGGTCGAGATGTGAGGTTTTTGCAATTACTAATGAACTTGCACAGATTGTTCATTTACCTACAAGAATACCGGACAATCTTAATCATACAGCCAAACAAACACACTTGATCTTTTTCTCACAAACAACCTTTCTAAGTGCATGGTCGACGTGAGTGGTCCTTTAGGCACCTCAGATCACAACTTGGTGATTGTCTCTTCTCCAATGGAGCCTTTATCTCATGGCTATTCCCAACCTTGTATTGTTTGGCATTACAAGAATGCAAAATGCGATGACCTGTGAGATTTCTTTTCCTTGGTCAGATTACTGTTTCAAAACATCTTATGTCAACGTTTTCTCAGATTGTCAGTGAAATTATTCTTGTAGGAATGGAATCCTCTATTCAACACTCCACTTTAAAATCTCGTCCTTTATCTAAACCTTGGTTTTCCAATAAATGTGCTAAGGCTGTTCATCAAGAGAAGGATGTTGCATATCGTAATTGGCTTGTTTCCTATAGTTCAGTTTAATTTCTGCCTACACCAAAGCTCGCAACAATTGTAAAGCAGTTATTAATCAGTCCAAACTAGATTTGGAACAGGCTAAGAGTAGAAAACTTAATTCTTGCCCTAATGGTAGCCAAGCATTATGGTCTCTTGCCAAAGCTATTCGCCGCAACCATTTCTGCTCCCACCTCTGTCAAAACCAGACAGTTCTGTTGTCATTTCAGCCAAGGATAAAGCTGACCTGCTAGCATCCCATTTTCCTTCCAACTCGTATATTAATGATCTTGGTATAACACCTCCCACCATTCCCAACATGCTCCATTCGATGCCTCCTGTGGTCTTCCTTCAAAAAGATGCCAGAAGGATTTTGACGAATCTTGATGCTAAGAAAGCTCCAGGTCCTGATGGTATTTCTCCACTTGTTCTCGAAACCTGTGCTCCTGGACTTACTCCTGTTCTTTGCTGCCTTTTTTCACTTTCTTAATCCAAAGGTGTTTTTCCTTCTGCTTGGAAATCTGCTCATATTCAGTCAGTTCCTAAAAAGGGTGAAAAACCCTCCCGTCCAATTATTGTCCCATTGTAATTACTTCTACTCTTTCTAAAGTAATGGAGAAATCAATTAACCTCCAGCCCTTAAACTACCTAGAAACCTTCCTTCTGATCAACGATCACCAGTATGGATTCCATCAGTGTCGATCCACTGGTGGTATTCTGTCTTATGTTACCCAATTATGGAAAAATTCAATGGAAAAGTTTGGTGAAACACAAGCAGTTTTTCTTGACATCTCAAAGGCTTTCGATCATGTTTAGTATAAAGGTCTTCTAAACAAGCTTCCATCTTATGATTTTCCAACTGTTTTTTTTAATTGGTTATCCAGTTTTCTCTCTGATCGCACACTGAGGGTGATGGTAGATGGCTCTCTTTCTTCTAACTTCTCCACTAATGCTTTTTGTCCCTCAAAGTTCAGTTCTTTCCCCCACTCTTTTCCTCTTGTATATTAATGACCTTCTTCCATTGATTGGAAATTCTATCCATAGTTTTGCCGACGATAGCAAATTGCATTCCACTTTCCATTTTGAGAAACCTTTCCCTGCTCAATCAGCTTCAACTTCGAATATCTACTGCCGATTCCTTAAATGCCGATCTCCAGGTAATTCTCGAGTGGAGCAATGACAACTTAGTTGATTTCAATCCTTCTAAAACTCAGTCTTGTCTTATATCTCGCAAAAAGGATTCTTCTGCTCATATACTTATCTCTTATGACACTCCAATTTCTAGGCAAGATGATATATCTCTTTTGGGGATTACCCTGACTTCTAATCTCTCTTGGCACAAGCACATTACAAATATTGCTTCCTCTGCATCTAAAAAACTTGGTTTTCTCTTTCATTCTCAGCATTACCTTTCTTCCAAACGGCTGTTCGGTCTGTACAAATCACAAATCCGCCCTACCATGGAATATTGTTCCCACATCTGAGGCAGTGCCCCCAAAACCTCTCTCAGGTTTCTAGATTCCATTCAGAAGAGGGCAGT
This sequence comes from Mastigoproctus giganteus, assembly GCF_048544385.1. NCBI lineage: Eukaryota > Metazoa > Arthropoda > Arachnida > Uropygi > Thelyphonidae > Mastigoproctus > Mastigoproctus giganteus. Next base: position 126,527,308 of record NC_143585.1, read on the forward strand.
TAGGTTAATGACTCATCTCTAACAGTCTCTCCACTCGCTGTCTCAGACGTATTGTTTCTGCTGCATACCTCTTCTAGAGATACTTCCATGGGCACTGTTCTTCTGAATTGGCTTCTGTGATTACCTCTCTCTCTCTCTCTGTGTGTCAAAACAGTCCAAACATGTGCTGCCACTAGCCAACATCCATTTACTGTCCAACTTCAAACTCACAGAACCAACTTTTCATCTTCCTTGTTTATTCAATCGACTGCCGTTTTCTGAACAACCTTCCTTCATACGTATTTCCTGAAAATTACAGTCTACAAAAGTTAAAATCTAATCTCAACAAATATCTTCTTTCATCTTCTCAACCTCCAACCCAAGCACGGTACCAAGTACTATAGGTTCTAATACCTCTCGTGTTTGTGGTTTTCATTAAAAAAAAAAAAAAAATTGTGGAACCTATCTATGGACAGCATGTTGAAAGATGGAATAAGTATTTTTAAGTTGAATTTCTTTTGTTATGTCATTCATAGTTTCACTTTTAAATGATTGAGAATTGTGAATATAAAACTTAATGTGCTAAAAAAAAAAAAATCAAGTTTTCTTATTAGCTTTAAGCTTGATGGTACATTGTGCTGCTGATTGGTAAATGTTCCTTATAAATTCATAACAAGGTTGGACATTATATGTTCTGTAAAATTCTTGTTATAAAGATCATAGCAAAATTAATATGCATAAATACCTTGGTCAAAAGAATAAAGTCCAATGATTGCTTGCTTTCTTTATAAAAATAAATCACCTTTTGTTATTTTGGCACATAATACATGCATATTGTTACCATCTGCAATTTTCACTAACAACCAAACTGCCTTTGCAAGGGAAACAAATAGATAAAGGTGAATGATACACATTTTAGATATATTGCAAGCACTATACAATATTATTTTCTTAGTCAATATTTAGAAGTCTTATTATTTCTTCACAACATAGCCTTGAAAAAGATTGTATTTATTTATCTGTAAGACATTCTGAAGTATGCTCAAGGAGGTCATGTAACAGGTTAATGTTCCAAATTAATACTATGGAACATTAACATACTCCAAAAACAGTAATAAAAATGAATAACAATGTTCTTATATAAATTTGTCAAAATGCTTTGGATAAAGAAAATTTAAGACCAATAATTTAAAAAAGCACTACTCACTAGCACATTACCCCATTCATCAGGTTCGGTAGATGGCACAAGATGTACAGATAAGACTGGACTATGCATAATTATAGTCTGAGAGTCAGGAAGCTCTAGCCTTTGATTCCATGCATTATTTAAGTGACACTGTTTATACATATCCTGAAAATATATTTAAAATTGTCAGAAAAAATACTATGAAAAACATGAAATTTTCAATGCTGACGCTCTAAACAGATTACGCTCTAATGAGGGTGGGAGTTGCTAAAAGAATTTAGTATCAGTTAAGAAGCACCTTTGTGGCTGTTTATAATTAACATTAAGAACCTTCCTTATCCCTCCAACCAAACATCATTGAACAAAAATATAAAAATACAAACTGGAAATTTAAAAAAAAATTTTATATGTAAGTAAGTGAAATATAAAGATAAAAGAAATCACTGTCTAAATTAAAAATACTATTTACAGTAACACACAATGCAACAAACAAGTTGATCAAATACATTTCCAACAAATACAAGAACTGTTACTTCAAACAAGTAACAAATGACAAAACTATTATGCTGTCCAAGAGGTTGTGGATGACTGCTGTTTGCTTTCAGGATCATACTGGTAAACTCACATTTCATCTCTAGTTATGATACATTTCAAAAATGTGTCTCATCACATTATTTGCACATTGAATCAAATTGGAAGTGATTTAATATTGGTGTTCCTTTTTTAACAGACACAGCATGAACTTAGTGGAAATGCACCTCATGTTCAAAGTTTTTTGTTAAAAGGAATAGTAATATGTTCTGAAGAGATACAAGTTTCTACACCGATTTCACAAAAAGTTAATCTTCAGTCAATTCATACCAAAGATTGGACAAATGATTTCATAATTATAGAAGATAACAGCCACCTAGATTGTGGATTACTTTCAACAGATAAAGCAACGCTTGTTATTTGTTTGTTATTTGGTTTTTTTAGGAGCATTAGCAACTAAGGCCATATTGTTCTAGGATATGTGGTGGTCATTCCCTGACCTTTACGCATCCTCCGTATTTGGTGGTGACTGGCTCGAACCCCGGTCTAATCAAGAAGCGTGTGCTATGTACTGCTGCTGCTGCTGCTGCTCCTTCCCACCTGGCTACGGAGGCTTGTGATAAAGCAACGCCAATCAAAAACTTGGGTACAACCCGTTGTAGTATGATTAACAAAAGATCACAATTTCACTTGCAGTCCTCACTTTCCAAAAGCATATCAACAGCTGCAGGGCGATGGGGTGTGGCATTATCATCAATAAACACAAACTCGGGGCCAATGGCACCTCGGAACAGATGCACATGGGGAAGGATTACCTCAGTACAGTACCACCTTCCATTATCTGGAGTTGCGTACACCTCGCCAGACGAAAACACCTCAACTGACATATCGATCCCTTTCAGTGATGTTTGTGGGGTGATACTGTGCGCCAACCTCTCACCAGATTAGCTGACGTCCAGAATCACTGCTGAGACTGAATCTACTCTCATCAGTAAAGAGTACCTTAACCCATTGCGCTGCTGTTCGGTCCTTGTGTTCGATGCACCACTGCAAACGGTGTCTCTGATGGGCAGGTGTTAAAGGGACATACTGGCCATCGGGCAATCAGTCCATCTTTATGGAGTCGCCTGGCCACAGTAAACCACGATATCCTGTGCCCTGTGCAGCTGGTTTGCAATGGATCCCGCCATCTGGCGTCAGTCCCTCTTGGCCTGTAGTAGTATATAGCGGTCATCATTGGACGTTGTTTTTCGTGGACGACCACCACTGGTCCTTCAAACAGCTGTTCCTGTCATTCTGAAGCCCGACCACGCATGTGAGACGATGCTATAGGCGATACTGAACTCTGCAGCCACACTCCTCACACTTCGAGCTTCCCATTTTGTTCGACCCCGGGTAAAGTCATCCAGATGTTGTCTAGCCATTTCGTTGTCTGTAGCACTGTATGAAACCAATCAATAGAACGTCTGCTCACCAATCATGCTCGCCATTCAGTAATGTGCACATAACTGCTGAACTGCTGCTTTTATCTGTTTATGGGAGCACTCTCATCACGATTCAAATTTTTGCATGTGCACCAGCTTTCTACTGAACGGCCACAGTTATGCAAATTGCCACCGGCTGTTTCGTTTGATTCTGTGGTTGTAACCTATAGAAATAGTGTTAGTCCTTGCGTTTTGCACACCAGTGTATTAAAGAAGGCGGCACAGGAAGTAAGCAAACCCTTAACCATAATTAGGAGAGCATCCTTGGACTCATGGGAAGTCTCCATGGATTGGAGATGTGCAAATGTCTCCCCAATTCATAAATGAGGATCAAAGTGGGTCGCAAGTAATTACAGACCTGTTAGCTTAACTTCTGTTCTGGGGAAAATAATGGAGTTACTGGTGAAAGAAGCATTTCAGGATCATCTAGACAAGACTGCAGTAATAGTTAAGACACAGCATTGGCTTGTTAAAGAGAGGTCTTGTCTGACCAATTTGATTGGATGCTATGATGTAGTCACAAAGGAACTGAATGCCAAAAATAATTTTGATATCATATACTTGGATTTCAGGAAAGATTTAGATACTGTTGCACATGGAACACTACTATACAAATCAGAGCAGTATGGTATTAAGAACAAGTTGCTACAATGGATAAAAGGGTGGTTAAGTGGAAGACAGAGTGGTAATCAATGGATGCTGCTCTTTGTGGACTAATGCTATTAGTGGAGTCTCCCAGGGTTCAGTTTTGGGCCCACTGTTGTTTTGTATATTTATCAATGATATTAATGAAGGTATATCAGGCTTAATATCCAAATTTGCATATGATGCTAAGGTTGGCAGGGTTGTTAACGACAGTAATGGCAGTGTGCTACTACAACAGGATCTAGAAAAGGTAAGCAGATGGGCTGAGAAGTGGCAACTGAAGGTTTAACATTGACAAATGCAAAGTACTGTATATGGGTAGATGTAACCCCAGAGAAATGTACCAACTGTGTGGTACTACACTCAGGGAAGTGGAGATTGAAAAAGACCTGGGTGTAATTGTGCAGTCAGATATGAAGTTTTCTGAGCAGTGCAGACAGGCTTCCAGATCAGGTCATGGGATGTTGTCAATTTTGATAGTAGGAAAAGGAGGTGATTATCCCTTTGTAGAAGCCAATGATCAGGCCACACCTTGAGTACTGCGTACAGATCTGGAGGCCTCATTTTAGGAAGGATGTAGAGTTGTTTCAGCAAGTGCAGAGAAAGACTATAACATTGGTGAGGGGGAACGAAGGGGTCCTCTTACCAATAAAGGCTTAAATTTTGCAAATTGCAGCATCTGGAGGCTAGGCACCTGTGAGGTGATCTGATTGAAGTGTATAAGGCCTTGAATGGGTTGAGCAGGTTCAATGCTCATGGGATTTTTCCTCTTGCTCAGATTATGAACCTGATTGTTATCGTTATTTGGTTTTTTTTTTAGGAGCATTAGCAACTAAGGCCATATTGCTCCGGATATATGCGATGGTCATTCCCTGATCTTTCCGCATCCTCGGCATTTGGTGGTCATGGGCCCGAACTGCGGTCTAATCAAGAAGCGTATGGGACACACTGCTGCTCCTGCCCACGGAGGCACCTTATGAACCTGAGGGGGCATAAATTCAAATTGAGGAAAGAGTTGCAGAATAGATGTACGGAAATTTGCCATTAGCCAGCAGGTAGGTGATTGGTGGAACAAACTTCATCTGTCGTTGTGGAAGTTGATAGCTTAAATAAATTCAAGGAGGAACTGAACAAACTTTTAAAGGGAATAAATGCGTGAAATTGTGGGTTTTTTTTTTTTTTTTTTTTTGGCTGATGCTACATAAGCTTGCTTTCTTGCATCACTTGCCTCTACTACTACTACTAAAATAAAAAAAAATTGTATACGGGGAAAAATTATAATTGTGCATTGTTGGTGGATAGTAGGAATGGGACAGAAAACTAAAGTATGGTAAGAAAGATACAGAAAAGTTATGACACAACTTGTAAGATCAATATAATAGAAGGTAGAAGTACTCTTCTGATAAATATAATTAGACCCAACCTTCTACAGCTAAAATTTGACCTCTAAATACAGAGCCTTGACACAAAAAGAAAAACGTAAAACACGGATGGTTAAAAGTGGCTAAGTGTACCATAAGTATAAGCATATGGTATGGTAGAGAATTGAGTACAGTCAGTCCTCGTATAGCACGATAGTTGCGTTCCTAGAAACCCTCGTGCAATGCAAAATCGTGCAATATAAACAACAGGCCCTATGGGAAAAATAGGGTTAGGTGCCGACCACCCAAGATTGAACACACATTTGTAACCAAAACATTACCAAACACAATAAATAATCGTAATAAAATACTTACGTATTTTATTACGTAAGTAATAGTCGTAATAAAATACGTAAGTATTTTATTACGACTATTATGTAATAAAATATTGCTACTGCTTTTGCTTCTATCGTAAGCAAAATTGTTTTTTGTTTGATTTTTTATCCAAACAGATGACAGCCATTCCATCTCTTCCAATTCTTTGTTTCTTAATCTAATGGATTTTAATTACACTTTGAGTTGTTCCTGCTATGAAAGTTGTTTTTATTTTCTCTGCATTCTTTGTAATTCTCGGCATTGCCTCATTTAGGTCTGTAGCACGTGCAATATCACATGGTCTTTCATTTCGCTCAGAGTGTTTCACAATTTCATATTTTTTCTCTATCTACAGAGGCGAACTGGCCATAAGCCTTACCGGGGAAACCCCGGTGGGCTGGAGGCCGGTGTGATTTTGGCCATAAATGCTAGTATGAGGCCACTACAAATTTTCCCGGGTAAGAATTTTTGACCCAGTCCGCCTCTGTTTATCCATATCGCTTTTCTTTTTCTCTCTGAATCTGCAGTGTCTTCACCAGGACGCTTCCTTTTCATGAACCTTTTAAGTATTTTACTCATTTTTAGGGAATAAAAGCACAATTACACAATGAGGAGGCACGCTTGATACACATAAACAAAGCTGCGCGCGTGTAGCAACTGAATAAACAATACCGTAAAGGCAGAGATACGCTATTAACACCTCACATTTTACTAAAGCACATTTCTAGGGGTTACTACCATAAAACAATTTCCAGTTGCATTTCTGCGAGTGGAATCTGTTATAAACTGGTAGTAAACTTGATCTAATTGCATTTGCGATTATACCGATAGCTGGAATTGTGTTGGTTTTTACATTATTATGGTGAAATGTGTTTCCCCTTCACTGATATAAAAAAACAAATACATTTTCAGAATCTTCTCTTCATTCCTATCATGTTGCGTTCAGTTGGGGTGATTTCACATTTGACTGCCATTTCTTGTAAACACAGAGGCGAATCGTGCATAAGCGAATTCGGTTCGTGTTATACAAGATATCATTCCCCTATTTATAAATTGTGTATGATCGAATTCGTGTAGTGTGAACACGTGTTATACGAGGACAGACTGTACTGGAAAACAGAAGCCTGGCAAAATGTGGAATAAAAAAAAATGGAAACAAAGAAAAACAGAACAGAAGTGGCACAAGCACTTCCTCAAATAATTATGCAAGAAAGCAAGCTTATACAGCATCAGCCAAAAAAAAAAAAAAAAAACCCTTCCAATTTCACTGATCCATTCATTCCAAATGTTTGTCTAGTTCTGCTTTGAATTTATTTAAGCTATCAACTTCCACACCAACAGATGGAAGTTTGTACCAGCAATCAACTACCTGCTGGCTTAAGGAAAACTTCCACACATCTATTCTACAATTGTCTTTCCTCAGTTTGAATCTATGTCCCCTCAGGTTCATAATCTGAGCAAACGGAAGAATCCCATCAGAATTCTTTGTGCTCAACCCATTCAAGGCCTTATACACTTCAATCAGATCACCTAACAGGTGCCTAGTCTCTAGCCACTGCAATTTGCAGAACTTAAGCCTTTCTTGGTAAGAGGACCCCTTCATTCCCCTCACCAGTCTTGTTGCCTTTCTTTGTACAGGCTAAAACAACTCTACATCCTTCCTAAAATGAGGCCTCCAGGCCTGTATGCAGTACTCAAAGATGTGGCCTGACCATTGCCTTATACAAAGGAATAATCACCTCCTTTTCCCTACTATCAAAATTACTGTATATCATTGATAATACCCCATGACCTGTTCTGGCAGCCTGTCTGCATTGCTCAGAAAACTTCATATCCAACTGTACAATTACTCCCAGATCTTTTTCATTTTCTACCACCCTAAGTGTAGTACCACACAGTTGGTATGTTTCTCTGGGGTTACTTCTACCCTTCAATCCCCTTTTGTGAATTGGGGATACATTTGTACATCTCCAGTCCGTGGGAACTTCCCCTGAGTCCAAGGACGCTCTCATAATTATGGCTAAGGGTTTGCTTAGTTGCTTTGCCGCCTCCTTTAATATAACTGGATAGATCCCATCCACCCCAGGTGCTTTTCTTATGTTTAACTTCAACAATTTCTCCTCCAAATTGCTCTCAGTTATTACAAAATCATTAAGTATCCTGCTACAATTTGATAACCTTCTGCCATTTTCAAACCTTAATGATTCCTCATGTGTGAATGTAGATGCAAAATATTCATTCAGTTTGTTTGCTATCTGAGCAGGATCATCAACAGTCAAACCATCGATGTCAAGTGGACCAATCGGATTCATCCCCTTCCTTTTAGAGTTTATATAAGTAAAGAAATCCTTGCTGTTTTTCTTAGCATCTTTTGCCAAGGATTTCTCGTAATCTGCCTTCGCCTGCTTAACCTCCTTTGTCACCTGATTACAGACTAGCTTATATCTGCCATAGGCTTCTGAGTAGCTTGATAATTTATATGCATCCCATGCATTTTTCTTCTCTATTACGAGTCTCATTAGTTCATTAGATAACCATTTAGGCCTAAACCTTGAACAATATTTCTTAATAGGTATGAAACTTTTAGTAGCTTCCAAGATTAATTCCTTGAACGCTTCCCACTTAGAATTTACTGTTGGTAACATCGTCAGTTGATCCCACTGTACAGAATTTAAAAACTGTCGGAGAGCACTGTACTCACCTTTACGGAAGCAAAAACCCTTTCCTTTACCCCTGATGGTAATTAAATCTTTAAGCAAATCCCACATCAGTACACTGTGATCACTGCCACCTAGTGGTTCCTTTATCTGCAAATTCTTAATACACGAATGATCACTGCTGATAACCAGATCAAGAGTATTACTTTCTCTGGTTGCTTCTCGAACATGCTGCTGCAGAAAATCATCCAATAAATCCACAAAAGTCTGACTAGTGTGTGAGTGACCAACCCACAAGTTCCAGTCAATATCTGGGAAGTTAAAATCCCCCATTATAAGACATTCCGATTTACTAGCCCACTCTATTTCTCTGTACAATTGTTCATTGTACTCATTCGAGTCATTAGGCCTATAACATACTCCTACTCTTATTTTTGCTTTCGCAGTGCATATGTCACACCAAACTGACTCAACAGTGCACTGTTCATCTATATCAACTGGATGCACTTCTTTTGATTTTATGTTTTTCTTAATTAACAGCATAACACCACCTCCCTTTCTATACACATTGTACAGAAGTTAGTTCTGTGAGTTTGAAGTTGAACAGTAAATGGATATTGGCTGGTGGCAGCACATGTTCAGACTGTTTTGAAAGAGAGAGAGAGAGAGAGAGAGAGAGAGAGAGAGAGAGAGAGAGAGAGAGAGAGAGAGCAGGAGTCACAGAAGCCAATTCAGAAGAACCGTGCCCATGGAAGTATCTGTAGAAAAGGCATGCAGCAGAAACAGTACATCTATGAGACAGCGAGTGGAGAGACTCTGTTAGAGATTAGTGATTAATTAACCTAACTGCCCTCTTCTGAACAGAATCTAGAAGCCTGAGATGGGTTTTGGGGGCACTGCCCCAGATGTGGGAACAATATTCCATGGTAGGGCAGATTTGCCATTTGTACAGAGTGAACAGCTGTTTGGAAGAAAAGTAATGCTCAGAGTGAAAGAGCAAACCAAGTTTTTTAGATGCAGAGGAATCAATATTTGAAATGTGCTTGTGCCAAGAGAGATTAGAAGAGAGGGTAATCCCCAAAAGAGATATATCATCTTGCCTAGAAATCGGAGTGTCACCAAAGATAAGCATATCAGCAGAAGAATCCTTTTTGCGTGACATAAGACAAGACTGAGTTTTAGAAGGATTGAAATCAACTAAGTTGTCTTTGCTCCACTCGAGAATTACCTGGAGATTGGCATTTAAGGAATTGGCAGTAGATATTCAACAAGTTGAAGCTGATTGAGCAGGGCAAAGTTTCTCAAAATGGAAAGTGGAATGCAATTTACTATCATCGGCAAAACTACAGATAGGATTTCCAGTCAATGGAAGATCATTAATATACAAGAGGGAAAGAGTGGGGGAAAGAACTGAACCTTGGGGGACACCAGCATTAGTAGAGAAGTTAGAAGACAGAGAGCCATCTACCATCATCCTCAGTGTACGATCAGAGAGAAAACTGGATAACCAATTACATAAAACAGTTGGAAACCCATAAGATGGAAGCTTGTTTAGAAGACCTTTATGCCAAACACGACTGAAAGCCTTTGAGATATCAAGGGCAACTGCTTGTGTTTCACCAAACTTTTCCATTGAATTTGTCCTTTATGGACAAATTCAATGGAAAAGTTTGGTGAATGGGCAACATAAGACAGAATACCACCAGTGGATCGCCACTGACGGAATCCATACTGGCAATCATTGATCAGAAGGAAGGTTTCTAGGTAGTTTAAGAGTTGGCGGTTAATTGATTTCTCCATTACTTTAAAAAAGGAGTAGAAGTAATTGCAATGGGATGATAATTGGATGGGAGGGATTTGTCACCCTTTTTAGGAGCTGGCTGAATATGAGCAAATTTCCAAGCAGAAGGAAAAACACCTTTGGATTAAGAAAGCCTTTGAGAAAAAAGGCAGCAAAGAACAGGAGTAAGTTCAGGAGCACAGGTTTTGAGAACAAGTGGAGAAATACCATCAGTACCTGGAGCATTCTTAGCATCAAGATTCGTCAAAATCCTTCTGACCTGCTTTCGACGGAAGACCACAAGAGGCATTGAATGGAGCGTGTTGGGAATGGTGGGAGGTGTTTTACCATGATCATTAATATATGAGTTGGAAGAAAAATGGGATGCAATCAGGTCAGCTTTATCCTTGGTTAAAGTGACAACAGAACCATCTGGGTTTGACAGAGGTGGGAGCAGAAATGGGCAGAAGTTGCAGCCAATAGCTTTGGCAAGAGACCAGAATGCTCAGCTACCATTAGGGGCAAGAAACAAGTTTTATACTCAGCCCGTTCAAAATCTAGTTTGGGCTGATTAATGACTGCTTTACAATTGTTGCGAGCTTTTGTGTAGGCAGAAAACGAAACTGAAGAATTGGAAACAAGCCAATTACAATATGCAACATTCTTCTCTTGAACAGCCTTACGTATTTAATGGAAAACCAAGGTTTAGATGAAGGACAAGATTTTAAAGTGGGATGTGGAATAAAGGATTCCATTCCTACAAGAATAATTTCACTGACATAATCTGAGCAAATGTTGACATAAGAAGTTTTGAAACAGTAATCCGACCAAGGAAAAGAAATCTCACAGGTCATCCCATTTTGCATTCTTGTAATGCCAAACAACACAAGGTTGGGAATAGCCATGAGATAAAGGCTCCATTGGAGAAGAAACAATCACCAAGTTGTGATCTGAGGTGCTTAAAAGACCACTCACGTCGACCATGTACTTAGAAAGGTTGTTTGTGAGAAAAAGATCAGGTGTGTTTGTTGGCTGTATGGTTAAGATTGTCCGGTATTCTTGTAGGTAAATGAACAATCTGTGCAAGGTCATTAGTAATTGCGAAAGCCTCAGCATCTCAACCAGCTGGGTCAGTGTGACTAGAAAATGGAAGTCAACTGGAGTTTTGAACATTAAAATCACCAAGGAAAATTACCTCACTGTTGGGAAAGTTGGACTGGAGAAATTCAAGTTGCAAAGAGAGGAAGTCAAAGTGTAAACAGTCAAACTAATCAACCCTGCAAAGAGATCTAAACCTCCCAAAATCTTCCTCATTCATTTCACAAATAAATGTAGTCTCAGTTCCAATATCAGTGATGTCCATTTCCAACTGCAGTCTGCCAAGCCCCACTTAGTTTTTCTGACAGAAACCCAATCATCAGTTGCTGCTTATCTCACTTGTCCTAATTATTTGCTGTACATTTCCTTTCAAAGGTGGTACTTGTGCATACATCTACTCTGACATTCTCTGTCAGAAACAATAATTTGGGATCTCTTCATTTTGATCTTCTCTAGCTTAAAATCTCTCTACTTCATTCTGCCAAATACATTTTCTGCATCTATAATGACCTCAACACAGGCTGTTCATTTACCTACCAGAATACCAGACAACCGTAACACACCCAATACTCTTGATCTTTTTCTCACAAACAACCTTTCAAAAGTACATGGTTGAGTGATCTTCTAGGCACCTCAGATCAAAATTTGGTAATGGTCTCTTTTCCAATGGAGTCTTTCTCTCATGACCATTCTCAGTCCTGTGCTGTTTGACATTACAAGAATGCAAATTCGGATAATCGCAAGATTTCTATTCTTTTCCTTGGTTGGATTAATTACGGTTTTAAATATTCTGATATCAATGTCTGCTCAGATGTCAGTGAAATTATTCTTGTAAAGATAAAATCTTTTATTCCATACTCCACGAAACCTCACAACAATTGAAAAGCAGTTTTTTATCAGTCCAAACCAGATTTTAAGCAGGCTAAGAGTAGAAACATGCTTCTTGTCCAAATGAGAGTTGAGCATTCTGATTTCTTGCCAAAGTATTGGCCCACAACATTTGCTCATCTATACTCCCACTCCTGTTAAAACCTGATGGTTCTATTGCCTCCTCATCTAAAAATAAAGCTGACTTATTAGCATCTTAGCTTTCTTTAACTCTTGTATTGATGATCTTGGTAAACTACCTCCTTCCATTCCCATTTCAGTAAACTCTGCTCAATGCTGCCTATGGTCTTCTGTCAAAAGGCTATCAGAAGAATTTTAATAACCTTGATGCCAAGAAAGCCCAGGTCCTGATGATATTTCTAAACCTGTACTTCTAATCCTAATCCTATTCTGTGTCACCTTTTCACACTTTCTTATTCCACTGGAATTTTTCTTTCTGCTTGGAAATTCTAATATCCAGCTAGTTCCTAAAAAGGGTCACATATCATTCCCATCCAATTATTGTCCCATTGCACTAACCTCAAATCTTTCCAACTTAAGGGAGAAATCCATTAACTGCCAACTCCTAAACTATCTTGAAATCTTTCATTTGATCAATGATTGCCAATATGGATTCCATCAGTGTCAATTCATTGGTGATATTTTGGTTTGTTACCCATCTATGAACAAATTCAATGGAAAAGTTAGTGAAACTCAGGCAGTTGCTCGTAACATTTCTAAGACTTTTGATCATGTTTAGCATAAAGATCTTCTTAACAAGCTTCCACCTTATCAAGACAGTTTTTTTGCAATTGGGCGTACAGTTTTCTCTCTGACCACTTTGTGCTGGTGAGGGTACACAGATGTCTTCTAACTTCTCAATAATGCTGGTTTTCCTCAAGATTCTATTTTCTTTCTGTATATTAATGACCTTCTTCCACTGACTGGAAATCATATCCACAGTTTTGCTGATGACAGCACATTCCACCTTCCAGTTTAAGAAACATTGCTCTGCACAAGCAACTTCAACTTTTAGAATATCCACCACAAATTCCTTAAATGCTGATCATCGTCTGGTAATTCTCCAAAAGGGTAAAGATAACTAAGTTTATTTCAATCCTTCTAAAACTCAGTCCTTATATCTCACAAAAAAACAAGTCTCAGTTCCTATGCTTATCTCAATGATAGTTAATTTTCTATATAAGCTCATATATCTCTATTAGAGATTATCCTGACTTATCTCTCCTGGCATAAGCACATCACAAATATTGCTTCTTATGCACCTAAAAAACTGGGTTTTCTCTGTTGCTCTCAGCATTATTTTCCTTCTAAACAACTACTCATTCTGTACAAATCTCAAATCTACCCTAACATGGAATATTGTTCCCACATCTGGGGTGGTACAAAACCTCTCAGGCTTCTAGACTCCATTCCATCTCTTATGTCTCTCCACCCTTTGTCTCAGACGTTCTGCCTCTGCTGCATGTCTTTTCTATAGATAGTTCCATGGGTAGTGTTCTTCTGAATTGGCTTCTGCAATTCCCCCTCTCTCTTTCAAACTAGTCTGAACACATGTGCAATCAGTCAACATCTGTTTACTGTCCAACTTTAAACTCACAGAACCAATTTTATTTTTTACTCATTTATACCTTCACCTTCCTCTTTCTTGGACATCCTTCACATGTATTTTCTGAAAATTACAATCTACAGAAATTCAAGTCTAGTGTTGACAAATATCTTCTTCTGTCTTTCCAACTCTCAACCCATGCACAGTTCTAAGTACTACTGGTTCTAATACCTTTCATGTTTTTAGGTCTTCATAAAAAAAAAAAAAAAAAATCTTACAGAACTGATGGTATAAACATCTATTGCTTTAGCAACACAAAAAAGTACTGGAAACTTATCGACAAAAAATTTCGAATTTGAAAACTATGCACTACCAATTGTTAAAATTAATGATACTTTAGCATTTATGAGAACAGTTTTTGAAAAGTAGAAATGCCAAAGTTAGAATTATCCTTCTGGTTTAGTCTGCTAAGGTAATCAATTTCCAAAACAGAAGTGGAAGCTGTGAAAACTGTTGGTAAAATAAATTAATGGAAAACATATCTAGGAGAAATAACTTCAGTATGTGGATGTGAAGTGCTGGTTTGAAGAGTTATGTTCAAATTTTCAAATACTGGCATAACATTTAAAAGAAACAAGCAAACTACTTTACTCAAGCCTGAAGAAAGAAACATGAACAGACATTCTGCATGAGTGAGGATAACATGTCTAGAATTATCAACTTCTTGGCCTGTTTAGGATTGATTTCATGATTTAGAAGTTCTTCTTCTTGTGTTCATCAATTTGTTTTCTTTCTGAAATCCAGTTCACGATCCCACTTTGGATCAAGAACTGGATTTGAACATGAATCAGTGGCACTCACCAGTGACCGTGTTGTATTTTTCAATTTGGTAACTGAAAAGTTTTATACTGTTTCTCACCACCTATAAACTCTTCTTTAAACAGATTTGTCAAAAGCTGCCACTGTTCTTTCAATCTAGTTATACTAACCAAATGCAGCATAAGCTTCAGGCTTCCTTGCACCATATGGCTAATAATAAAGACAGCAGCAATGTGAACACATACGCTTCAAAATATTCTTTTTATTTCTGTGGTAGGTACCAGTCAAAATTGTCTAAATCTTTTTCCTTTTAACACTTCTTTCTTGATGGTGGTAAATTTCCATCAAATATTCATTCACTTTCACGGGAAAGCATGCAGCTTCCTTTTCAGCACACAGATTAATAAGATGGCAAGGACAGCTTATTACCAAGTGCTCAATTTCCTCTCAATACCCTTGCTACACTCAGTTTTTATGCTTACCATAAAAAGTGTGTTATCAATACTAAAAAGAGCCTGACAGTTTTTTTGAAGGAATCCCACATACTTTCAAGTTGTTCAGAAGATGACCAATGTCGTGCCCTGTGGAGTCGCTTCCCTATGCTGGCATGGAGAGAAAACTGTTTTTTTTTTTTTTTTTTTTTTTTATTATGATATGTAACCATAATGGGATATAGCTTGAAACCATTCTGATTACTGTCATCTGGAGCAATCAAAAATAGCTCATTTTTCAGAGCCATCATTAACTTTTTCTTCCTCCATCTGTGTAATTTCACTTAATGCCCGTTTGTTTTTGTTGTTCTCCAATCATATATTTTTTTTTCTCTTTCACTATTGGGAAACACTTCTATATTTATATAATATATGCACATAATATACATACATTATCTTCCACTCAGTTGTGCTGATCATGCAAAATGATTAACACAACTCAGGGGAAGATTATGTTCTATGACAAAAGATGCAAATAAACAATCAGTATGTATGACATCATCACCATGATATGAAACATCTATTTTTGCATTTCTTTCTATATATTGCACACTACTTTATGCTTTTTTTTTGTCTGAAAATGTATGATCATATGATATGTCTTCTGAAATTTTACATTGTATTTCTTTGACAACTTACTGAAATTTTTGCACACTACTATATTGCACACTACTTTATGCTTTTTTTTTGTCTGAAAATGTATGATCATATGATATGTCTCCTGAAATTTTAACTGGCTTCGCACTATACAAGTGCTATGGAATGATTACAATCGGAGAGAACATTATTATTGCACACTCCCATTTTGCAATGTAGACTACCACAGCATAACTGATGTCCAATTCATTAATGAATATTAGTGAAATTTTTTAGAGGAAATTGACAAAATTTTTAAAAAAATTCCAATTTTAATAGTTTTATTATCTTTTGCAAAAAGAAAAAGATAGAGGGAAAAAAAGTTTCTGCAAAAAAAAAAAAAAAAAACATGATTTCTCATTTTTTTTTGGAAAAACTCTTTCCCCCCCCCCCTCTATCTTTTTCTTTTTGCAAAAGATAATAAAACTATGTTAAAATTAGAATAATTTTTTTTTAAATTTTGTCAATTTTCTCTGAAAAATTGCATTATGATGGGAAAAAAAAAAAAAAAAAAAGGAGAATTCTCCATTGTAAATCCAGAGAGTTGGCAGCTAGATGCATTACAATGTGGACTAGTAATATTTTCACACTAAATAAGCATTATGGTATTTATAAATTGAACTAAACAGCTGAAATTATGCAAATATATTAAATATTCCATGAATAGTCAACCTAATAAAACAAACTTATCTGCAAAAATATCTAAACCTCCCAAACACTTCCTTGTTCATTTTACAAATATACATGGTCTCAGTTCCAATCTCAATGATGTCCATTTCCACTTATAATCTGCCAAGAGCCACATGCTTTTTCTAACAGAATCTCAATTATTGGTTAATTCAACCACTGCTCATCTCGGTTGTCCTAATTATTTGCTGTACAACTCCTTTTGCTTAAAAGGTGGTACTTGTGCATACGATATTCTCTGTCAGACACTTAGTTTGGAATCTCTGGCTTAAAATCTCTCTACCTCCGTAGCCGAGTGGTCAGGAGCGGGAGTGCAGTAGCACACGTTCTTTGAGTAGACCAGGGTTCAAGCCCCTCACTGCTGAATACGGTCGATCTGCCAATCCGCACTGGACCAGCGTGGCAGATTATGGTCCATTTCCCTCAGCATGAATTGTTGAGGAGGCTTCCATCCTGCAGTGGGTTGATAATGGCTGCACTTTACCTTTTTTTTTTTTACCTCATTCTGAAAAAATACATCTGTTGCACCTCTCCCATTCTCCCAACTCCACAAATCACTTGGAGCTCTTTGGCTTCCTCTTTTTCAAATTTTATTTTCTTCACTGCACAGTGAGGTAATTTTCCTTGGCAATTTTAATGTTCACAACTGCAGCTGGTTTCTGTTTTCTAGTCACACAGACCCAATTGGTGAAGATGCTGAGACTTTTCCAATTATTAATGACCATGCACAGATTGTTCATTTACCTACCAGAATGCTACACAATCCTAATCACACAGCAATAGTCGATCTTTTTCTCGCTAACTCTCCCAGTTGTCTAGGCACCTCAGATCACAACTTGGAGATGGACTGTTCTCCAATAGAGCCTTTCCGTAGCGGCCTTTCTCAATCTCAAGTTGTTTGGCATTACAAGAATGCAAGGTGGGATGATCTGTGAGACTTCTTTTTCTTGATTGGATTACTGTTTTAAATTTTCTAATGACAAAACATTTGCTCAGATCATGTCAGTGTAATTACTCTTGTAGCAAATGAGATCCTTTACTCCAGACTCCACCTTAAAATCTTGTCCGCTTTCTGCTTGGTTTTCATTTTCTGCCTACAAGAACGTAACAGTTGCAAAGCACTTATTAATCAGTCTAAACTAGATTTTAAACAGGCTAAGAGTAGAAAATTTGATTCTTGTCCAAATGGTAGTCAAGCATTCTGGTCTCTTGCCAAAGCTATTCGCTGCAACGTTTGCCCATCACTATTCCCACCTCTGTCGAAACTGAACTGTTCCATTGCCACCTCAGCTTAAAATAAACTGATCTGCTAGCATCCCAATTTTATTCTGACTTGTGTACTGAATATCTTGGTAAATTGAAGAATTCCCATTCAATATTTCCTGTGGTTTTTGAACTTGAGGAACTCCTGATGATATTCTTCCACTTGTTCTCAAAACCTGTGCTACTGAGCTTACTTTTTCCACTTTCTTATTCTACTGCTTTTTCCTTTCTGCTTGGAAATTTTCTAAATTTTCAGTTCTAAAAAAGGGTGACAAATCCCTCTCATCCAATTATCATTCCATTGCACTTACTTCTACCCTTTCTAAATTAATGGAGAAATCCATTAACAGACATTTTTCAATAGCATGAATGGTGCTACTGTTGAACAATTTGGCACTAATGATTTTAAGAAAAGATCTGAGGACTTAATTAACAAGTACAAGGTAATTTTTAGGAAAAAAAAAAGTTGAGATATAGGATTAAATTGGAAGTGTCTGAAATTCTTCCCAGACATACTTGGCAGTACAGGATGAAAGCCTTTTTAATCAATACAGCCCTGGAGATACTGTGCAAGACTCATGTGGTAAAATTTTTTTAAACATGGCCCATGCCTGTTAACAAGAGAGACTGTTTTTACAGGAATGGGATACACTTAAATAGGAGTGCAAGAATATTTACTGATGCTGTCAAGGCAGCGTTAGGTGGGTCAAAAAACTGTGAGCTTAGTGGGATACACAGACTAATAGATGAATTACACATTTAAAGAGATATAATCCTACAGCCCACTACCTGGAACCAAAGTCCAGGTAATGGGTTGTAGGATTATGTCTCATTCATTGAAAGAGATTAACTACAGCCACAGGCTGAGGAGAAAGTAGAAAGTGATTCCCGCACTGCTTCTATAAGAAGATACAGCAACCCGGAAAGCATGGTGCAGTGAATTCAAGCCCTGCTGTGGATCCTTGTGGAACAAGCAAATACATGGGCTGCATCAGGTTAAACTAAGAGAAAGAACAGGTGCATGTATACTTGCAAGTACATTAATGCTAGGAGCACAGTAAATAAATTTGATGAATATGAAGTACTGATTAAGTCATCAAATGCAGACATTGTAAGGATATTAGAGACATAGTGTCACTCAGACATAAGGGATGCAGAATTTGAATATGGGGAGTACAATGTGTATAGAAAGGAGAGGAGGGTGGGTACCCTTAGTCAGGGGAGTTGCTAGGGAATATGGTGCTTGGGTGCCAATCACAATTTAGCACCCCCTTTAACATTTTCTTCCTACGTGTATGTAAGTTTCGAGTTTTCAGGAGTCCCTTGAACGTTGGTGCCCTGGTGCAGTGCACCCCCTTGCACCCTCAGGATGGGCTGCCCCTGCTCTTAGTTAACAAATATTAAATCTAAGGCAGTGCATCTAGTTGATGGCTGGCCAGTGCAATGAAGAGTCAGTTTGGTGTGACATAAGCACAGGAAAAACAAAAATGAGAGTGAGAGTGTTATAGACATAATGACTAGAATCCATCACAATTAGGTTAGATCTCCTTTAATAATATATACACTCAAATGCTCAAGAAGTGAAATTTTTCCTCAGCCTGCAGATAAAATTAAGTGCTTTCTTTGTGTTTTTTTTTTTTTTTTTTTTTTTAGTAGCATCACTACTTTCTTTTATGCATTTATTTATTATTATAATTTCTTTTTTTTAGGAGCACCACTACTTTATTTTGTTTATTTATTAAATAATTTTTTTTATAAGCACCACTTTTTTCTTTTTTTTTTACTAATTTGTTTTTTTTTTTTTTAACAGCACCACTACCTTCTTCCATTTTACTTCTTTATTTATTATTATTTTTTTAAAATTTTTATTTATTTTTATTATTTTTTTTATATTATTTTTATTATACATGTTTTATTTTATTTTCTTCTGCTTCATTTTTATTCATTCGTTTCCATATCCAGCACCATGGGTGATTGTTTCCCCCCCTCTGGAATGGGCCCCCAGAGGATCCTGGCCTACCTTCTGGCAACATCAGGTGGGTCAGTCTCTCTTGAGACAGTACGTGCTTTACATGGACTGGCCCGCCTTCCCATGGTGTGGACGAGTACCCAGAATCATCTGTCCAGGTGACTGATGCCTCTGGGTAGTCAAGAGGCCAGAACAGAACAACAGAACACACACAGACCTACGTCACACACATATATCTGGCCCATTTGTAGTGATATTGTTCTTCAGAGATACAAGGCGGAGTTGAACAAACATTCCAGGAGCCGCCCTTTACATGTACACATGTCCAATCCATCACAATTGGATAAATCTCATATATTGAGATTTACCCAATTGTGATGAGTATAATGAACAGCTATACAAAGAAATTGAGTAGACAAGTATGTCAGAATGTCTTACAATGAAGGATTTTAACTTTTTAGAATATTGACCTTGACTTGTGGGTTGAAAATTCATACACTAGCACAAATTTTGGGAATTTGTTGGATGACTTTTCTACAGCAGCATATTAGAAATGCATCAACAGAGAGCAAAATTCTTGCTCTAATTATTAGCAGTGATCCATCATGTATTAAGAATCTGCAGATATAAATGAACTGATGTGGGATTGAAAGGCTTAAAGATGTAACTACTATAATGGTAAAGGGAAGGACTATTGCTATCATAAAAGTGAATGCAGTGATCTCAGAGTTTTTAAATTCTGTTCAGTGGGACCAATAACAACAGCAAATTTCAAATGGGAATCATTCAAGGAAATAACCACATATTTTCATACCAACTAAGAAATACTATTCAAGGCTTAGACCGAAATGGATGACAGAGAAGAAAAATGCAAGGATGCATATAAATTAGGTGATACAGAAGCCTACGGTAGATATAAACTATTCTGTAATTTAGTCACAAAAGAGATCAGGCAAGCTAATTACAAGACGTCTCTGGCAAAGAATGCCATGAAAAGCAGCCAATAATTCTTTATTTATATTAACAGTAGAAGAAGGGGCTGAATCGCATTGGTCCAATTCATGTCAAAGGTTTAATTGTTGATAATCCTGCTCAGGTTGTTGACAGGTTTAATAGGTATTTTGCATCTACATTCACACATGAGAAATTTGTTAGATAGGGGGATGGCAGAAGTTTATCAAATACTAACAGGGAGCTAAATGATGTTGCAATAACTCAGAGGAAAGTAGAAGAGAAACTGTTGAAACTTAACATAAAAAAGTTATCAAGGTTGGATGAGATTTATCCAATTATATTAAGGAAGGCAGCAAGGGAGAGCATCTCTAGATTCTCCTGTGGACTGGAAATGTGTAAATGTATTCCCAATTCACAAAGTGGGATCAAAGGGTGACATGGGTAATTTCAGACCTGTTAGTTGAACTTCCTATTTCAGCAAAAATAACAGTTACTGGTTAAGAAAGCAATGCAGGACCATCTAGACTGAAGTGTAGTTATACTTCAGTCACAGCAGGGATTTCCCACACCATGTTGATGGGATTCTATAATGCAGTAACGAAGGAACTGGATGAAAAAAAAAATAATATCATATACTTGAATTTCATGAAAGCTTTTGATACTGTAGCACATAAAAGATTGCTGTACAAATTAGAGCAGTGTAGCATTACGGGTAAGTTACTGCTATGGATAAAGGAATGGTTCAGTGTGAATAAAGACATACTCGTTAATAATGGACTGTTCAGACTAATGTTATTAGTGGAGTCTCCCAAGGTTTGGTGCTGTGCCTAGTATTCTTTTCTGTATTTATTAATGATAGTGATGAAGATAAATCAGGCTTAATGTTTAAGTTTGCAGATGATATAAAGTTGGTAGAGTGTTTAATAACAGTAATCAAGGTATGCTACTAAAACACAATCTAGAATAATTAGGCAGATGGACTGAGAAATGGCAATTTAAGTTTAACATTTGCAAATGCAAGGTACTACATTTGGGTAGCAGTAATCCAGGATTAACATTCCAACTGTGTGGTACTACACTCAGGGTGGTGGAAAATGAATACCTGAGGTAACTGTGCAGTTAGATATGAAGTTCTCTTAGCAGCAGTGCAGACAGGCAGCAAGGACATCACATGGGGTTTTGTCAATGATATACAGGGATTTTGCTAGCAGGTACAAGGACATGACAATCACATTGCATAAGACAATGGTCAGCCTACATTTGAGTACTGCATACAGGCCGGGAGGCCTCATTTTAGGAACAATGTAGAGCTGCTAGAATGGGTACAGAGAAGGCAACAAGATTGGCAAGAGGAACAAATGAGTGCTCTTACTAAGAAAAGCTTCAGTTCTTCAAACTACAGCATCTGGAGATTAGGCACCTGCAATGTGATCTGAGGGAGTTGTGTATGGCTTTGAATGAATTTAGCAAGCTCAATGGCATTCTTCCTCATGCCCTGACTACACACATGAGGGGGCATAAATTCACACTGAGGTAAAATGGTTGCAGAATAGTTGTGCAGAAGTTTGCCTTCAGTCAAGGGATGGCTGACGAAATTGTTGGAACAAACTTCATCTGTTGTTGTGGTAGTGGATAGTTTGAATTAATTCAAGGACGACCTACATACACTATTGACGGGGATAGACAGATGCTGTGGGAAGTGGTTTTTTTTTGCTGATACAGCCACTCCCCGATTAACGTAATGGTTGCGTTCTGCAGAATGCTACGTAACTCGGGATTTCCCTAAATAAGCATTTAGGGTAATTCCGCTCTTGCAACTATGCATGCTGAATTCGATAGAAGCAAAAAAGAAATGTTTGACAAACATGTAAAAAAAAGTTATTAAATTTTTTATCTTTTTATCTTATTTATTTTTACAAAAGTGTACAAAATTACAAAAATTTCAAAATTAGAAAATGAGAGAGGAGACAGGTATAACGTCAGCAAGTTTTACCTTTTGAGCATCGTTGCCAGAATTAACTCTCCAGCTGATAAGCACACTGCTACAGAAGTTGAGGGCTGTGCAGATTTAGAAGGGGTATTTTCCAACACATCACAAAATTTCGCTGAGCTGCAGAATCGGCACTGGCTACTTCACCGCATACTTTTATGTTTTGGAAAGCAGCGTGATGCTTGAACCTATTAAACCACCCACTGCTTGCCACGAACTTGGCTTGGGGTTTGCCGTACTTATCATTATCTTCATAAATATGTCTTGCTTGAATGGCCGTTAAATTCAGGGGCACTTGTTTCTGAATCTGATTTTCCATCCATGTTAATAGCACCTAACTGCTGTTTTGTGATCACTGTTTGGTTGGACTGGCCCCGGTGTGAAATACATTGATCTTTTAACATGTTCTTCTATGTGCACTCTGTCCCTTAAAATGGTATTTACTGTTGAAGCAGCAAGACCTAATTCTGTGCAATAGATGAAAAACTTTGTCCTGCTTCATACTTCTTAATTAATTGTTTTCATTTCTAAATCATTTCTAAACCTCTAGAAATGTGTTTTAGAAAAAATATCACAAAAGTGTTCAAAATTGATTCTTATAACGGAACATATGATAACGATGAAAGTGTAGTGCAATTTCCATTATAAAAATGACCTTTTAGAGAGATAAATAGCTTAGTTATATAGCAAAAATTTCAACTTCCGCGGTCTTGGAACGAAGTACCAAAAAAAAAAAAAAAAAAAAAAAACACACAATGTGTTATTAGGTTCACATTATGATATTTTCACGATATTCCTACGGGATGCAAAATAAGTTTTCCACGATTTTTTTTAAGTTTGCACCGCCAGCAAAAACTTATGTAAAGTCAAATTTCTGTAAATCGAGTATTACTTAAGTCGGGGAGTTCCTGTACTGTCTAAGCTTGCATCCTTACTGCATTTAACACTACTTATATTAATTGTAATAAAATTGTAATAACACGTGGCTTCTCTTTAGTTTTTTGCTATTCTTATTAGAGTTTTGGTGGGTAAAGGTTGCATGTTTCAGTACTTTAAAACAAGAGAAAAAAAAAAAAAAAATCAGCAATGCCTCAGTGTAAGGAACCATGGGTTAGGAACTGCCAATAACCCTGGGTGGGTATTTACCCAATTTATATATGGGATGATATATACTATGACTTATGTTTTTATTTATTGTATAATTTTTTATTTTATTTCTAATATTTATTTTTATCTTATTCTATATATTATTGGTGAGTGAAAAGCCGATGAAAATCCAACTAGCTCTGAAATGGTGCCGACTGGGTGGGTGCCCACCGAGAATAAGTAACAGTCTTCTCTATTAGTGAAACGTTACTTGTTCGAGGTAGTGCAATACATGGTAACTTGTAAAGGATGAGCACAATATGAGATATAGATGAAATAATGCCTTTCAATACTACTACCGTAGTTTTTCTTTAAGAGTTGTCTATGCTGTATCTACACAAATATTATATAGTAATGTTTATTATGTACTTGTACACAGTTAAAAAATGGATGAAGGAACTGAAAAATGAGAAAATTATTTTATTAGACATTTTTTATTATAATATGTTGCACAATGTAAGGTTAAGTAAAGCTTATTGAAGTTACACTATTTTTCAGTAGTATGAATAAAGAATGAATCTGGAGCTGTTAGTGTTTTTTTTTTTTGTTTTTTTGCCATATTTTTTTAGATAAAATCGTGTTGTAGCATTTAGGTATGTCTTTAACTTCACACTTAGCTTTTGTTGCACGATCATGAAGAAGATAATTCTCGCAAAAAATATTCAAGTGCTTGGTCAATTTTCTCAAGGGAAAAAACTAATTCTTTAATTTTCAAATCCTCGTAACTGAGAGGACTCTGATAATGAATGCTCAAATACTGGGGACCACCTGAACAGGAATCTGTATATTCCGTATACAATTAGCATAACCCACCCACCGACCCACACACAGTCCTTGAGGTTGTCACAGACATTCTCTCAGATATGCCAGACAAGCTGTACTTGCTACCTGGGAGTCTAAAACGCTGATGGAACTGTTTTTCGGGTGACACTCAAGTCAAGTGGACCCAATTTCGGCGAAGTCCGGATGGTCTGTGACAGCCAAATCCTCTGCTTGCACACCTTCACGATGGTGGGACTGTTAGTAATCCTGGGTATAACCTCCATGCACAAGTACATGGTGGGTGACCACCGAGGTGTGAACCAACGTAAGTAGGGGTCGAGGTGTGGCGCCCACACCACATGGAGGAACGCCGCCCCTCTATGTTACCATGCAGTACTAGGTGGTAGATGACTCATCAACCGGTGAAATACCACCACTTTGCTTATTGGAGGCTTGAAGTGGTGGAACCCATGTTTAGTCTCTAGAGCTAAGTTCCGGTCAACCTTTCCCTATCTCTTCCATCATGCAGTATGATTGATGACATTTGAGGTTATTTTTTTTTTTTTTTTTTTTTTTTGATTTGGTAGTTGTTGGCGCATCGGCTTCTGTGGCCATATTGCACCTCCCAAGGTTTTTGCAGTACTTTGATCCAAGCCCGAGGCGGGAATCGAACCCGCGACCTTTGGGTTGCCGGGCAGGTACTTTACCCACTCGGCTAGCCCGGTCAGCATTTGAGGTTATGATGAACGTCGTGGCGAGATCCAATATTCCTTACATTTCGAGGGTACAGCTCTAAAACAGTGTTAGCAGGCCGGCCACTAGTTAGTACAAAAGAATGAACCTATTGATAACTCTCTAGGAGGCTTCCGGATCAGCTAATGTATAATCTTGCTACCTCTACTCTGCCAGATAGTGACTGGAGGGAGTCCGAGTAGTGTGTATATGCAGGGAGCATTGTCGAGGCCATGTTATGTCAAGGATCCAGGTATATTCTTACCACGTGTACGCCATATCCAAAAATTTCATTACTTCATACAGCATGTCCCACCCACTTTTTCTTACTATTGAATACACCATGAATTGTCAAACTAATAGAGCAAGCTTATCTGTGAAAAGATCTAACCCTCCCAAGCACTTCCTAATTCATTTCACAAATATACGTGGTCTCAATTCTAATCTCAACGATGTCCATTTCCACTTGCAGTCTGCCAAACCCCATGTACTTTTTCTGACAGAATCTCAGTTATCAGTTGATTCAACTACTGCTCATCTCAGATGCCCAAATTATTCCCTGTATGATTCCTTTTGCCTCAAAGGTGGTACTTGTGCCTATGTCCGTTCTGATATTCCCTGTCAGAGACTTGGCAATTTGGAATCTCCTCTCTTTGATCTTCTCTGGCTTAAAATCTCTCTACCTCATCGTGTCAAATTCATCTGTTGTCTCTACCATTCTCCCAACTCCACTAATCACTTGGAGCTCTTTGATTTCCTCTCTGTCCAACTTGACTTTCTCCAGTCCAACTTTCCTAACAGTGAGGTAATTTTCCTTGGTGATTTTAATGTTCACAACTCCAGCTGGCTTCCATTTTCTAGTCACACCGACCCAGCAGGTCGAGATGCTGAGGCTTTTGCAATTACTAATGACCTAGCACAGATTGTTCATTTACCTACAAGAATACCGGACAATCCTAATCATACAGCCAATACGCTTGATCTTTTTCTTACTAACAACCCTTCTAAGTACACGGTCGAAGTGAGAGGTCCTTTTTAGGCACTTCAGATCACAACTTGGTGATTGTCTGTTCTCCAATGGAACCTTTATCTCATGCCTATTCCCAACCCCGTGTTGTCTGGCATTACAAGAATGCAAAATGGGATGACCTGCGAAACTTCTTTTCTTCTTTTCCTTGGTCGGATTACTGTTTCAAAACTTCTGATGTCAACGTTTGCTCAGATCGTGTCTGTGATATTATTCTTGCAGGAATGGAATCCTTTATCCCACACTCCACTTTAAAATCTCGTCCTTTATCTAAACCTTGGTTTTCCAATAAATGTGCTAAGGCTGTTCAAGAGAAGAATGTTGCATATCCTAATTGGCTTGTTTCTAATTCTTCAGTTTCATTTTCTGCCTACACCAAAGCTCGCAACAATTGTAAAGCAGTTATTAATCAGTCCAAACTAGAGTTTGAACAGGCTAAGAGTAGAAAACTTGCTTCTTGCCCTAATGGTAGCTGAGCATTCTGGTCTCTTGCCAAAGCTATTGGCCGCAACTTTTGCCCATCTCTGCTCCCACCTCTGTCCAAACCAGATGGTTCTGTTGTCACTTCAGCCAAGGATAAAGCTGACCTGCTAGCATCCCATTTTTCTTCCAGCTCATGTATTAATGATCTTGGTAAAACACCTCCCACCATTCCCAACACACTCCATTCAATGCCTCCTGTGGTCTTCCGTCAAAAGGATATCAGAAGGATTTTGATAAATCTTGATGCTAAGAAAGCTCCAGGTCCTGATGGTATTTCTCCACTTGTTCTCAAAACCTGTGCTCCTGAACTTACTCCTATTCTTTGCCGCCTTTTTTCACTTTCTTATTCCAAAGGTGTTTTTCCTTCTGCTTGGAAATTTGCTCATATCCAGCCAGTTCCTAAAAAGGGTGACAAATCCCTCCCATCCAATTATCATCCCATTGCAATTACTTCTACTCTTTCTAAAATAATGGAGAAATCAATTAACTGCCAACTCTTTAAACTATCTAGAAACCTTCCGTCTGATCAACGATCGCCAGTATGGATTCCGTCATTGTCGATCCACTGGTGATATTCTGGCTAATGTTACCCATTTATGGACTAATTCAATGGAAAGGTTCGGTGAAACACAAGTAGTTGCTCTTGACATCTCAAAGGCTTTTGATCGTGTTTGGCATAAAGGTCTTCTAAACAAGCTTCCATCTTAAGGTTTGCCAACTGTTTTTAGTAATTGGTTATCCAGTTTTCTCTCTGATCGCTCACTAAGGGTGATGGTAGATGGCTCTCTGTCTTCTAACTTCTCCACTAATGCCAGTGTCCCCCAAGGTTCAGTTCTTTCCCCCACTCTTTTCCTCTTGTATATTAATGACCTTCCATTGACTGGAAATCCTATCCATAGTTTTGCCGATGATAGCACATTGCATTCCACTTTCCATTTTGAGAAACCTTGTTCTGCTCAATCAGCTTCAACTTCTCGAAAATCTGCTACCAATTGCTTAAATGCCAATCTTCAGGTAATTCTCCAGTGGGGCAAAGACAACTTAGTTGATTTCAACCCTTCTAAAACTCAGTCTTGTCTTATATCTCACAAAAAGGATTCTTCTGCTCCTATGCTTATCTTTAGTGACACTCCGATTTCTAGGCAAAATGATATATATCATTTTTTTGGGATTACCCTGACTTCTAATCTCTCTTGGCACAAGCACATTACAAATATTGCTTCCTCTGCATCTAAAAAACTTGGTTTTCTCTTTCGCTCTAGGCGTTACTTTTCTTCCAAACAGCTGCTCACTCTGTATAAATCGCAAATCCGCCCAGCCATGGAATATTGTTCTCACATCTGGGGTGGTGCCCCCAAAACCTTTCTCAGGATTCTTGATTCCATTCAGAAGAGGGCAGTTAGATTAATTAGTGATTCATCTCCAACAGAGTCTCTCCACTCACTTTCTCATAGACGTACTGTTTCTGCTGCATGCCTCTTCTACAGATACTTCCATGGGCACTGTTCTTCTGAATTGGCTTCTATAATTCCCGCTCTCTCTTTCAAAACACTCCGAACACGTGCAGCCACCAGCCAACATCCATTTACTGTCCAACTTCAAACCCACAGAACCAACTTTTCATCTTCCTCATTTATTTATTCAACTGCCGTTTTCTGGAACAACCTTCCTTCATACGTATTTCCTGAAAATTACAATCTACAGAAGTTCAAGTCCAATGTCAACAAATATCTTCTTTCATCTTCTCAACCTCCAACCCAAGCACGGTACTAAGTACTATAGGTTCTAATACCTCTCGTGTTTGGGGTTCTCTCACACACACACACACACACACACACACACACACACACACACACACACACACACACACACACACACACACACACACACACACCATGAAAAACATTTAAGTGAAGGAACAGATTACATACAACCTGTATGAGAACTAT
This sequence comes from Mastigoproctus giganteus, assembly GCF_048544385.1. Lineage (NCBI taxonomy): Eukaryota > Metazoa > Arthropoda > Arachnida > Uropygi > Thelyphonidae > Mastigoproctus > Mastigoproctus giganteus. Next base: position 126,555,746 of record NC_143585.1, read on the forward strand.
ACGAATAAATGTGGAAACCATAACAAAATAGCATGCACTAAGCAGCAGACACTAATTTCAATGGAATAAATATTTTTTAAAATACGGTAAATTAATTAACAAAGATAACACAGTAAAGATATACAGTAAAAGAACAGAGGTGTAGTGACCTTGAGATTTAGTTAAAATTAGTGAATCCAAAAGAATAGGCAAAGCCAACAAAAATGTAGAATCAAAATGTAAAAAATAAAGCTCTGAAAAGGCTACCTTAACATAAATTATAGCAACAAATATTATTATTATTAGCTATATGGTGCAAGGAAGCATGAAGCTTTGGCTGCACCAGCCGAGGGATTCCTGAGTTACCCAGAGAGAGAGAGAGAGAGAGAGAGAGTCAGAAGTAGAAGGGAATCACCAAGAAAGGAAAGAAAATAGAAGAATGATGATATCCAGCTCAGTATCCTGAGTGTGCCAAACCTCACCAGATGTGAGTCCCTGGGGTTATGCTATTGTATTAATAAGAGTTCAGCAGCTTCCATATTTGTTAATCACATACAAACTTCTCTGAACAATTATCCTTCTCAATTCACCCATCTCAGGCATTAACAAATTCCAATGAGAAGCATTTGGGAAGTAACTGTGTTAGCACCTACACTTTTTATATCAAGACATGTTGTTCAAGATTTAGTCCTAAATGTGTGTCAGATAAAATGACAAGACTGTTGGCAGAGACACAAAATACATGGCATGATTAAAATTATCAGATGGGGGGGAGAAGTCCACAATAAGTATAAATTAACTTGCAACAAGTTACTAAAGTGGTTAGGAATACTAAAATAGATTATGTGAAAATTTTGACTATGTACACAAAGAGAAATAGATCGTGTGTTTATTTAGTCATTTGCTGAGAAATTAGCTGTGTTAGCTATAGTGCACCAAACTAATGGTCTATTTTCTGGTTAAGATGTTTAATTTTGTTAGTTGTTATAATAAAAGTTTATTTTAATTAGGTTTTTACTGCAGTATACAATGCTCTTGGCATTGTGTTATATTGTTTGGTAATAGATTATTAATTTAAGAAAATGGAAAACATTGGTTATATCAGATCTATTGTTTAAAATTAGTTGTGGTGAGAAGTTCTCCTGTGTTCCGAATAATGTTTCAAATGCTATCTGGCATTCCGTTGTAAATGTTGGGCAGTCAAGTTTAATATGGGAGACTTAACCTTGTATGGTAGTGGTAGCATTGTGGTGGGTCTTCTGCCCTAAACAAGCACAAGTGAGAAATATCTGTGTCCAATTCTTATTGTTGCTAGGACTACTTCCTCCTGTCTATTTGATCCTTCACTAGTATTCTAGAATTGCCTGATCTGTAGCAATTTATTGCTAGTTTGCTCTTGCCAAATGTCTCATGCTGCTAGCTCCGATGATGAGTTTGTACTTTGTGTATGGTACCTTAACGTTTGAACTAATAAAATCTGTTGTTGCTTTATCCACTTACTCATTTTCTGCTTATTCCTACATGCCCTGGGATCCAGCAGAATCTAGCAGTTTGATTTTGTCTTGATAGCAATTAGTTCACTTCTAGACTTGCTGCAGGATTGGATAGGCTATTTTGGTAGTATTCTGCAGAGAAAATGATACCATTTTGAATGGATGTGAGCCACATCCAATCAACAGCCAGTTTTATGGCATAAAGCTCAGCAGTACAGCTACTACATTTTATTGCTAGCTAAAGTGATAAGACTCTATGAGGAAACTTTGCCACAGTGCCAACTGTGTCTTCTGTTTTAGAGCCATCAGTGTACATATTGGTGTAATTTAGAAATTAGGCAGTATGAATTTGTTGATATTGTTGTCCAGATAGAGAATTTCTTCTCCACTCATGGAAGTGAAGGTCACAGATTGGAAGCAACACATTCCGAGGTGGAATAGGGATTTAGAAAGGACTACTATTCCTTCTAAGCTTGTCACGACATAGAAGTAAAGCCTGTAGGCATCTGTTGGTCTGTTAATGGTTAGCTGTGTTCGGTGTATAGATTTGCCAAGCTTGGTTCACACAGGGTTTTCCATGCCAGATGGTCAGGAATGGATTTTATTTTTAGATGAATATTATGGCAATGGGTTTTTGTTGCTTAAGTTGTAGTGGTTCGTAGGCTTCTACATATAAACTTTATATTAGCGACATATGATATGCTTCTAAACTTATACATAATCCACAGTGATGTACAGAGTCTACCATTTCAGAGCACCTGGTTCAGCTGAGTGATAAATTAATGCATATGCATAATTCGGATGGGACCTATTACCTTATTAGTGCTTGATATAAGTATAGTAGTGTTTTGATCAGTTCCTTACATTGTTGCAGATAATACTTTTAATATCTTTAGTTTCTTTAGGCATGATGTTCTCAGGTATTGTGTGTACCAAATTTTTTTTTTTTTTCTTTTTGTTTTTTAAATCTAGGATAACTCCCAGAAATTTAATGCTTGGTACCACTGGGATTACTTGTTAATCTAACATCAGCTTTAGATCTGGTTGCAGATTATGTTCCTAGAGAAATGTATGCCAACAGTTTTATGGGTGGAAGTTTAAAACCATTGCTTTTGGCCCATGTGCCGACTTTATTGATGGATCTTTGCAATTTTCTTTTGTTTGAGAATGGTAGGATCTGAAGTCATCTGCACATAGTGTGGTGTCTACTTTATTCTGTATCTGCTCTGTTATATAATTTATCATTATGTCGCAAGGGGCTGCACAAAGAATACATCCCTGTGGGACTCCCTCTTCCTGGTGGAATAGCTTGGATAGTGTTGGCTGTATTCGAACTTGAAAAGTTCAGTGTTGCAAAAAACTTCTGGATATATGCTAGGTGTCCATTCATTCCAAAACTCTTAGTATTGTAAAATTCCATGCAATATCATGTGCTTTATATAAAAACAAACCATAATTAGGTGTTCTTTCTTTACGAAAGCATTTCATATGTTATTTTCCATTAGTATCAACGAATGTAATGTTGATTGTTTTCTGATCTCACATTGTACCGAACACAAAAGTTTCATACCTATTAAGAAATATTGTTCAAGGTTTAGGCCTAAATGGTTATCAAATGAACTAATGAGACTCGTAACAGAGAAGAAAAATGCATGGGATGCATATAAATTATCAAGCAATTCAGAAGCCTATGGCAGATATAAGCTAGTCTGTAATCAGGTCACAAAGGAGGTTAGGCAGGCAAAGGCAGATTACGAGAAATCCTTGGCAAAAGATGCTAAGAAAAACAGCAAGGATTTCTTTACTTATATAAACTCTAAAAGGAAGGGGATGAATCTGATTGGTCCACTTGACATCAATGGTTCGACTGTTGATGATCCTGCTCAGATAGCAAACAAACTGAATGAGTATTTTGCATCTACATTCACACATGAGGAATTATTAAGGTTTGAAAATGGCAGAAGGTTATCAAATTGTAGCAGGATACTTAATGATTTTGTAATAACTGAGAGCAAAGTGGAGGAGAAATTGTTGAAGTTAAACATAAGAAAAGCACCTGGGGTGGATGGGATCTATCCAGTTATATTAAAGGAGGCGGCAAAGCAACTAAGCAAACCCTTGGCCATAATTATGAGAGCATCCTTCGACTCAGGGGAGGTTCCCACGGACTGGAGATGTGCAAATGTATCCCCAATTCACAAAGGGGGATCGAAGGGTGACATGAGTAATTACAGACCAGTTAGTTTAACTTCTGTTCCGGGTAAAATAATGGAGTCACTGGTTAAAGATGCATTGCAGGATCGTCTAGACAAGACTGCAGCAATAATTCAGACACAGCATGGGTTTGTTAAGGGAAAGTCTTGTCTGACAAATTTGATAGGATATTATGATGTGGTTACAAAGGAACTGGATGCAAAAAATAATTTTGATATCATATATTTGGATTTCAGGAAAGCTTTTGACACTGTTGCACATGAAAGACTATTGTACAAATTGGAGCAGAATGGTATTAAGGGTAAGTTGCTACAATGGATAAAAGGATGGTTAAGTGGGAGAAGACAGAGGGTGGTAATCAATGGGTGCTGCTCTTCGTGGACTAATGTATATCAGGCTTAATGTCGAAGTTTGCAGATGATACAAAGGTCGGCAGGGTTGTTAATGACAGTAATGGCAGTGTGCTACTGCAACAGGATCTAGATAATTTGGGCAGATGGGCTAAGAAGTGGCAACTGAAGTTTAACCTTGACAAATGCAAAGTACTGCATATGGGTAGAAGTAACCCCAGAGAAACGTACCAACTGTGTGGTACTACACTTAAGGTGATAGAAAATGAAAAAGACCTGGGAGTAATTGTGCAGTCAGATATGAAGTTTTCTGAGCAATGCAGACAGGCTGCCAGGGCAGGTCATGGGGTTTTGTCAATGATACATAGGAATTTTTCTAGCAGGGAAAAGGAGGTGATTGTCCCTCTGTATAAGGCAATGGTCTGGCTGTGCCTTGAGTACTGCGTACAGGTCTGGAGGCCTCATTTTAGGAAGGATGTCGATTTGCTTGAGCGTGTACAGAGAAGGGCAACAAGATTGGTGAGGGGAATGAAGGGATCCTCTTACCAAGAGAGGCTTAAGTGCTGCAAATTGCAGTGGCTGGAGACTAGGCACCTGTGCGGTGATCTAATTGAGGTGCATAAGGCCTTGAATGGGTTGAGTACGCTGAATTCTGATGGAATCCTTCCACTTGTTCAGATTACGAACCTAAGGAGGCATAAATTCAAATTAAGAAAAGGCAGATGTAGAATAGATGTGTGGAAATTTGCCTTTAGCCAGCGGGTGGTTAATTGCTGGAACAAACTTCCACCTGTCGCTGTTGAAGTTGATAGGTTGAATAAATTTAAGGAGGAAATGGACAGGCATTTGAAGGGAACAGTGTGATTTTTTTTTTTTTTTTGGCTGCTGCTGCATAAGCTCATACACTTGCTTTCTTGCATCACATGCCACTACTACTACTACTACATATTTTTAAATTCCAGATACTACATTAACCTTGCATTGATCATCTTTTCCATAATTTCCTTTACAGAACTAGTTACGGCAATAGTTAGTCAAATTTGCTGAATCCTTAGCAGGCACCGGAAAGGCAAAGACCACAGCATGATGCCATTTCTCTGGGAAATCATTTTCTATATATACATACACTGTGCTGCCACTTTATTAGATACACCCCTGCTGTGCACACAAATGGTTTGTCCCACAACATTGCAAGTCACATGACCACCATTGTGGATATAAATGCAGCAGAACAACCATTCCAGTATCAGTTAAGCATACAAACCATAGCAAGAATGGGGAAAAGGAGTGATCTAACGGACTTCAAACGTTGCATGGTAGTAGGTGCAAGACATGCTGGACAAAAAATCCCTGAAACTGCAGTTCTCCTGATCTTTTCATGCACCACAGTTTCAAGGGTGTATCGAGAATGGTGCAATGAACAGAAAACATCCTCTCAGCGGCATTCCTGCAGAAGAAAATTGCTTGTTGATGAGAGGTCAGAGGAGGATGGCTAGAATTGTGCAAACAAACAGACGGGTCACAATGTTGCACATCATGTCAGAGCGCAACTTTGGTGCACAGAACAAATTATCACAACGGACCACTAGTCACACCTTATCGTGAATTGGCTACAACAGCCACATCACGTACCTTTGTTATCAATGAAGAACAAGAAAGCACGACTCTTGTGGGCACAGCAACACCAGCACTGGACTATCGAGGATCGGAAAAGAGTTGCTTGGTCTGATGAGTTGAAGTTCCTGGTGGATCATGTTGATAGAAGGCTAAGAATTTGACGAAAACAACATGAATCCATGGACCTGTCATGTCTGACAACTACTGTGCAAGGTGGTGGGGGCAGTGTTACAGTGTGGGAATGTTCTCTTGGCACACATTGGGTCAATTGATACCCATAGATTTACGTCTGAATGCCACATCGTAACTAAACATCGTTGCTGACCAAGTGCATCCGTTCATGTTGACAGCTTATCCTCAGTCAGATGGTTACTTCCAGCAAGATAATGCGCCAGTGCACAAAGCCCGAATCACTATGGAATGGTTCAAGGAACATCACAATGACTTTTCTTTTCTTTGTTGCAGCGGCCCACTCAGTCCTCGGATCTCAATTCTATTGAACATCCTTGGGATGAGCTGGAAAGGGCTGTTCGCTGCAGGCCTATACCTCCGTCGAATCTCAAGGAACTGCATGACACACTCATGTCTGCATAGTACTCCATTCCTGCATAACGTTTTCAGCATCTTGTTCAATCCATGCCTAGACGAATTCAGGCTGTTTTGAAGGCTAAAGGAGGCTTAACATGCTACTAGGTAGGTGTACCTAATAAAGTGGCAGCACAGCGTACATATATACAGTTGCTCCTTGACTTATGACAGACTTGTGTTCTAACAACTACGTTGTAAGTTGATTCAGTTGTAAGTTGGATGTATTTCTTATGTAATGCATTTGTTTTTTTTAATTATTTATTTATTAAACTATTTTTCTTTTTATTTTATTTCTATATTTTATTAGCATACGATGCAGGAAAGCAAGCTTATGCAGCATCAGCCAAAAAAAAAAAAAAAAAAAGCCTCCTACATTCGTTCCAAATGCCTGTCCAGCTCAGCCTTAAATTTATTTAGGCTATCAGCTTCCACAATAAAAGATGGAAGTCTGTTCCACCAATCAACTACCTGCTGGCTAAAGGCAAATTCCCCCTCAGGTTCTTAGTCTGAGTAAGAGGAAGAATCCCATCAGCATTCAGCTTGCTCAACCCATTCAAGGCCTTATACACCTCAATCAGATCACCTAGCAGGTGCCTACTCTCCAGGCGCTGCAATTTGCGGAACTTAAGCCTTTCTTGGTAAGAGCACCCTTTTGTTCCCTTCACCAATCTTATTGCCCTTTTTTGTACTTGTTATAGCAACTCTACATCCTTCCTAAAATGAGGCCTCCAGACCTGTACACAGTACTCTAGGTGTGGCCTGACCATCGCCTTGTATAACGGGATAATCACTTCCCTGTCAGCAAAATTCCTATGTTTCATTGATAAGACTCCATGACCTGACCTGGCAGCCCGTCTGCACTGCTCAGCAAACTTCATATTTGACTGCACAATTACTCCCAGGTCCTTTTCACTTTCTACTTCCCTGAGTGTAGTACCACACAGCTGGTATGTTTCTCTTCAGTTATTGCTACCCATATGCAGTACTTTGCATTTGTCAATGTTAAATGTCAGTTGCCACTTCTCAGCCCATTTTTCCAACTTATCTAGATCCAGTTGGAGTAGCATTTTTTTCAAAGAAGTGGGAATTATTCTACTTTTGGAATTATTCTACTTTTTGATGAATATACCTATATTTAAGTTTTATTAGAAAATAGGATAATTGTTTGCAGTTTAAAAGCTCGAAAAGTGAAGAAAGAGGCAAGACTATCTTTTCTTTTAATATTAAACAGCACTACAGCATGTCGTGAAAAAAAAAAGGAAGGCAAAATGGTTAAATTTCTTTGGTCACCAATATAACTACTATGAAGTTTTTTTAAGACCACTGATTTCAAAGTCACAGTATTTGAAATTGTGAGCACATAATATATGAAGATAAACTTTTAATGCATGTTAAAACATGCATGTCACCTTACTCAGTTGTGGGGGGGAGAAGGATAATTTAGATCTGCATTTATCCGATGATACAGGTCAAAGCAATGGTTGCATTCACCTCAAGGATTCTTGTCTGTTGTCACAACAGTTGATGTTGATATGATGTGAGGGTAGCAGTGTTTCAAACAAGGGGGAAAATAAAGCTTGGTAACAAACCTAAAAAAATTCAAGGGATGTGACTAGGTAGTAAGCTATAGAAGATTACTTAATTTTAACTGTGTCTACAGGAATGTTGTAAATAAAATAGCAGAATTTGACCTCCTAGTTAGGACAACCAATGCTGATATAATAAAGCTAACAGAAACATGGTGTCACCCAAAAATTGGGGATAACTAGTTCCACTAAGGGATGTATAATGTATTTAGGAAAGATAAGAGGTGAAGGGGTCATGCTTCTTACCAAAAGCATCCTGGGCACAAAAAGAGCTTTTGCCGAGTCTAAAGTTATGTCTGCCAGCATAGAATCTATGTGGTGCAAGTTAGATGGAAACAGAGATATAATGAGAGTTGGAATAATGTACAGACCAGAAGATTGAGAAGAGTACGATGAGAGTCTCTACATGCAGATGGAATGGCCAAGTAAGAAAGAATGTCTTATCTTCTTCTGGCGTTATTAACCCAGGGTGGGTCTTAGCCTTCTCAACAACGTTCCACTAGTAAGTCATCCTAGAAGTCAAACTTCTCCAACTTCTTATTCTCATGATCTTTAAGTCCTCTTCTATGTCATCCATCCATCTTTTCTGTGGTCTTCTTCTTGCACTCCTACCGGTAGGTTTCCATTTCATCTGCTGTCATCCATTCTCATAACATGTCCCAACCAGGCAGTCTCTGGCTCTTCACAAATCTAAAGATGTCTGCATCCTGAATAAGATTGTCAAGTTTATGGTTTATTCTGATCCTCCAGGATCCATCAAAGTCTTGTACGGGCCCAAAGACTTTTCACAAAATTCTATGCTCGAACACACTCAACTGCTCATCTTTACTCATTAATGTCCAAGCTTCACAACCATACATTATAACCGGTCTAATGAGACTTTTGTATATTCTTAATTTCTTATTATAGGTGACTTATTAGAATGTCTTATTATAGATGACTAATCTGCCAGTGATTGATTGGAACAAGTGGAAGAGAAACTCACCACAGGGAAAAATTCTTTACTGACAGAAGACCCTTCATGCTAAGAAGAGGCTGTGAGAGTGAGACTGAGCCATATGAAGTTAGTGGTTTCATAATTACAGATAACGGTTTATTAGAAAAACTTTTGGGCATAAAGGCAAGTAAGGCTCCCAGAGTTCACAGCACATACCCATTATTTTTGATGGAGACCACCAGAGAGTGTATACTGAACTACTGAAATTAATTATGAGGGCATCTTATAATTAAAAACAGTGGAGGAGGAAAGGGATATGAGAGTTATGATACAGGCAAATATGAAGTTTTCGGAACAGTGGAAACAGGCAGCCAGGAAAGCCAGTGGAGTTCTATCGATGATTTATCAAACATTATCCTGTAAAGATGGGAAGGTTATAAACCCACTGTATAAGGCAATTATAAAACTACATTTGGAATACTGTGTTCAAGTATGGAGACCATCTGAAAAAAGACATTGATCTTTCTGAAAGGGTTCAAAGACAGGCAGCTCTTGCAGGTAGTTGAGGCTGATAGTTTGAATAAATTCAAAGGTCAACTGGATAGTTACCTGTATTAGATTGGATGAATATACATTTTTTTTTTTTTTGCCAGCTCAGCAAAAGCCTATGGCTTCCTTGTGCTATTTGGTGAATACTATTACCTGTGCAAAGTACAGGAAAGAAAATAATCTGATGTTCTTGAAAAAATATATTGTTTATAAAATGCTTAATGCTGCTTATACTTTTAATTGCTGACAAATATTTTAGTTGTAAGTCAGTGGCAACCATTTCTTTTAGTAATATATATTTTTTGACCTGTTGATATTATCAAAAGGGTTATGTTTAAGTTTAGGTGAATCTATGTATATAAATTGTAACTCTCAATTAACGAAAACTAAAGCATGTTTAACTCATAATGGCTAATTGTTTTAATTTTTATTCACTAAAGAAAAGGAAACAGTATGCTGACATCAAATAGAAACAGCATTTGAAGCATGTGTCAATTAGAAACTCAATTCAATTAATAGGAACAGCTATACTAATAAAATCCTTTCCATACAGGGTGTCTCAAAAATATTGGTACAAACGTTTAGGGGAGGTAGGTAACATCTAAAGGAATGTGAATCGCATAGGAACCCATAACTGGAAAGGTCATAGGAAAGTAGTAGCAGAGGCACAAGCAGAAATGACACAAGACAGTAATTAGTGGCAAACATTTATTTGACATAATATTAACAATGAAGTATGAGATGGATGCATTTCATGATGTTACAACAGATGCTCGAAGGTTCCACCATGAGATGCGATGCAGCATGGACTGGCGGACACGATCAAACACACCTGAGTTTCTTTGACAGCAGCAGCGCAGACGAGTCTCCACAGGCGATTCATACACGATAAATTTTAGGGCCCCCACAGAAAGAAATCAAGGCTCTATATATCAGGTGAGCGTGGGAGCCAGGCATCGGGTCCACCACGGCCAATCCATCTACGCCCAAAACACCTGTTCAAATGGTCACGAACACACCTTCCATAATGGGCAGGCGCCCCATCATGTTGACACCAAATGTTGCATCTCATATTTGCTGGAACATCGTCAAGTAACCCTGGTAGAACTTGTTCAAGAAAGATCCGATATTTAGCGGAGTTCATGCGGGATGGTAACAGGTATGGGCCGACTAAGCAGTCACCAACCGTACCTGCCCACACATTTATTGCTAAGCGGTTGTGCCGCATGGGGGCGCACACCGCATGGGCCCTCTGCTAATCCATACAATAGGTGCATGTCTGCTAGCTCACAGTTCGTATATCGATGCATGCTCTTTGTGCGGCGGCGACTACTGCTTGAATGAGTAAACCAGAAATTTTCCCTCTCGCGAACTGATGAACAGCGCCATGTACTGACTTACGGTGACGTTTCCGGTTATGGGTTCCTATGCGATTCACATTCCTTTAGATGTTACCTACCTCCCCTAAACGTTTGTACCAATATTTTTGAGACACCCTGTAAAATTTTTGAAACTGATACAGATTTAAGGGCACACTCAATTTTAGGAAAAATGAGTGTTTTACTTGATTGTTAAATGCAGATGGTTGTCACCCTCTTGTTCTATGACATATTTTTAACTATATTTCAGAAGAAAATGACAACTGATGTTGTGTTGTAATAATCATTGATGAATTAGTAAGTTTGTGCGAGTTCTAATCAGATAGTTATTTTTATTTAATTTCTTGACCACAGAAATCAATTTTTAATAACAACTACTACTATCAAGTGCATTTGAAAAAGGGAGTAATGAAGAGTAAAAAAGAAAATATTCTCATGTTCTAAAGTAAGATTTTGTTGAAAAGAAGTTGGAATAGAAAATTATTGCAGCTAAAAGTAAATAAGGCACGGGGGGGGGACTATCCGATTATATGAAATGCAACAGCAAAAGAAGCAAGCAAACCTTTAGGCATAATTATGAGAGCATCCTTGGATTCAAGGAATGTCTAATGTTCCTACAGATTGGGGATGTACAAATGTCTCTCTTATTTAAAGGACAAAGTGAGTAATTACAGACCTGTAAGCATGACTTCTGTGCCAGGGAAATTAATGTAGTCAGTGGTTACTGAGAAGTAATTCAGGACCACTGTGATAGGAATGCAATTATTTTGTGATAGGAGCTGCCTGCTATCACTATTATTATTGTGATAGGAGGCACCTTATATTATAATATAAGGTGCCTCCGTAGCCAAGTGGTCAGGCACAGGAATGCAGTAACATGCGCTCTTTGAGTAGACCGGGTTCAAGCCTCTGACTGCTAAATATGATCGATCTGCTAATCTGCACTGGACCAGCATGACAGATTATGGTCCATTTCCCTCAACATGAATTGTCAAGGAGGCTTCCATTCTGCAGTGGATTGATAAAGGCTGCTGCTGTTTATCCCTTTTTATATAAGGTAATGGTTAGACCACATACAGGGCCTAACCATTGACTTACTCCAGTACTACATACAGGTTTGGAAACCTGATTAGGAAGGATATAAATCTGTTAGAATGGGTGCAGAAGAGCAAAAAGATGTACTCGGGAGCACTGAAGGGTATTCTTACCAAGAAGTACTTGAGCTCTGGAAATGGAAGGATCTAGGTATCAACAAGGAGACCTTATTGAGGTGTTTAAGGCTTTAAATGGGTCAAAAACTGAACTGATGGCAACACATATGGGATCATAAATGTAAACTGGAAAAGGATGGTTGCAGAATAGATATGCAGAATGAAGGAGTGTACATATTATAAGAGATAGGCAAATAAAGTAGATAATTTTTTTTTTTATGATGGCATATAAATCTGCTTCCATGCTACTGCTAACAATTTCATATAGTAAAATGATTTCATCAATTAAAAAACAATAATGCATCAGTGATCCTAATTAGATATTTGTATATCATGAATCATAATAGATCTACAGGAAAAAACCAGCAAGAATATTTTTCTACAGAACATAACAATACATTAAAAATAAAGATAAAAATCTGAAATAAAGTACCTCTAATTTTTTGGCAAATTCTTCTTCATAAGGAATAAAACTGTTTCGTCCTGGTCTATAAAACCATGTGGCTCTTCGAATTAGAAGTGGCTCCTCTTGCCAATATACAGCTTTCTTAATTTTTTGTGACATATACACATCATAACGCCCTCCATCTGTAGCCACCACAGATATTTCTGTATCTGTGAGAAAATATTTACATATTACTAAACTCAACAAATAGCTGAAATATAGCAGAAAGAGGATATCACAGAAGCTTTCAAATTTTTCTCAGAAAGCAGCTACATTTAAAAATTAATTTTTTACACTGTCTCCATAAGATAAATCTATATCAACCTTCCCATCTCCCATACACAAACAAAAAAGGTTAAAATTATGTATATGCATGTGTTTACTGAATTAAAACCACCTAACTAACACCATGTTGGGCCACTTTGTATGAATAGCAGCCACTATTCACCTAGACATCGACTCCATTAGATGTCCACAGGGATCTGAAGGCATGCTGCCTGCAAGGCATTCAACAGTGTCAAAATAAATGACAATTGTGCATCTATGCATCTCACTACCTGTTCCAAAGGCAGCCATATTGGGATTTCGAGTGTGTGGCCATGTTTTTTTTGCAGTGCTCTGTTAAATAGTGTTATTATTATTAGCTATATGAGGCTTATGCTGCACCAGCCAAAAAAAAAAAATTCTGAATTACCCTGACAGAGAGAGAGAAGTAGAAGGGAATCACCAAGAAACAGAAGAATGATGATATCCAGCTCAGGACCCTGGGTATGCCAAGCCCATACTCACCATATGTGAGTCCCTGGGGTTTTAGTGTGTTTATCGCAGTTTTTACTGTTTGCCAACGATATGGAACCAAAGAACTAGTGATACTGGATCACCAGGTGACTTTGTGTGAAATATTGTGTAGAATTATTGAAATTATGAGCAATTTTTTTTTTATTCTTACATACGGTAGCATGTGCATGTATGTAGCATGGGCACCTACAGCATAAAATCTTGGACTGTAGCGTCCCAAGAAATTTCTCATTCAAAGGGCACTAATCCATTACTAATGCTCTATTACAGTATACCAATATAAGAAATAATAATAGTTGCTTGCTATTTAATGTTACTTTGCCCAATATATACTTAATTATCCATATTTTTACCTAAGCACGTTGCAGGAACCCCTACACAACAAAGAAGGCATCCACTTTTGTTTTGCCGTCACTGCCACATGCTTGGAACTGTAAACTGTCAATATATAATATTAATGCCCATGGAATACACACAGACAGATGTGCCAATAATGAACTTAAATGTGTTTATTTGTATTAACCTGCTTCTTAACTTTACTAATTTTATCAATATGACTGTAAACAGAACACCACATGGTCAAAACTCGCGTCAGATCAGCGATCTTTGAAAAATCTAGAGATTTTCAGGCCCTTCATTCTCCGCGAAATTAGATCAATAGAACATCACCAGATAGAGGTAGGCCTCTTGTATAAAGGAAGGGGCAAATCATTATCATTAGTGACTATAAAGGTGTTTTTCATGAGTTCAGTGATTCCCCCTCTCTACAAACGTTCAATGGAAGAAAATGGAAAATAATTACCATAGTGTTCAGCACCCCACAAAACCTAAAAATAAATTAGCCCCATCCCTTAGAGGTCATTTTAGCACTTGGCTCTCTCCCCCCACCCATGTGACTAGGGGAAGAAGACCAAAACTTTGCTGAAGCACTGCCAAGGGGCAAATTGTGCTACAGACTTGTGGTTGATTTCTAATGCAAGCAAAAAAAAAACTAAATAAATAAATAGTCACAATCAGACTGTGCAGTTTAAATCTCGGTAATCTGAACCCTCTCGATTATCCAACATCACATAAAACTAATAAGAACAATGGACAACTTATGTGAAAACTCAGCTGACCCCACTTCAAATTCAAAAGAAAGACCATTAAATAATGGGCAACAGACCACCCAAAACCACAATGACGATCCACAAACTATAGAACAAAACAGAGATGGTCACACCAGCAACCAAAAAGAAGACTAAGAGCTTCGCTGTCCCGAATTCTGAGTGGAAGACGAGATCACAGAGTGAAACGGAGCCCCAGGGAAAAGCAGGCATCCAACCGGAGAATATGAAAGATGTTACCAAACAACGGAATCACAAAACATAGACCCCACCCTCACTGAAAGCACATTCCTGGACTAGGTCCTGGCCCTCTGGGTTGAATTAGAAAACAAACTAAAAGAAGCCACAAACAGAATTACTGCTGTCCTACCAGGTGGGAAGGAGCAGCAGTGCGTAGCACATGCTTCTTGATTAGACCGGGGTTTGAGCCCTGTTACCACCAAATACGGAGGATGCGGAAAGGTCAGGGAATGACCACCGCATATTCCCGGAGCAATATGGCCTTAGTTGCTAATGCTCCTAAAAAAAAAAAAAAAAAAACTGCTGTCCTACGAGCAGAAATTGTTGGCATATGGACCAAACTGGAGATGGTCCTTCACAATGCCCATGTCGAGTCGGAAAGGAATGCAGCCAAACTGGAGGCACATCTAGAGAGCAGGGACACTCAAATGCAACAGCGCGCCCCAACATACTCTGAAGCGCTGAGGAAAACCGATCCAAAAGCACCAACTATGGTACAACCCGAAAAGAGGAAAACACTCCTACCAAAACCGCACCTAGTGTTGCTCAAGCCAGCTATGCCTGAAGCACCCAACACGAGTGAAAAAATAAAGAAAGCGGTCATAGCAACCCTCTCAGAAGACCTCGAAATAAGAGGATAAAATCAATCCATAAGACCCACAATATTGGAATTGTGGGTCTCATAACTGAAACCGAGTCAAAGGAAGATGCTCACAAGATCCTAACCAACACGAAGATCCCAACCATGGGACTCCTTGCTGAACCACCGAGCAAAAAAGGGAATTCAATAAAAATCTTCGACATTGAAAATGACATCAATCACACCACCCTCTGAGAAGAAATCTACCACCGAAACCTCCAGCAGTACTTCCTGGATGGAAAGCCGAAGGAACTCATCACACCAAAATACCAGACCAAATCCAGGACTGGGAATTCTGCAAACTGGGTTGTGGAGCTTGCGTGGCAAGCCTGGCAGGCACACAAGAGTTTATATAAATTGGGGCTCACACCATTTTAGGGAACACATGGCTGTCACCAAGTGTTTCAAGTGTTGCCGTTTCGGCCACACAACACACATATGTACACAGGCAGAGCAGACCTGTGGCCACTGTGCGACAAAGGGTCATAGCTATGATACATCCACTAATAAAACCAGTGACCCAATCTGTGCAAACTGCCAAAGCCTAAAATTACCACACACCCACTCAATCTGTGACAACAAATGCCCTGTATATGTTAAGGCAAAGAGCACACAGCAACAAAGAAGTGAATATGGGGACAATGCCTAGACACTATAATAATATCAGGCTTAAATTTTTCCAAATTAATGCACAGCGAGCTAAGGCAATAGCTGGCCAAATCAGACAGAAGATTGAAGAAGAAAATAGTTATTCTCCTGATCCAGGAGTCCTATGCCACTGCCAATGGAATAAAAGGCTATCCTTTATCCTACAAGGTGGTCCAGGTGGAAGGAGAGATGCCCTGGACGGCCATAGTTGTGCGAAACCCCAACCTCATGGTCACAAGGATTTCCCATCTCTGCTCGGCCTGGGCGGTGTGCGCCCACATAAATACAATGCTTGGGGATTTCTACGTGGTTTCCCTATACTGTCAGCTATACAGTACCTTCAACACCTTCTAACTTAGCTAGAAGGAGCAAAAATCCTAATCTGTGCGGACGTAAATTGCCGCTCTCTCACAGCAAAATCCTAGAACACAGGGGGGTAAGAAATGGCCAGCATCTAGAAGACTTAATAATAAACAGCAACTTGGTCGTCCATAATTGTCCTAACGATCTGCCAACCTTTTCCAGCACCCTCTGGGAAGCCACCATAGATGTAACTTTATCAACCAGACCCTTTGCAAGCTACATCACCGATTGGACCGTGCGAGAGGAGTGGACCACTTCTGACCATCATGTCATTACCTTCAACATGAACAGAATAACCTGCACCCCGTTCACAGGACAGAGACTCCAATGCTACGACACGGATAAGACAAAGAACCTATTTAAGGAGATGCTAACCGAAAAAGAGAAACAATTACTGGCTAAGAACCCCCAAGACCCTGACTGGCATCAATGGGCAGTAACAGATGCAATCATGAGTGTAGCTAATGAAGCCATCAGGAAAAGAAATCCCCTTCCAGGAGGCTGTTCCCCTGGTGGTCCACAGAACTTCAGGCACTGAGGCAAGAGGTAAATAAGAAACGATGTGCCTTCCAGAGGGCAAGGAGGACCTGGCCACCTGCAGAAGTTGAATACCTGTGGCAACAACAGCGTGAGACCAGGAATGACTACACAGCAATGATCAGGCAATGCAAAAAGCAGTCCTGGGAGCACCTGGTTTCAACAATAGGAAACACTGACCCCTGAGGAGTTATTTATAGTGACAACAAACAAGCTCCCCAGAGGAGAGGTAACAGTCAATGAGAACCCCACAAGGGCTAATGACCACCACCTGGAGCGACTCAGTAACATCCTCAACACCTTATTCAAACAACTAGATGAACAAAATTGTCCTGACCAACAGTAGATTTGCCTGGACAATGAAAACTACCACTCTACGGGGACAGAGGACCCTCTCACCATAACTGACCATCTTTGGAGGTCAGTTGTGGAGGGAATTTGTGGGAGCAAAGATGAAAAATATGTAATTAATGATATTGAAATTTTGCAAGATTATTTAATGAAAAAAAAAAAACTTTCGAGCCTACAGGCCAGTAAGGCTCCTGGAGTTGATGAATATACCCTATCATCTTAAGGGAGGTGACAAGTGAGTGCATTGAACCATTGAGGCTAATTATGCGAGCATCATTAGCCTCAATGGTTTCTCCCCTAGACTCAGGAGATTCCGTTGGATTGGAAAAGTGCCAATGTATCTCCCATACATAAGGGTGGTTCTAAGAGTGAAGTGGGAAATTATTGACCTGTCAGTCTGACTTCAGTGGTAGGGAAAATCATGGAGGCAATGATCAAGGGTGGAATTCAGGATCATTTGGATAGAATTGAAATTCTCAAGGATACTCAGCATGGTTTTGTAAAGGGAAAATCATGTTTAACAAATCTGGTTCGCTATTTTGAAAGGGTCATGAACTGGATTTAGGGAATAATTTCGACATTGTTTATTTAGATTTCAGCAAAGCTTTTGACTCAGTCCCACACGAGCGGTTGCTTTATAAGCTGGAACAGGTTGGAATCACTGGAAAAATCCTTAGATGGATATCAGGATGATTGCAGGGCAGGAGGCAGAGGGTTGTGATAAATGACTATTTCTCAGATTGGGTTGATGTAAGAAGTGGGGTTCCCCAAGGATCAGTATTAGGACCACTGCTGTTTTTTTCATTTTCATAAACGACATTGATGAAGGGCGTGATGTCTAAATTTGCAGATGATGTTAAAATTGGTAGAGTAGTTAATGATCACTGTCAAGCTGAGCTTCTTCAGAGAGACAGACAGACTTCAGGAATGGTCAGAAAAATGACAGCTATGCTTTAATCCAACAAAGTGTAAGGTACTAACACCTGGGAAACAGTAATCCCAAAATAACTTATTCACTTTGAGTTCAACTAAACCCAGTACTGGAGGAAAGGGTCTTGGATGTTACAATACGGTCAGACATGAAATTCTCTGAGCATTGTAAACAGGTTGCAAGGAAGGCCCATGGTGTCCTATCGATGATCTATCGAACTTTTGCAAGTAGAGATAGGGATGTGATAATCCCATTATATAAGGCTTTTGTTAGACCACACTTGGAATACTGTGTTCAAGTATGGAGACCATACCTAAAGAAAGACAGAGCTTCTTGAAAGGGTGCAAAGACAGGTAACTCTCCTGGTGAGATCGGCAAAAGGGTGTCCTTATGAAGAAAGACTTCGAATATGTGGGTTGCAGAGTTTGGAAACTAGACACCTTAGAGGAGATTTGATTGAGGTGTTTAAGGCTCTGAGAGGCATCAGTAAAATGAATGAGGGCAAAATTTAAGATTATAAATGATGCTAGAACTAGGGGACATAAATTCAAGTTACGGGGGGAAGATGTTTAGATTGGACTGCAGGAAGTTTTATATAAGCTGCCTACATGGGTAGTAGAGGCTGACAGTTTGGGGAAATTCAAAGGTCATCTGGATAGTACCTACAGGTGAGGGAAATGCATAGGATGATAGGTTTAATTTCCTTTTCTTTTATTAATTATTAGGGTTTTTTTTTTTTTTTTTTTTGCTGGTGCAGCATAAGCCATAGGCTTTCTTGTACCATGCAGCCATTACTAATACTAATCTCGCAGTCAACAAGATAAGAAACAGAAACCCCCCCCGGACTTCGTATAATGTTAAGTACTTTAGCTCCATTGAATATAAAGATGTGACCGTCATTAACAGCATGAAAAGCTAAGTCCAAAGCAGCAGAAGAATGGGAAGCACGGACAAATTCCAAGTGTTGCTTAACCCTCAAATCGAGTACACGACACGCTGAGCCTTGGTAAGATAAATCACAATCTTTGCAAAATATGTTGTAAACCAAATCATTTATTTGGAATGCAAAGGTGGATTGAACTGAGCAATTGTTTAGGACTGTATGAAGTTTTCGATTTTTAAATGAAGATCATGTCACTGGTTAATAATAGCTAATCAATCAGATTAGCTATTATGATGCAGTTACAAAGGAACTGGACACAACAAATAATTTGACATCATATACTTAGATTTTAGAAAAGTTTTTGATACTGTTCCACATGAAAGACTGCTATACAAATTGGAGCAATGTAGTATGAGGGGCAAGATACTGTTATGGATAAAGGGATGGCTGAGTAGGAGACAATAGATAATGGTTATTACTGCTCTTCTTGGACCAATGCTATTAGTCCAAGAAGTATAACTATAATGCTATTAGTTGAGTCGCTGGAGTTTAGTGCTGGGCCCATCGTTATTTTCAATATTTATTAATGATAACGATGAAAGCATATCAGGCTTAATGATTAAATTTGCATATGATACAAATATTTGCCCAATGATTAATGACAGTAATCGGGGTATGCTACTATAACAAGATCTATAAAAATTAATCAGATGTATGGAGAAGTGGTAATTTTTGTATAAGTGGCTTGAAAAATGCACATATGCAAATCAGTAATCCCAGAATAAGAACTGTAAAGGTAAAGCACTAACTGGGGGGGGGGGGGTAATTATGGAGTCAGTCAAAGTTCTCCGACCAGTGCAGACAGGCTACTATTTTAGCAGCAGGAGTTTTGTCAATGATATATAAGAATTTCACAGCGGGGTTAAGGAAGTAATTATTCTACAGTATAAGGCAATGGCAAAGCCAAACCACGAGTATTGCATACAGGTCTGGAAGCCTCATTTTATACCAATGTGGAACTGCTGGAATGGGTGCAAATAACAACAAAAAGATTAGTGGGTGGAACAAAGGGGTATGCTTACTAAGAAAGACTTCAGTCCTGCAAATTGTAGCATCCAGAAACTAGGCACCTCCAAGGAAATCTGACCAAAGTGTTCAATGCTCAGAGTTGATTGACACAGCTAAATGCTGTTGGTATCCTTACTCTTGCTCAGACACCACAAACAAGGGGACAAATTTAAACTGAGGAAGGATGGTTGCAGAATAGATATCTGTAAATTTGTGTGAACTGGAACAAACTTCCACCTGGCATTGTGGAAGTGGGTAGTTTACATAAATTTAATGAGGAATTAGACAAATTATTAGAGGGAATTGTGTTGTGTAGTTTTTTTTTTTTTTTTTTTTTTTTGTTGTTGATACTGTATAAGCATCCAGATGTCACTCAATAATATAACTAATATGTATTACACAAAAGTTACAACGTAGAGAAATTCAAGTCAAAATCAAAAAAAAAGGTCTTCTTCATTCCACATAATGCACTAAACCTTTCACATTTGGGGCTATCATAAAAAAATAATGATTAAATTTTAAAATAGTAGAATTTTAGCTAATAAAAGTGCAAAAAATTCTTCATCTTAATTATATTACACAAAATTTTCTCATTTCTAAATCAGTGTTTTTTTTTTTACATCTCTACTATCCGTGCATCATAAGACCTTATCTTTAAAATAAGAGGTTACGTTAAAGTCATTTCAGTGTTAAAAATAGAGGGTTGGGCAAAATCTACTAGCCATTTTAAAAAATTGGGGACATTTATTATTATTACAGTTTAATAATATACATTATTAAATTCTCAAGGATTCTTGTTTGTTGCCACAGAAGTCGATGCTGAAGAGATGTTCTGAGGGTAGCAGCAATTCAAATGAGGGGGAATATGAAACTTGGTATACAAACCTAAAAAACTTCAAGGGGGTGTGTCTGGATAGTAAACTCTAGATGATTACTTAATCTTAACTGTGTCTACAGTAATGACACGAATGTTGTCAATAAAATGGCTGAATTTGAACTCCTGGTTAGGTGAACCAATGCTGATATAATAAAGTTAACAGAAACATGGTGTCACATGAAAATTGGGGATAACAAGTTCAACTAAAGGATATATAATGTATTTAGGAAAGACAGAAGGGTCATGCTTCTTACCAAAAGCAGCCTGAGTGCAAAAAGGGTGTTTGCTGAGTCTGAAGTCATGTCTGCCAGCATAGAATCTATGTGGTGCTGGTTAGTTGGATGCAGAGGTATAACAAAAGTGGAAATAATCAACAGACTGGAAGACTGTGAAGAGTATGATGAGAGTCTCTACATGCAGATAGAATGGGCAAGAATGTCTTATTTTAGGTGACTTTAATCTGTCCCTGATTGATTGGATTAAGTGGAAGAGAAACTCACCATGGGGAAAATTTTTTTTAAAATAAATTAGATGATTAATACTTGTACCAGCATGTTGGAGAAAGTACTATGGGGGAAAATATTCTTGATCTCATCATTACTAATGATTCAGATGACATCACAGGGCTTAGAGTACAAGAACCATTGTCAGGAAGTGATCATGCAATGGACAACTGGAAGATGAAGAAAGACGTTGCAGTAGTTAAAGGCATGGATTTTAACTTCAGAAGAGGGGACTTTGACAGTTGAAGGTACTAACTATATGGCATCTGTGAGCAGGGTGATCTGGCTGATTTGCCAAGGGAGGGCATATACATTTGAATTATGGAATACATTTAAAGCAAAAATTACAGAAGCCATGAACACATACATATCATTAAGAAAATATTGCAGGAGGATGCTGAAATGAATGACTGCAGAGCAAGCCTGTCAAATCAAGAAGGAAAAGACAGCGTGCGATAGTTACAGAACAGTGAAAAGGAATTAAGGCTACAAACAGATAAAGGTGATCTGTAATAGTGCCACAAATAAGGTGGAGGAGGACAATGCTCTGTATGAGACAAGCACTGGCTAATAGATCAAAGGAATTTTTCACATGTGAATACAACAAAGAAGAAAGCTAATCAGATCGGACCCCTTGTGCACTGGTTGTGGGAAATTTTTAGAGAATTTCCCACTGTTTTCTCAGCTGACGTTGAGAATGATCTGAATATGTATTTTGCATCAGTATTTACTGAAGAAAGACCCTTCACACCAAGAAGAGGGTGTGCAAGTCAGGCTGAGCCATATGAAATTAGTGATTTCATTATTACAGAAGACAGCTTATTAGAAAAAAATTGAGCATACCGGCAAGAAAAGCTCCCAGAGTCCGTATTATTATTAGTAATGGCCATATGGTGCAAGGAAGCCTAAGGCTTATGCTGCACCAGCCAAAAAAAAAAAAAAAGTAAAATAAATTTAAATACAATAAATAATTAATAAATAATAAATGAAAAGGAAATACACAACCTATGCATTTCCCTCCTCCATACCTTTGAATTTCCCCAAACAGTCAGCTTCAACCAACCATATTATTCCAGTAATTTATAACTCACTGGCTAAAATAAAACTTCCTTTATGGCCCATAGTTCTAGAATCATTTATAACCATGAAAATTTCATCTTCATTCATTTTACTTTTGACTCTCAGAGCCTTAAACATCTCAATCAAGTCTCCTCTAAGGTGCCTAGTTTCCAAGCCATGCAACCCACATATTCAGTCTTTCCTCGTATAGATTCCCTTTTGTCAACTCATCAGGCGAGTTACTCATCTTTGGACCCTTTCAAGAAGCTCAATACACTTAGACACAGTATTCCAAATGTGGTCTAACAATAGCCTTAGATAGTAGGTTATGACGTCCTTATCTCTATTAGCAAATGTTCGATAAATCATCAAAAGGACACCACGGACTGTCCTTGCAACTTATCTACAATGCTCAGAGAACTTCTTGTCTGACTGTATCGTAACTCCCAAGTCCCTTTCTTCCATTACTGACTTCAGTTCAACTCCACCAAGTGTATAAGTTATTTTGGGGTTGCTGTTTCCCAGGTGAAAGATCCAGCATTTTTCTGAATTAAAACATAGCTGAAACTTTTCTGACTATCCCTGAAGTCTACCCTAAGTCACTCTGAAGAAGTTCTGCTTGGCAGTCATCATTAACCATTCTACTGATCTTTACATTGTCTGCAAATTTAGACATCATGCCCTCTATCCCTTCATCGATGTCATTTAAGAAAATCAAAAACAACAGTGGTCCCAATACTAAACCGTGGGGAACCCCACTTTTACATTAACCCAATCTGAGGAATAACCATTTATCACAACCAGAGGTGTAATGCTAAAAAAAAGTCCCGGAACACTCATCATAAAAAAAAAAAAAAAAATAGTACTGGAACACTCTTTCTCCAGAAGACCACATGATAACACCACATCGACTGTACAGTAACTGAATCAGACTTCAGACTCGCGGTTCATAGAATCAGTTCTAGCGTTCAGCTCATGGCAAATCAAAATGCAAATCAATTCACGCACATCACAGTATATCAGTACATCACACTAGGTGACAGTGATCACAGTGTACTGAAGTGGGATTTACTCAAGGAGGTAACTACCATCAGGGGTAAAGGGAAGGGTTACTGCTTTCGTAAAGGCGACTACGATGGTCTGAGACAGTATTTAAATACTATACAGTGGGACCAACTGATGATGTTACCAACAGCAAACTCAAAATGGGAAGCATTCAAAGAACTTATCTTGGAAGCTACTAGGCTTTACATACCAACTAAGAAATATTGTTCAAGGTTCAGGCCTAAATGGATGTTAGATGAACTAATGAGACATATGGCAGAGAAGAAAAATGCATGGGATACATATAAATTAACATGTGACACAGAAGCCTATGATAGATATAAGTTGATCTGTAACCAAGTTACAAAGGAGGTTAGGCAGGCGAAGGCAGATTATGAGAAATCTTTAGAAAGGGATGCAAAGAAAAACAGCAAGGAGTTCTTTACTTATGTAAACTCTAGAAGGAAGGGGATGAATCAGATTGGTCCACTTGATATCGATGGTTCAACTGTTCATGACCCTGCTCAGGTAGCTAACAAACAATCAATATTTTGCATCTACATTCACACACGAGTTATTCGGGAAGGGGAATGCCATAGATGAAGTAAACACTGGCAGT
This sequence comes from Mastigoproctus giganteus, assembly GCF_048544385.1. NCBI lineage: Eukaryota > Metazoa > Arthropoda > Arachnida > Uropygi > Thelyphonidae > Mastigoproctus > Mastigoproctus giganteus. The sequence goes on from NC_143585.1 coordinate 126,579,761, forward strand.
GAGCTAGATGATCTTGTAATAATTGAGAGTAAAGTAGAGGAGAAATTGTTGAAGATAAATACAAGAAAGGCACCTGGGGTGGATGGGATCTATCCAGTTATATTAAAGGAGGCAGCAAAGGAAGTAAGCAATCCGTTAGCCATAATTATGAGAGTCCTTGGACTCATGGGGAGGTACCCACAGACTGGAGATGTGCAAATGTAACCCCAATTCACAAAGGAGGATCAAAGGCTGACACAAGTAATTATAGACCTGTGAGTTTAACTTCTGTTCCAGGAAAATTAATGGAAGCACTGGTTAAAGAAGCACTGCAGGATCATCTTGACAAGAATTCAGTTATAGCTCAGACACAGCATGGTTTTGTTAAGGGAAGGTCTTGCCTGACCAATTTGATTGGATACTATGATGTAGTCACAAAAGAATTGGATGCAGGGAATAACTTTGATATTATATATTTGGATCTTAGAAAGGCTTTTGATACTGTTGCACATGGAAGACTGCTGCACAAATTGGAGCAGTGTGGCATTGGTGGCAAATTGTTGCTATGGATAAAGGGATGGTTGAGTGGCAGAAGACAGAGTGGTAATTAATGGACACTGCTCATCGTGGACTAATGTTATTAGTGGAGTCCCTCAGGGTTCAGTGTTGGGTCCATTGTTGTTTCTGTATTTATAAATAATATTGATGATGGTATATCAAGCTTAATGTCCAAGTTTTCAGACGATACAAAGGTTGGCAGGGTTGTTAAGAATGCTACTGACGCTATGCTGCTGCAACAGGATCTGGAAAGGTTGAGCAGATGGGCTGAGAGGTGGCAAATGAAGTTTAACATTGACAAATGTAAAGTACTACATATGGGAACCAGCAACCCCAGAGCAACGTATCAACTGTGTGGTACTACACTGACAGTGGTAGAGAATGAAAAGGACCTGGGGGTAATTGTGCAGGCAGATATGAAGTTCTCTGAGCAGTGCAGACTGGCTGCAAGAGTAGCTCATGGTGTCTTATCAATGATATACAGGAATTTTTCTAGCAGGGATAGGGAGGTGATTATTCCCTTGTATAAGGCAATGGTCAGGCCGCACCTTGAGTACTGTATACAGGTCTGGAGGCCTCATTTGAAGAAGGATGTAGAGCTGCTGGAACAAGTACAGAGAAGGGCAACAAGGTTAGTGAACGGAACGAAGGGTTGCTCTTACGAAGAAAGGCTTAAGATTTTCAAATTACAGTGTCTGGAGACTAGGCACTGGCGAGGTGATCTGATAGAGGTGTACAAAGCCTTGAATGGTTTGAGCATGCTCAATGCTGATGGGATACTGCCCCTTGCTCAGAATAATCACCTGAGAGGGCATAAATTCAAATTGAGAAAGACAGATGTAGGATAGATGTGCGGAAATTTGCCTTTAGCCAGCGGGTAGTTGGTTGGTGAACAGACTTCTATCCCTTGTTGTGGAAGTTGACAGCCTAAATAAATTTAAGGCTCAGCTGGACAGGTATTTCAAACGAATGGAGGGGTGAAGTGGAAGGGTTTTTTTTTTTTGCTGATGCTGCATAATCTTGCTTCTTGCATCATATGCCTCTACTAATGCTAATGCCTCATTTGTTGGATCTCTTTATCTAACACATTGTACTTTAGTAAGAAACGTTTAAGTTTCATTGTGAAATTTATATTTTTGTTTTTAAATAAATTTTTTAAAGAAATCTATTAATTTTAAATATTATTATTAATATATATTTTTAGTAGCAATGGGTAAAATAGATATTTTTCCCTCCCCTTTGATTATGCCATGTTTCTTAATATTAGGTGTTTAAATTATAAAATGATTTTCTATTATGACATTTAATAAAAGTACCGGAACATTGTTCCGGTGCGTTCCGGCCCAAATATACCACTGATCACAACCCTCTGCCTCCTGCCCTGGAGCCATCCTTTTATCCATTCCATCTAAGGATTTTCCCTGCAATTCCAACCTCTTCCAGCTTATAAAGTAACTGCTTGTGTGGGACTAGGTCAAATGCTTTGCTCAAATCTAAAAAACAATGTTGAAATTATTCCCTAAATCCAGCTCATAAGTGACCTTGTCAAAATAGCTAACCAGATTTGTTAAACATGATTTTCCTTTTACAAAACCATACTATATATCATTCAGAATTCTATTTCTATCTAAATGATCCTGAATTTCACCCTTGATCATTGCCTCCATGATTTCCCCTACAACTGAAGTAAGACTGACTGATCGGTAATTTTCCACTACTCTTAGAACCGCCTTAATGTACTGGCAATACATTGGCACTTTTCCAATCCAACGGAATCTCTCGAGAGTCCAGTAATGCTCTCGTAATTAGCCTTAATGGTTCAATGCACTCAATTGCCACCTGTCTTAAAATTAGAGGGTATGCGGCATCAACCCAGAAGCCTTACTCGCCTATAGACCTTGTAAGTTTTTTCATTAAATATAATGTGAAATTTAAATATCATTAATTACATATTTTTCAAATTCATTCTTATAATTTCTCATTGATATAATTTTTTTTTTTCTTCTGTAAATATCAATGCAAAGCAACTGTTGAGTTCATCTGAAACATCAGCTGGGGTATCTAATACTATCCCACATCCATTACATAAGGGTCCAATCTGATTTGTCCTTCTCTTCTTTGCATTTATATATGTGAAGAAGAGTTGATCGTATATATAACCTGTTTGGTGCACTTCCCTGTTTTGAGGGAGACCGCCAGGGAATGCACCGAACAACCAAGGTTAATTAATGGAGGGCATCTTTGGACTCTGTGGAGATTCCTTTAGATTGGAGAAGTGTACCAACATATCACCAATACATAAAGGTCGTTCTAAGAATGAAATTGGTAACTACAGACCAGTTAGTTTGACTTCAATGGTAGAAAAAATCTTAGAAGCAATGATTAAGATTGCAATCTAGGGTCATTTAGATAGAGGCATTCTGGAGGACACAACATGGTTTTGTGAGGGAAAAATCACAGTTACTCATGAGCTGGATTTAGGGAACAATTTCAACATAATTTATTTGGATTTTAGCAAAGCATATGACTCATTCCATCATGAGAGATTACTGTATAAGGTTCAACAGGTTGGGATTATTGATAAAATTCTAAGGTGGACTTCTGGGTAGCTGCAAAGCACAAAGGGTTGCGGTCAATGGATATTCTTCAGACTGGTGTAACGTCAGTAGTGGGGTCCCTCAAGGATCGGTTCTTGGAACAGGATTATTGCTCATTTTCATAAATGACATCAATGAAGGGATAGAAAGTGTAATGTCAAAATTTGTAGACTACAAAGATTGGTAAAGTCGTTAATGATCAGTGGCAAGCAGCACTCCTTCAGGATGACTTGAACAGACTTCAAAGATGGTCACAGAAGTGGCAGGTATGCTTTAATAAACTAAATGCAAGGTCTTAACACCTGGGGAACAACAATCCTCAAATAAATTATACACTTGGTGGGGTTGAATTAAAAAAAGTGGAGGAGAAAGAGATCTGGAGATACGATATGGCTGCCTGTTTACACTATTTTCTGAAAACAGCAGCCAGGAAAGCCCATGGTGTCCCATCGATAATTTATCGAACGTTATCCTGTAGAGATGGGGATGTCATAATTCCATTGTATAAAGCAATTGTAAGACCACATTTGGAAAATTGTGTTCAAGTATGGAGACTTCATCTGGAAAAAAAGACAGCTTCTTGACTGGATCCAAAGACTAGCAACACAAATGGTAAGATTGGAAAAAGGACAACCATATGAGGAAACACTCCAATTATGTGGGCAACAGAGCCTGGCAACCAGGTAGCTCAGAGACAGGGGTGGACTTTGGCCTAGGCAGACTAGGCAACTGCATAGGGCCCATAAAATGGTTTTATTATACATTTTTTCATTATTTTATTTTAAATAAATTTATAATGTTCCGCTTGTTTCGAGCCGATCAATCAAAGCATCTTTGCACGCCATGCTATCTGGTGAATCATCATGTATACCGCACCAGGCGAGCTATACACGATGATTCACCAGACAGCGCTAGTCGCACATTGATTAGGTAGATTTAGTTACTTAATCAATGCCTCTGTTGTACGTTGGTATGAACTATTTGATTTAAGTTGACAACTTCAATAATAGAGTTTAAATGTATTTTCATATTTAGTAATAGAAGACCTTTTTTAACCCATTCACCTGTGTCATCCATTACAATTTCTGAAAGGTGGCAACCCTAGGTGGGGCACGAAAATGAGAATCTTGCCTAGGGCCTGATTTTTCCTTAGTCCGCCAATGCTCAGAGATGACCTGATTCAGATTTATGAGGCTCTGAGAGGGATTAGTAAAATGAATGAAGGTGGAATTTCACTGTTATAAAGAATTCCAGAACTAGGGGCTATAAATTCAAATTAGGGTTGAGATTTAGATTAGATCATAGGAAGTTTTCTTTTAGCCAGCAAATCATTGATTGCTGGAATATGTTTTCCTCGCAGGTAGTTGATGCTGACAGTTTAAATAATTTCAAAGGTCAACTGGATAGTTACTTGGGGGATACACGGACTAATAGATTAACAGTAACCACTGGCAGAGGTTAAAGTGATTCTTGCACTGCTTCTATTGAAATGCAATTGAGCAGCAGCACGGAAAGCAAAGCAATGGGGGTTTCCAGGACTGCTGGGAGTCACAGTGGAACAAGTAAATAGATGGGCTGTGTTAGGGTAACTAAGAGTAGAAACAGGTGCATGTATACCAATGCTAGGAGCATAGTTAAAATTTGATGAGCTTAAAGTGCTAGTCAAGACATCAAAGGCAGATATTGTTGGGATATCAGAGACATGGTGTCAAACAGACATAAGCAATCCAGAATTGGAATTTTGGGAGTACAATGTGTACAGAAACAATAGACAAGATAGGAAGGGAGGAGGCGTTATACTGTTAGTTAAGAAACACAAAATCTAAGGATGTGCATCCAATTGATGCGGTTGGACAATGCAGTGTTGAGTCTGTTTGGTGTGACATAAGCACTGGGAAAAGAAAAATGAGAGTAGGAGTGTGTTATAGGCCTAATGAATCTGATTAGTATAATGAGCAATTGTGCAGAGAAATAGTGGGCCAGTAAATCAGTGTCTTATAATGGGGGATTTTAATTCCCAGAGATTGAATGAAATTTGTGAGGTGGTCACTCGTAAACTAGCAAGGCTTTTGTGGGATTTATTGGATGATTGTTTTCTACAGCAGCATATTCAGGAGACAACTAGAGGGAGTAATACTCTTGATCTGATTACAGTAGTGATTCTTCATGCATTAAAAATCTGCAGATAAAGGAACCACTAGGTGGCAATGATCACAGTGTGCTGAGGTGGGATTTACTCAAAGAGGTAACTACCATCGGGTAAAGGGAAGGGTTTTTGCTTTCGTAAATGTGACAAAGGTGGTCTGAGACGGTATTTAAATTCTATACAGTGGGACCAACTGATGATGTTACCAACAGCAAATTCAAAATGGGAAGCATTCAAAGAATTAATCTTGGAAGCTACTAGGCTTTTCATACCAACTAAGAAATATTGTTCAAGATTTAGGCCTAAATGGATGTCAGATGAACTAATTAGACATGTGGCAGAGAAGAAAAATGCATGGGATACATATAAATTAACATTTGTAAAATAATACGTAGAACACTTCCGTATGATACTCTCCAGAAATTAAAACGAAAAACTTACATTAGAGTAAAATATAATCAAAAACCAATTAACACAATTAAAATCAATTTAACACAATTAAAAATATTAAAAGAATCTAATGACAATATTCAAAATGTCTTTCCTTCCTTCACCAGGGGTAACCTATTGATAAGGAAGGAAAATCGTTTTGAATATTTTCATTAGATTCTTTTAATATTTTTAATTGCTTTAAATTGATTTTAATTGTGTTTAATTGGTTTTTAATTATTTTTTACTCTAATGTAAGTTTTTCGTTTTAATTTATGGAGAGTATCATACAGAAGTGTTCTACGTACTACATTGAGGTAAACTCCTCTTATTATTTTACAAATATTAATATCAATGTAGAACACACTGGGCATTACAGCTCTGATTCATACTATATAAATTAACAAGTGACACAGAAGCCTATGATAAATATAAGCTGGTCTGTAACCAAGTCACAAAGAAGGTTAGGCAGGCAAAAGCAAATTACAATAAATCTTTGGCAGAGCATGCAAAGAAAAACAGCAAAGTTCTTTACTTATGTAAACTCTAAAAGGAAGGGAATGAATCAGATTGGTCCACTTGACATCGATGGTTCAACTGTTGATGATCCTGCTCAGGTAGCTAACAAACAATGAATATTTTGCATCTACATTCACTCATGAGGAGTTATTCAGGGAGAGGAATGCCAGAGGTGTATTAAACTCTGGCAGTAAACTAGATAATCTTGTAATAACTGAGAGTCAAGTGGAGGAGAAATTGTTGAAGATAAACATAACAAAAGCACCTGGGGTGGATGGAATCTATCCAGTTATATTAAAGGAGGCAGCAAAGGAAGTAAGCAAACCCTTAGCCATAAGTATGAGAGCTTCCTTGGACTCAGGGGAGGTACTCATGGACTGGAGATGTGAAAATGTGACCCCAATCCACAAAGGAGGATCAAAGGGAGACACAGGTAATTACAGACCTGTTAGTATAACTTCTGTTCAGGGAAAATTAATGGAGGCACAGGTTAAAGAAACGTTGCAGGATCATCTAGAAAAGACTTCAGTTATAGCTTGAACACAGCATGGGTTTCTTAAGGGGAAGTCTTGTCTGACCAATTTGATTCAATATTATGATGTAATCACAAAGGAACTGAATGCAAACAATTTTTGATATCATAACTTTGCATCTCAGAAAGGTTTTTGATACTGTTGCACATTGAAGACTGCTGCACAAATTAGAGCAGTGTGGCATTGGAGGCAAATTGTTGCAATGAATGGATAAAGGAATGGCTGAGTGGGAGCAGACAAAGCGGTAATCAATGGATACTGCTCTTTGTGAACTAATGTTATTAGTGATGTCCCCTAGGGTTCAGTGTTGGGTCCATTGTTGTTTTCTGTGTTCATTAATGATATTGATGATGGTATATCAGGTTTAATTTCCAAGTTTGCAGACGATACAAAGGTCCGCAGGGTTGTTAATTACACTAATGACAGTACGCTGCTGCAACAGGATCTTGAAAAGTTGAGCAGATTGGCTGAGAGGTGCAACTGAAGTTTAACATTGACAAATGTAAATTACTGCATATGGGAAGCAGTAACCCCAGAGTAACATATCAACTGTGTGGTACTACACTGACAGTGGTAGAAAGTTAAAATGACTTGGGGGTAATTGTGCAGGCAGATATGAAGTTTTCTGAGCAGTTCAGACTGTCTGCAAGGGTAGCTCATGGTGTCTTGTCAATGACATACAGGAATTTTTCTAGCAGAGATAAGGAGGTGATTATCCCCTTGTATAAGGCAATGGTCAAGCCACACCCTAAGTACTGAATACAGGTCTGGAGGACTCATTTTAAGAAGGATGTGGAGCTGTTGGAACGAGTACAGAGAAGGGCAACAAGATTAGTGAATGGAACAAAGGGTTGTTCTTACAAAGAAAGGCTTAAGTTTTGCAAATTACAGTGTCTGGAGACTAGGCACCTGCGGAGTGATTTGACTGAGGTGTATAAAGCCTTGAATGGTTTGAGCATGCTCAATGCTGACGGGATTTTTCCTCTTGCTCAGGATAATCGCCTGAGAGGGCATAAATTCAAATTGAGGAAAGACAGTTGTAGGATAGATGTGTAGAGGTTTGCCTTTAGTCAATGGGTGGTTGATTGCTGGAACAAACTCCCATTTGTCGTTGTAGAAGTTGCTAGCTTAAACAGATTCAAGGCAGAACTGGAGAAACATTTGGAGCGAGTGAATGGGTGAAATGAGAAGGGGGTGTGGTTTTTTTTTTTTTTTGGCTGATGCTATATAAGCTTGGTTTCTTGCATCATGCGCCCTTGCTAATGCTACCTATAGGAGAAGAGAAGCATATAATTTGTATTTTCTTATCTACTTAGCGTGTCTGTGTTTTCTTGGCAGTTCTGCAAAAGCCTGTTGCTTCCTTGCACTATATGGTGAATATTATGAAAGCATTATTTTACACTCCTCAGAGTTTAAAAATGATATCTCTTAAATGGCCACCACCATTACAAACACAGTACTCTACATGTATTCTTGCATTATTGTGTGCAATGTTTCTGGTTATATTCTTTCAATTTAATCACAAATGTTTTGTCCCAATTGCTCAAGTGCCCATTGATAGTTTACGTAGAATTTGTTTTTTAGAAATGCCATAAAAAGAAATTGCAAACAGATGAGTCTGGTGATTTTAGGTGCCAATTTATGTAATCGAAACCAAATGTAATGTGAATTGGAAACATTTCCTTTAATATGTGTCCACGGAAATTTGTGATATATCCCACATCACTTAGATGTCTGGTTTCTACTGAAACCAGACATCTAAGTGATGTGGGATATATCACAGGCGTTTTTACATAAAAAGGCTAAAAAAGTTACCATGACAACTGAACCATTGTCATTCTCTTAAATAACAATTTATAGATGTTTGAGGACTGTGTTGCAACATAGCTCAGATCCTTTCGATGTCATCTCAAGCATACGCATCTGACTTGTAGGTTTCACATTTGTTAGAATAAATTTGTAAATCCAATGTGTTATGGTCTTTCAACTTGGAACACTACCATTTCTTCAGATTTTGAAGAGCATCTAAATTCGCATTTCAGTACTTTCAGCAGAGTTATCCCATTTAAAAAACATATCACAGACAAATGCACAACATTTATTCAATCACCACTCCATGTTTACTGGATGCTTTAATATACTCTACTCATATAGGATAAACCCCAGTGCCCTCACTTTAACCATTACGAAATTGCACAACTTTTAAAATAAGTAACTCTTTTGCCTGACCTCTATAATTATCACGTTTAGACCAAATGTATATTTCAAACATTTCTCATCTCTAGAAAAGTAAACAATAATTATTATACCAACTTACCTGCTGTGTAAGCATCTTCTAGAGTTCTAGAATCAGACATGCTAAACGGAAACCATTTTTCCTTATTTCCAATAACATGTCTATAAAACCAGTGTGGAAGTACAGGAGAGTATGTTCTATAGCTGTCATAAGGAGCATTCATTTTCCCTACAGATGATAACTGCATATTTTCTGGCAGAGCAACACCCTCATATGATGTCGAGAGTTCAGCAGAAGTGCAAGTATAATTATGTGCAGGCACATTCTGATGGGATGAGGCACTATGTACAAGGTGATTAGCAGAACCACTAGGACTTGAAGGGGAAGCACAACTTACATTCACATGAGGGTGAAATTCCTGAGCTGGTTCTGAAATAATTATAATATTTAAAAAAAGTCCTGGAGTAAAAAATTAATAATGAAAATGTACATTACTTATATAACTATGTAATGGCAACACTATAGTAAAAATATTCAATACCTTAATTTTGATGATACCATACTGTGAATACAATGGAAATTAGTGAAGAGTTAAAGCATTCAATGGATCAATATAAAAACCTTTAAGATCAGACTCTGAAGTTACACTTAACACAAAAAAGAATTATTAGTATTTATTAACATCATGACAATTTTATTTAAGAATTAACACTGAAATTCAAAACTTTAATGCAAAATGAAAGCAAAATTTTAGCAGATTCAATATCAGTCAAATCATATCAAGTATCTTATAACATCTGATCAATCTGAGAGCTGGAGAAGTTAGCAGTAGGCTATTAAGCTCTCCAGCTACATCCTCTTGTAAAAAAAGAGGTTACTTGGTATATTAGTCACACAGAGCTCAATAACCATTATACTTCTAATTTTTTGATTTTTTTTATCCTGCTCAATTCTTGCTTTACAATAATTAACTAATTTTATCTTTAATTATGTGAGCAGCAAGTAACAGTCATCTCTGTAATTTTTATAGTTTTCCACCGAATTCAAAAATTTGCAAGGTAACAGGAGAGGTAATCAAGTAACAGTCACCTCCGTAATCTTTGTAGTTTTTCCACTAATTCAAAAATAACTCTTTCCCACACAATGTTTTAATTAAAAAAAATATTTTCTTTAACTCAAAATAAAAATAGTACAGTGTAGCTCTTAATATAAATGTATTCTTCTAGGATTGACAATTCCAATTTCATAATTATCACATAATTAAAAACAAAAGTATATTTTTACCAAATTCACATAATTTCTTTAATTTTAAAATAGTGCAGCGTTCAATATAAACTAGTTCTTACAATCACTATTCCTTCCTTCCTGTAGGTTTGACAATGATATCCAAAAGGATTTCAAAACATCATCAAAATGGTTATGGCTGGATAATAGGAATGTTTTTTTGTAAAGTTTTCTTTCCATCTATTTTCAATAAAACTATCATTTTTTGCTTATACAAATTTATGCAAGTGCAATTTTAATCTGTTTTAGAATTTGTTATTTCTCACAAATGTCTTTCTCCCAAGACATTTCACATTTGGTGTTATTCTATTAAGTCTATTTATATATATAAAAAATAAAATAATCAAATTTACTGCACAAAATAAGAACAATATAATTACATAAAATAATCCATTATCTTACCTGTAGGAAAAGTATTATTAGCTGGATAATTCATTACTGAAGAACTTCCAAGAAAAATGCTTGAAGATGATGGTAAAAGGGTAGGTACAGAAGAATGGGTCTGGCCAGATTTCTCTATGTAAGCTGCATAAGAAGAGTTTTCACGCTGATGTAATGGGGAAGGTGTATATACGGCATCAGATGCAAAAGCTGCAGAAAATGATTTAGAATGAGGAACAAATGATGAAGCCAAGTGAGCGAATGGCTGCGAAATAGTAGTAGGTAATTCCTGGAGTAAAGACTGAGAATGATGTGATTCAGTAAATGAAACACTAGAGGGAGGAAAAGTAGTGATCTCAGAATATGATGCACTGGGAAATGATGATATAGGATAAGAAGGTATTTGTGATATACTATACTCAGCAGATTTTGAAGAATTAGATGGCAACAAAGGTGAAACAACTGAATTATAAGGTGCAGAAGGAATGGAGTGAGGGTTCTGACAAAACTTAAGAGGCTGCTGCAGTTGGCTTAGAGTGGAATCAGATGACACTGGCTGAGAAGATAAAGTCTTAAAAGTCTCTTGTAACATATCATTTGGTTTTGAAGGCAGAGCTCCAGATGCAGATACTTCAATCTCAGCTACATAAAGAAAATTGCAAATGTGTAATAAGATCTCAAAATATATCTATTATATAAATATGTACAGGCATAAAAATTCCTAGAATGGTGATAATTAAAGAGGTTATATATCTGATTTGAAGGGGGAGGAGTGGAACTCTGATGTCCTGTTTTATACAAGTTATTAGTTTTCAAAGCCACTGCTACCCCCTTCCTTGCAATGTATCTTACTTCCAGAAACAATTTATAATCAGAGCTCAACAAATCCAGCACCTGGCTGCCAACAGCATCACAAAATATGGCCTGGTAATTGGTATTTTACAGGTCAAATCTGGCAGTTATAAGGTAAAACTGCAAGTCCTTTGTTTTTAGATCATGGTCTATATCTCATCAAGGA